>NC_000070.6:39549404-39911904 GCF_000001635.26 Mus musculus
AGATCATCCTTAGTCCACGGTGATCTGTTGGGGTGCAGAGTATTATTTCAATCTTCTTGTATGTGTTGAGGCCTGTTTTGTGACCAATTATGTGGTCAATTTTGGAGAAGGTACCATGAGGTGCTGAGAATGATGAAATGTACTTTAGGATGAAATGTTCTATAAATATCTGTTAGATCCATTTGGTTCAAAACTTGTTAGTTTCACTGTGTCTCAGTTTAGTTTCTATTTCATAATCTGTCCATTGATGAAAGTGAGATGTTGATGTCTCTCCTTCTATTATTGTGTGGGGTGTGATGTGTGCTTGGAACTTTAGTAAAGTTTCTTTTATGAATGTGGGTACCCTTGCATTTGGAGCATAGTTTTCAGAATTGAGAATTCATCTTGGTAGGGTTTTCCTTTGACCAATATGAGGTTGACTTCCTTATCTTTTTTGATGACTTTTGGTTGAAAGTTTATTTTATTTGATATTAGAATGGCTACTCCAGCTTGTTTCTTGGGATGATTTGCTTGGAAAATGGTTTTCCAATCTTTTACTTTGAAGTAATATCTGTCTTTGTCATTGAGGTGTGTTTCCTATATGCAAGAAAATGCTGGGTTCTTTTTATGTATCAAGTCTGTTAGTCTATGCCTTTTGGGGGGAATTGAGTCCATTAATATTAAGAGATATGTAAGGAAAAGTGACTGTTATTTTCTGTTATTTTTGATGTTAGAGGAAAAATTATGTTTGTGTGGCTATATTTTTTTTTACTTTTTTTATTAGATATTCTCCTTATTTATTTTCAAATGTTATTCCTTTTCCTAGTTTCCCTTCTGAAAATCTAGTATCCCCTCCCACCTTCCCCTGCTCACGAACCCACCCACTCCTACTTCCTAGCCCTGGCATTTACCTATACTGAGGCATAGAACCTTCACAAGACCAAGGGCCTCTCCTCCCATTGATGACTGACTAGGCCATCTGCTGCTACATATGCAGCTAGAGCCATGAGTTCCACCATGTGTTTTCTTTGATTGTTGGTATATTCCCAGGATGCTCTGGGGATACTGGTTAATTCATATTGTTTTTCCTACTATGGGGCTGCAAACTCCTTCAACTCCTTGGGTACTTTCTGGAGCTCCTTCATTGGACCCTCTATTCAGTCCAATGGATGGCTGTGAGTATACACTTCTGTATTTGTCAGGCACTGGCAGAGCCTCTTGGGAGACAGCTATATCAGGCTCCTGCCAGCTAGCTCTTGTTGGTATCCACAATAGTGTCTGGTTTTGGTGGTTGTTTATAGGATGGATCCCCAGGTGGGGCAGTCTCTGAATGGCCATTCCTTCATTCTCTACTCCGAACTTTGTCTCTATAACTCATTCCATGGGTATTTTGTTCCCCCTTCTAAGAAGAATCAAGGTATCCACACTTTGTTTTTCCTTCTTCTTAACTTTCATGTGTTTTAAAAACTGTATCGGGTACTCTGAGCTTCTGGGCTAATATTCACTTATCAGTTAGTGTATATCATGTGTGTTCTTTTGTGATTGAGTTACCTCACTCAGGATGATATCCTCCAGATCCATCCATTTGTCTAAGAGTTTCACAAATTCATTGTTTTTAATAGCTGTGTAGCACTCCATTTTGTAAATGTACCACATTTTCTGTATCCATTCCTCTGCTGAGGGACATCTGGGTTCTTTCCAGCTTATGGCTATTATGAATAAGGCTGCTATGAACATAGTGGAGCATGTGTTCTTATTACATGTTGGAGCATCTTCTGGGTATATGCCCAGGAGTGGTATTGCTGGATCTTCTGGTAGTACTATGCCCTATTTTCTGAGGAACTACCATCTACTTCTCTAGGGTAAATTTACTTCCTTCAGTTCTAGAGCATTTAGGTGTGCTGTCAAGCTGCTAGGGTATGCATGTTCCAGTTTCTTTTTGGAGGCTCTCAGAGCTATGAGTTTTCCTCTTAGGACTACTTTCATTGTGTCCCATAAGTTGCGTATGTTGTGGTTTCATTTTCATTAAACTCTAAAAAGTCTTTCTTTCTTTATTTCTTCCTTGATCAAGTTATCATTGAATAGAGTATTGTTCAGTTTCCACGTGTATATTGGCTTTCTATTATTTATGTTGTTACTGAAGATGAGCCTTAGTCTGTGGTGATGATAGGATGCAGAGGATTATTTCAATATTTTTGTATCTGTTGAGGCCTGTTCTATGACTGATTATATGGCCAGTTTTGGAGAAGGTACCATGAGGTGCTGAGAAGAAGGTATATCCTTTTGTTTTAGGATAAAATGTTCTATATATATTTGTTAAATCCATTTGTTTTATAACTTCTGTTAGTTTTACTATGTCTCTGTTTAGCTTCCATTTCCATGATCTGTCCATTGACAAGAGTGAGGTGTTGAAGTATCCTACTATTATTGTGTGTGATTTGAGATTTACTAAAGTTTCTTTAATGAATGTGGATGCCCTTGCATTTGGAGCATAGATGTTCGGAATTCAGAGTTCCTCTTGGTAGACTTTTACCTTTGATGAGTATGAAGTGTCTCTTCTTGTCCTTTTTGATAACTTTAGATTGAAAGTCTACTTTATTCGATATTAGAATGGCTACTCCAGCTTGTTTCTTCAAACCATTTACTCGGAAAATTGTTTTCTAGCCTTTTACTCTGAGCTAGTGTCTGTCTTTGTTTCTGAAGTGGGTTTCTTGTATGCAGCAAAATGTTGGGTCCTATTTATATAGCCAGTCTGTTAGTCTATGTCTTTTTATTGGGAAATTGGGTCCATTGATATTAAGAGATATTAAAGAAAAGTAATTGTTACTTCCTGCTATTTTTGTTGTTAGAGTTGGGATTCTGTTCATGAGGTTATCTTTTTTTGTATTTGTTAAAAGATTATTTCCTTGCCTTTTCTAGGGTGTAATGCCCCTCCTGTGTTGGAGTTTTCCAACTATTATCCTTTGTATGGCTGAATTTATGGAGAGATATTGTGAAAATTTGGTTTTGTCTTGGAATATCTTGGTTTATCCCTCTATGGTAATTGAGAGAGGTTTGCTTGGTATAGTAGCCTGAGCTGTCATTTGTGTTGTCTTAGGGTCTGTATGACATCTGCCCAGGATCATGTAGCTTTCATAGTCTCTGGTGAGAAGTCTGGCTTAATTCTGATAGGTCTGCTTTTATATGTTACTTGACCTTTTACTCTTACTGATTTTATTATTCTTTTCTTGTTTAGTGCATTTGGCGTTTTAATCATTATGTGACAAGATGAATTTCTTTTCTGGTCCAGTCTACTTGGAGTTCTGTAGGCTTCTTGTATGTTCATGGGCATCTTTTTCTTTAGGCTAGGGAAGTTTTATTCTATAATTTTGTTGGAGATATTTACTGGCCCTTTAAGTTGGGTATCTCCACTCTCTTCTTTACCTATTATGTTTAGGTTTGATCTTCTCATTTTTTCCTGGATTTCCTGGATGTTTTGGGTTAGGAGCTTATTGCATTTTGCATTTTCTTTTACTAGTGTGTCAATGTTTTTCAAGGCATCTTCTGCCCCTGAGATTCTCTCTTCTATTTCTTGTATTCTGTTGGTGATGCTTGCATATATGACTCCTGATCTCTTTCCTAGGTTTTCTAAATCCAGGGTTCTCTCCCTTTGTGATTTCTATTGTTTCTGTTTCTATTTTTAGATCTTGGAATGTTTTGTTCATTTCCTTTGCCTATTTGATTGTGTTTTCTGTAACTCTTTAAAGGGATTTTTGTGTTTCCTCTCTAAGGACTTCTAGCTGTTTCCTGGGCTCTCCTGTATTTCTTTAAGGGAGTTATCTCCCTTAAAGACAGTCTTAAACTCTTCTAATACCATTCTAAGAACTGACTTTAGATCTTGTTTTTCTGGTATGATAGTGTATCCAGGACTTGCTATGGTGGAGTTCTGGTGATGCCAAGTTACCTTGGTTTCTGTTACTTATGTTCTTATGCTTGCCTCCTGCCATCTGATTATCTCTAGTGCTACCTGCCCTCCTATATCTAACTAGAGCCTGTTCTTCCTGTGATCCTGGTTGTGTCAAAACTCCTCAGAGTTCAGCTGTGTCTGTGATCCTGTGATTCTAGGATCCTGTGATTCCAGAGATCCTAAGTGTGTCAGAGCTCCTGGAAGTCAAACTTCCTCTGGGACCCTGAGATTCTGGTGGGACCAAGCTCCTGGGATCCTGGGAACCTGGGATCCTGTGGTCCTGGGTGTGTTAGAGCACCTGGGAGTGGAGCTTCCTCTAGGTGTTGTGGAACTTGCTGAGGATTTCATGCCCAAGGTCTGCTCAGGGCACTGGCCCAGACCAAAAGGAACCTGAGCCACTGGTCGGGCAGAGTTCCTTCATCCCTGGGTTCTGCTGGTCTCAGTTACTCCCTGTGGTGTTGGAACAGATGTTGTGTCCTCACCTCTGATCCTATGATCCTGGGCATGTTAGAGCACCTGAGAGTGACTCTTTCTCTGGGTGTTACATACGTGAATTTATACTAGCTTGCAGGCTGTTGTTGATCTATTCATTAATGAGCTCTGAAGACTTCTGTTGTAGTTGCTGGGATTTCCTTTCATTGAGCTCATGCTGCCAGCAAATGCAGCTGTTTTACTGTTTCCTTCATAAAAAATATTTTTTCTTTCTTTTTTTTTTTCTTGTTGGTTGCATAATTAGAACCTCTCCTCTAATGCAGAATATAAATTGGGAGATTAAATGTCCTTGTCTCATTCATGATCTTAGGGCCTGTGATGGTTTGTTTATTCTTGGACCAGGGAGTGGCACCATTTGGAGGTGTGACCTTTTTGGAATAGGTGTGACCTGGTTGGAGTAGGTGTGTTACTGTGGGTGTTGGCGTAAGATCCCCACCCTAGTTGCCTGGAAGTCAGTCTTCCACTAGCAGCCTTTGAATAAAGACGTAGAACTCTCAGCTCTGCCAGCACCATGCCTGCCTGGATACTGCCATGCTCCCACCTTGATAATAACGGACTGAACCTCTGAACCTGCAAGCCAGCCCCAATTAAATTTTGTTTTTTGTTTTTTTTTTTTAATGAGATTTGCCTTGGTCATGGTGTCTGTTTACAGCAGTAAAACCCTAACTAAGACAGGGCAACTCAGTCTTGAACATGTTGCTAGTTTCAGGATTTTTATAGATGCCCTTTGTCCGCTAGATGAGATCACCATCATCACTCAGCATAGCAATAGGATAAGTTTGAACATTGGAATGGCTCATATGCTGGAGGTTTGGTCTACTGTGGTGGTTCAGAGAGTGGGTGGGAGCCACAAAGGAAATTAAAGCTTCTCTCCAGAAATAGTGCAATCAAAAGAGAAAGTGTAGCTAGGTATACACTCCTATAATCCTACCATTTGACAGGCAGAAGCAAGAAACCACAGCCAAGTCTACATAGTAAGCTTCAGAGATGCTGCATCAAAAGTATGAGAATGGAAAAGAATAATGGTTATAAGAGTACCCCATTTGAGTCCTCAACTAACATTCAATTTCCATATGTAGTCTCCAATCTATTCCTCTCACACATACTTTAAAGTTCTCAAGTGTGCCAATCTGCTGGTGCTGCCATGCCTCCGACTGGTTAGAACTGTAAGCCAAAATGTACTGTTTTCTGTGATGCTACTTTGCCTCATTATACTAATACTAATGATGTTGATATTAACTGGTCCATGAAGCTTGAATGCCTAGTGTGCAGATTAGATTTGCATACACTTCTCTGCATTGTTGGGAAGATGTGCTTCTTTCCTTTTATTCTACTTATGCTACATTGCTTGGCTTCTATAGCTCAAAATAACTGTATTCTTTGTACAAATATCACTTGGCCATGTTATAAAATATATTCTACTTACTGTTGGTTTGGATTGCTTATAGGAAGTATTTTGCATCTAAATTCACAAAGGTTACTGTCCTAAAGTCTTCTTCTTTTTACATCTTGATTAGTTCAGAAAAGTACTAGTTTCATAAATGTGACTAGATAGTACCCCTATACTCTTACTTTTTCCATATATTTAAGGTTGAGGCCTATTAAAAATAAATTAAATACAATTTAATGATATTCTTGTTTGTGAATATTATTTAGATTTTATTCATTTATTCACATTACACATGATATATTTGTAAGCATATCTATCCACACATTCCAGACATGATATAACTCCTCCTACCTTTACAAGGGCTCTAAGGATTTTTTCCTTTATGAACAATAATAGGAGTTACTCAGATTCTTGCGACTTTGTCCCTCATGCCCACAGTCCTAGATGTATAAATACCCTTCTAAGTGTCTGGGAATATGTGGAGGTTGCAAATCTTATGCAAACTTCTCTTGGCATCAATTACTTAGTTAAGATATAGGTGAGCTTCTGCCAAGTCCTGCCATGCAGAAGGGATAGCATAAAACAACCCCTGCCCCTGAAACACAGCTAGCAGAAAAAAGGCCTCCATTTGGTGTTGATGGTTGCTAGACATAAGGCTTATTTGTATAATAACATACATAGTTTCATGTTCTTCCTTCAGGGAATGCTCTCCCTGTTAAGGTTAATGACTCCATGATAATCAAAAACAGCACAAGTCCAGGAGGGGAGAATGTGTTTCTCAACAAAAATGGTAAACGCTGTGACTTTTAAGATAGCCCTTAAGATGGTGAGAATAATGACTCATCTATGCAAAATATGAGGGTGTGTTATAAATAATATGAGGGGGCTTCTTGTACAAAAAAGAGCAAGGGCAGCTGCACTAAGGAGCCAGCTTGTCAGAAAGAGATTAAGGAAAGAGATGAAGAGATTTGGGGAATGGTAATCTCACAGCTAGAGCCCACTCAGCTAGATTTTTGTCTATACTTACAAAGGCAGGCAGATTCCTAAGTAAATTTAGGTCTGGGTGTGGTTGGAATGGTGATCTCAGGATGGGATCCCATCCAGCTAAATGTATTGTGTGCTTACAAAGGTAGGCGGATCTCTGAATCCATTTGCTCTGTAAAAAACAAATGTACTTGATGTCCTTTTCTAAGAATCAAATAGCTAAGAACTTAAAATGCTGTTTCATAAGATAATCAATAGGGAACCTGGGGTAACGATTGAATCGATATGTAAATAAAAGACTTGGCTTTAGTCTGCAAGAGCAGAGCTGTCTACACAGCTGTTTTGGAGGGCCTGCTCACACAGAACACTGTGCTGTTGGCTTGTAACCATAATTGACTTCAAGTTGTTTCTTTCACCACTCCCAAACTCTCCCTCATTGGACCCAGAGATGCATTGCAACATCCTACATGTTTTGGACCTGACACCCTGACTACTAGGGTTATTGTGGTAGTGAAGAATGGCAGCATGATACATATAGAAAAGTTGGAGTCAGGTGGGTTGTATACATTCTGATGGAGCTATAGCAACTACCATAGCAACCCAGAACTCCTTTCCAAGACAAGGTTGGTCCTTGGCAAGCTTCTCCACAAATGTACTACAGCTTAGACTAGGGATTATATCCTTTGGGTGATTCTCCAACTGCCTTGAGAAATATAGTTTCAAGAATCTTGTGATGAGAGTCACTTTTCATCACCAAAAGAGCAAATATCCTGAGAATGCAGTGTAGAAAGCCAGTGAATTCACCAGTGAAAGCAGTTCTGATGAATTGTATACTGCTTGGCATGCACTAGTCATTTCTAGGACCAAGGTATTAGACTCATGGGAAAATGACAAAGCCGTTTTCCTGGGTCAGGTTCAGAAGGGCAAAGTCTTCCTCTGTTCACATATGAAAGTTTATGAATGACTGTCCTTTGTGTGCAAAAACTAAAATCAACTGTAGTTTCCCTTCTACCAGATGACTGCTCGCCAACAGACATCTTCAATCAAGACTAGCCATCACTTGAATCCCTGTGCTGTACATAAGAAGTGCACTGAGCTTCTGGGTTGCTATGGTAGTTGGTGCAACTCCAACAGAATGCATACAATCCACCTGACCCTAGCTTTTTTGTATATGTGTCTACATGTCTGTCAGTTCTTCATTCCAACAATATACCCTAGTCAGGATTCCAGAAGCCAGACATGTAGGATGTTGCAACGAAGCAATGAGTCCAACTCCCAACCTATGAGGCCAGGTAATATTCAATACTTTTACCTGCAATATGTCTTCAAATCCCCCATTTATTTTTGTTCTTAAATTCACAGCTTCACGCTGAGCTATGTGTGCCCTTGGAAATTCTCTGTAGTAGAGTAAGTCAAGACTACTTGATATCTACCAACGCACTTTATTGTTTTTAATTATTCTCTTTGTAACTAGAGTTCACCTGTCATATGGAACATAATTAATGAAAGGGCTTCAACAAAAGCCTAGATTATTAGTATATTGTTTGATTGTGATTTGTCTTTTGTCAAAGACCAGCTCTTGCAGTATGCTCAGCAACTCAAGGATGAGATGTGGGGTTGGGATTCTTAGTATAGTCATAGATGTATCCAAATAAAAGTTACCTTTTATCTAAATGCTTAGCAAATATAGAGACAACAAGGAGGCACACACCAGCACCAGGTCTTTAAAATAACATGTCAGTCTCTATAACCTTCAGAAAAATGGAACTTCTGAAATTAGATTGATATGTCCCCAAACAGAGGATCAAACCTCAACTTCAGAAAGTCCTGCTAAACTATTGATCAACTAATATGTGATAGAATGAAAGCTTCCAACTCATTAGACCCATACAAGTCATCTGTTCCTTTCAAATGAGAAATCTTTCTAGATGGTGAAAAAGACACCAGTTACAATGCCAATAATCAAGTCATTATGGACAAAAGGGATATTTATTTCACCCTGAATATCCAGCCATGCTTAGTGCCTGGCAGCATCTATATTGATAGGAATGACCATGAACAGGTAGATGCCTTAGAGATGCCCCTCTGCATGTCTTCTGTCAACACTTCCAAAGATTCCATTATTTCTTGCTTGGTCAATTGGCATAAGTTCTATGTTAATTTTAAGAAAAATCAATTTCTGTTGTTCGTTGGGTCACCATACTGCCTTCTTGCTTGAATGTATTTGGAAGATCTTTGTCCTTTGTTTAAAGATCTGCTCAGGAAATGAGACAACCTGCCACTGCCTTCTTACCAGCTTGTTCAAGTGCCATTGTCCTTTTTCTCCCTTTCCTCCCTCCCTTCCTTCCTTCCTTCCTTCCTTCCTTCCTTCCTTCCTTCCTTCCTTCCTTCCTTCCTTCCTTCCTTCTTCCTTCCTTCCTTCCTTCCTTCCTTCCTTCCTTCCTTCCTTCTTTTTTCCTCCATCCTTTCTTCCTTCCTTTTCTCTTTCTGTGTGCCCCCACCCTTCTGTGAGGACAGGTTCTGACTATGTAATTCTAGCTGACCTGAAACTCACTAGGAATGTAATTCAGGCTGACCTTGAACTCACAGAGGTCTGAGTGCTGGAATTATAGACTATGCCCCTATGCTTGGCTGTCCTTATATGAAGCCAGACTCATAGTCCTACTTCAGTGCTCATAAAACTGTTTATATTTCCTACCTCAGAGCATTTAAACATGCCTTTTCTTCTACTGGTCCTGGATCCCTATGTGCCTAATTAATCCTAGCCCAGCTTTCAGAGACCCTAAACCTCAAGGCAGTCATCCCTGCCAGCTTAATACTCATCACAACTTCGTCCTTAACAATACAACCGTAAACCACTGGTGATGTAATTTGGTAGAAGGATCATGTTTTCTCCAAAATAACATCGTTTCACAACAGCTGGGACTTCACCCTATTCATTACTATATTCCTAGTTCCCAGCCCAGGAAAAGACCCAAGCTCAGGATCAATGAAAGAAATTCAAACCAAATGTAAAGAGAATTAATAAATGGAATGAAAGATGGGAAATTTTTAAATACTGTCACATAGATTATTCTATGTGATCCTAGCAAAAAGCTTGTATAGCAAATAATAATATTTCCATTTTTAGATTTAAAATTTGGCAGTGTCTTAAAAGCCTATCTTTTGTGGTGAGAACAGCTGTTCACTCTGTCAAGATAATTTCTCATCTGAGTACTAAGAAATACTTTGGGACTGAATATTGTTGTCTACCATAAAATGTCAATACATAGACTCACTTCCTTAGTAACATATAGTTAGCATTATTTTATGGGTTTAATGCCATCATAAATAAAATAAATATGTATTTTATTTTATATAATCTGTTGGACCTTAGATTTAGTCCTACTTATCTGAAACAGAACATTGTTTTTAATTTTCCTAAAATATCATCTTGTTTTATAATTCTAATCAAGTGCAGTAAGAACTATTTTCATCTGCAGTATCTATTCTCAATGTGTCACCTATGTTCATATTGTAGCATAACTCATTTATTAATTCATGTTATTTGTTCATATGTATATTGGTATATAGACCAAAGTTTTCCAGATGAAAATGAGGATGGATTCATTATGATGCTACACTCTTGGATGTGTGTGTGTGTTTGTGTGTGTGTGTGTGTGTGTGTGTGTGTGTGTGTACAGTGAGTTTTTTCATTTTCCAATCTGAATGTCACCTTTAAACATTTATTCTATTTACTCTTCTTCCTAGAAGGCTTAAGGCAATTTCTCTTTTGGTGCCTTTATCAGATGCCGTAAGCCACAGCTTCAGCATGTTAAGTCATAAAATTCTTCCTCCAGTTTACTGGAAAATCTGTAAGCAGAAAGCCTGTAGCTTCAAATGCATAAGCGCGCAACAGAAGATTTGACTTTTAAAAGTAGGTCAGGTGTCCTCATGCTGGTTTGACACGCATCAATATAGCACATAAAACCAACTTTATCCACTAGGCGCCACAAATGAGCCTTTAAGTCTACTTCTAACACTTCTTATAGACCCTTCCACTTAAGAGGACAGAATTTTGCACAGTGGTGAGAAGGAAAGGCCTGGCCTCTTTTCAATAGCAACTTATCAAAAAAATAAATAAATAAATAAATAAATAAATAAATAAAAAGAAATAAAAATAGTTCTTGGAATTGGCTCTAAGCTAAAGAAAGAACAGAGACTAAACTTTGAATTTTACTTCTGCCTAATTATGTGGACTTTGGGGGTATATATTAATCTTGATGAGATGATTTCTACATCAAAAAGAAGATAATTACACAAGCATGTCCAAGGGCAATAGTACCCTGTGACCACCCAAACACTAATGATAACCACAGCAGGAAATGAAGTTTGAAGTTTCAAAGCCAAGTTCTGAATTAACCAAACTATTAAGAGATACTTAATGAGCATGGGAAATTTCCATATGATAAAGAACTATGAAGCTATAGCCATCTTGACACCACTATTCAGGGCTTACACACACACACACACACACACACACACACACACACACACACCAAAGAAGTATACCAATTTTATTTTCTTACATTGTGTTATTTTCTCAAACAAGTTGATGCTATTCTCTAAAGTAATTACTACTATAAGCTATATCTGTAGTACAAACCAATTGTGAATTTGGTATCTTTGTCAGATCTTGGAATTTCATTTGGTGAACAAATGAGTTTAATAAGATTGCTGACAGAAATAATAGGTGAAGGTTTACCTGCAGGAAGCATGGAATATCCAAAGCCTGCTCCATCATTTAAAAAAAAAAAAAAAGACAGCTCCCACTAACCATGGACAATGAATTATGAAAGCTGAATTCTGGAGCCCTGTTCATGACTTGCAAACAGTTTGGAAAGTCATAGAATCACTTTCTCAGCAGTTCTTCTGTGTGTATAAACTTGGGGATGGAAAAGTCTTCTGAATTTGATAAGTTATTAGGACTTCCTGAGACTTGTGAGTTGTCAACTTCCTAAGTTTTAAAGTACTTCTTGGAGGGTAGAATGTGTCAGTTGAAAGAAATTGCTGTACAGCTGTACAGTCCCAATCGAATCAAATAAGTGAATAACATATCCAGTGAGAGACCGTCTCAAAAGAATGAGCTGTAAAACAACTTAGAAAGATATCTGTTGTCAACCTCTGACATATACTTCACACACACACACACACACACACACACACACACACACACAGAGGTAGACACACCCTCATATATGTATGTACGTATAGAAAGAAAGAAAGAAAGAAAGAAAGAAAGAAAGAAAGAAAGAAAGAAAGAAAGAAAGAAAGAAAGGAAGAAAGAAAGAAAGATACTTGCATTTGGATTTTTGTTATAACTAATGCATTTTATTTATTTATTTTCTCTCTTGTCTTACTCTCTCAATGTTTTAGCTTTTTTTAAAAAAATGATTCCTAATAGACTTCTCCTGGCCTACACACACATGTCTATATGAAGAATACTGGTTTGCCTTTGTTTGTTGACTTTACTACATTTATTAGAATTTTTCAGCTTTATGGAGATAAAATCAGCAAGAAAATTATAGATGAATATTTTGATTTTTTAAAGTACAAACCTGTGTAAAGATCATTAAAATCATTAAATAGCATAGATCATTACCTCACAACTACAATATTGTCATCATACGTGTCTAGATATTTGTGCATATGAGGAGAGAGAGAGATACTAATTTGCTCTTTTGATTCTTGGAGCTATTTGGCTTAATATTTGTTTACTGTCCTGGAGTTGTTTGTTGGGAGCCGCCCTCACATTTGCCATTATAAAATGGCACTGACAGCTGTGTTCTAAGTAGTAAACATAATCTGCACACGTGCAGGGGCAGTTTTCCCGCCATGTGTTCTGCCTTTCTCGTGATGACAACTGGGCCGATGGGCTGCAGCCAATCAGGGAGTGACACGTCCTAGGCGGAGGATAATTCTCCTTAAAAGGGACGGGGTTTTGCCATTCTTTCTCTTGCTTTCTTGTTCTTGTTCTTTTTCTTGCTCTTGCTTTCTCTCTCTTGCATTCTTGCTCTCTTGCTCTTGCTCTCTTGCTCCTGAAGATGTAAGCAATAAAGCTTTTGCCGCAGAAGATTCCGGTTTGTTGCGTCTTTCCTGGCTGGTCGCGAACGCGTGTAAGAGTTGTTGATTTGAGTTGTGCCCTCAGATTGTTTAAGTTCTATCTTTCTGATATTTTTTGTATAAAAAGACTGGCACCTAAATAGCAACATGAATAAAACCTTTTTTAAAAATAAATGAATGGATCATCTGTACAGTAACTATTGCATTTAACTTTCCAGGCCCCTTTGTATGAGATCTTCACACTATACAGTTTCAAAATCTTTGACATGAACAAAAATGTCTTTTATGTATTTGCTTAGTTGTACCTCTCGAGTAACCTTAAAAATGAATATGAGGACGCTGACTGATACAGCCTTCAAGTTGTGAATTAGCTTAAACAAACATCTATTTTTGTGATATTTAGGGAAACAGGCACATAACGCATCTCTGCACTTATCTTTTATTCTCCATCTTTTCTATTAACCTTGTGGGGAGCAAGGAGGTAAATGAATCATTCTTCTCCGTTCACGAAGTGCCAATAGCACTGGTGTGGTCAAGTCTCCACTCATTTCCTTGCCATTCACTGCATAATGAATCTCTCCTTGACCTTCCTCCATAGATAACCACCCTATGCATGATGCACGTCCTTGCAAATGTTTCCATTCTGCAGTTTCTTTATGTTGCTGATTACCTATTTGTCAGAATATTTACCTTTCTCTTAGAAATGACATTTGTTCAGCAACTGTATTATTTAGGAACATTAATGTGTCTTAATAATGTGTTCAATATATCTAGTAGTATTGGATGAACAGCACAAGATATTTTAAATACATCATCACGGAATTTATGAGCAATTGCAGTTTGTTTCTCTTTGGCATTTGTCATGATTTGAATCTAAAATAGACTCATGTTGTTAAATTTCTGTCTACAGGTTGTGGTTGCAGAACCTTTAAAAGCTATAGCAGGGGAGTTGGGAGCAGGTCACTGAGAGCAGGCCTCTGGAAGCCATGCTCACTTTGACTCTGGTCTAGCCTTCTGCATCCTGCCACAGTGTAAAGAAGACATTGCTTTATTCCTCTCCTGCCACAGAGGAAGCCGATCCATACTGTTTCTCCATTCTGACCAACTAAAATCCCTCAGAAACCATGAGATGAAATAAACCTTTCCTCCCTTAAGTAGTTTTTGTTCAGCAACTTGCCAGGTGATAGAAGTACTCAAACAAGAGTATCATTTTTTTCTATTACTGCTACATCAAAATGATAGGATCATAAAAGTAAATTATGATGTAATATTAGCCAACCAACTTCATTATTAAATTAGAGGCAATATTTTTCATATTCTATAATGGACTTGGATAAGCAACTGTTTGTAGTAAAACCTTTTTCAGCTATAAATATTATAAAGCATTATGGAGCCTGCAATTCCAGTCCTTGTGACACTGACATAGAGGAGTTAAGTGCTTGATTTCAGCCTGGTTTACTTAATGAGCTTTTGATAAGCCCAGGTCTATATAGGGACACCATATTTCCAAAGTAATAATAATAATAGTAACATAAAATAAAATGTTATTTTTATAGCTACTCACTAAATCATAGCCAACATCTCTACTATTTCTTATAGAAATATCATTAGTTGCACTCAATTTAATTATACATTAACCACAAATCATACATAATACAGTTTTATGGTCAAGGGTTATTTTATTCCAACAGGCCATTTATAATACAATGATCAATGAAAAGGAAAAGAGCTCCAGAATCCAGGATCCAGACAAAAGACAACACTCCTGCGGCCACCTGATTTTTGACATAAATTGTTTGAAGATGTCCTATTAATAATGCTGTAGTTCAATTAAATGTTCATATTATGATGTAAAATATGGGATTCTGAGATTTCAACAAGGATTTTATAGCCTTTATTATTGTTTGTCTCTAACAGAAATATACAGTTTTTTAAAAAGTAATTCCATCCATCCCAGGGTATACCCAAAGACAAGCTTATCTTGTCCTTTATCACTTGAGCATTTCAAATAAGTTAACTAGTACTCCTTAAATAGAAATTAATTTATTTATGTTTATCTAGATTCTCTTGTGTTCAAGATTAAAAAACTACTCTCAGCAAGGGAAATACGGGGAAAATTGATAATAAGGAATTGTCCCTTGCTTTTAACTGAATTTGCCCCAAACCAAGTTACTTGAAACAAAACAGCATAATATTTTATAGTTCTGGAAATCAGGAAACTAACAAGGGTTGAAGGGGTCGATTCTTTGTGAAGGCAATGGAGAGAATTGTTTCCTAGCCATTTGCAACATTCGACTTCAGCTTTCCCTGGCTCAGAGCCCTTTCCTCTGTTGCTCTAATTTTTTATTCTATCATCTCATCTCTTTCTCCTACCATCATGGTGTGTGTGTGTGTGTGTGTGTGTGTGTGTGTGTGTGTGTGTGTGGTGTGTGGTGTGTGAGAGCATATGCTTTCATGAACTCACAATGAAAACTTAGCAATGCTTTTTTTTTATTCACTTTACATTCTAATCACTGTCTCCCCTCCTCATTCCCCCTCCCACATTCCTTCCCTCCTCTGAGAGAATGGAGGCCCCATGCAAAGCCCCCCCACACACACACACACTGGCACATTAAGTCCCTGCAGGGCTAGGCACTTCCTCTTCCACTGAGGTTAGACAAGTCAGCTGTGACGGTTTGTATATGCTCAGCCCAGGGAGTGGCACTATTATAAAGTGTGGCTCTGTTAGAGTAGGTGTGGCCTTGTTGGAGTAGGTGTGTCACTGTGGGTGTGAGCTTTAAGACCCTCATCCTAGTTGACTGGAAGCCAATATTCTGCTAACATCTTTCAGATGAAGATGTAGAACTCTCAGCTACTCCTGTACCATGCCTTCCTGGATGCTGTCTTGTTCCCACCATGATGATAATGGACTAAACCTCTGAACCAGTACGCCAGCCCCAATTAAATGTTGTTTTTACAAGAGTGGCCTTGGCCATAGTGTCTGTTAACAGCAGTAAAACCCTAACTTAGACAACAGTTGAGTTGTGGGAATGGAATCCACATAGGCACCAGCTTTAGGATAGCACGGCTCCAATTGTTCGTGACCCATATGAAGACCAAGCTGCACATCTGCTACATATAGGGGGGTGACTGGGTCCAGCCCATGTATGCTCTGTACTTGGTGGCTCAGTCTCTTAGAGCACCCAATGATCCAGGTTAGTTGACTCTGTTGGTCTTCCTGTGGAGTTCCTATTTCCTTTGGGGCCCTCAATATTTCCCCCAACCCCTCCATAAGAGTTTCCAAGTTCCATCCAATGTTTGGCTGTGAGTCTCTGCATCTGTCTGAGTAAGCTGCTGGGTGGACTTTCATAGCAAACAGCTGCTCCAGGTTCCTGTCTTCATGAATAACAGAGTATCATTAATAATGTCAGGGAATGGTGCTTGCCCATGAGATAGGGCTCTGGTTGAGCAGGTTATTGGTTGGACGTTCTCTCAGTCTCTTCTCCATCCCCCATCCCTACATTTCTTGTAGAAAAGATGAATTTTTGGTTGAAAGTTTTGTGGGTGGATTGGTGTCCCCATCACTTCACTGGGGTTCCTGTCTGGCTACAGGAGGTGGCCTCTTCAAGTTTCCTATGCCTTCTTGCATAGTGGAGAAGTGTTTCTTAAGCTCATATAGAGTCTGGCAATTTTACGTGCTTTACAAGAACAACCCAGGATGAGCTCCTAATTCAAAATCCTCAATATTATTACATGTAGAATGTCCCATTGCACATGCAAAGTTATAGAACCATGTCTTCTCTACTCATGATAGACTATCTCCCTTCAAACTATCAGGCAAAATAAACCCTTTCTTCCTTAAGATGCATTTGCTAGGAATTCTGACACTCAAACCAGAGAAAGGACTAGTCCATACTTCCATCTCTCATATATTCGATTTTAAATACTGTCAAGATGATTTTCATAGTTTCTCAAATGAAGAACTTGATTTCTAGCCACCTTGTCTGTGTTGGAATATTCATTCTTACATATTCTATCTCGATGGTAACCAGGCTCCAGTAGTTATTTAGCTCCTGTGTTACATATGCCTTCCAATGTTCCTCAACTGTTAGGTATAGAGAGTGTTTTCACTTTTAGTTCATATCAGTAATGCATGTTAATTATTGTTAATCTATAATATTTTAAATGTTAAAAAGAGAACTTACCATAACATTGTTGCACAAAAACCTTTTGGGAGACGGTATACTAATATACTAACATTTTTCTATGAGATTGTCACTAAATTATTTTCCACCCCATAAAATATGACACTGGTACAAGTCATGTCACTTTATCAGAATTAAAGAAAGTCTCATTATCATATCATAATTTACCAGAGATGTGCATTAAATGCGCTGTGTCCCTTGACTCTTCATGTTTTCCATCTTGTTTTCACATGTTTGCATATACTTCTTTTCCTAGCACAGTGCTCACCATTTTTCACGCGTTTATAATTAATTTTTACATGTTTTGTTCATTTACTGAATTGAAAACCCAGTTTACCCACCTGCTTCCCTCTCTCCATCATAGAACTCTGTAGTACATTGCTCCTCAGGAAAAGATGTCCTACTTCCTCCTTAACATGGCATTCTAATCATGTGACTATCTTGAGAAATGGCATGCTGTTAAAAATGACACTCAGGGACACTTGAAAGGCTTATGCATGACTACTGATGCCATTTCTACGTTTTCTCCATGTGAACTTCTCTCTGCTGCTGTCCTGGGCCAGCCATCCCCCTCATCTCAGACACATATATGTCTAGCTCAATGATAGCCTGATGTGTCTAAGAACTTGTGAAAGAACACACTGAGTATCAGCAGAACGGCCTCACTGCTGCTCATTGAGGGACAGACCATGAGTGAGCTCAGATGGGATCAGGGTGAATTGCCAGTCTACCTTCAAGGAGAGAAAGTCTTTTTCAATAACATGATGAACCTGGGAGAGATTATGTTAGATCAATCAGTCATAGCAAAACAAGTACGGCATCGTATCACCTCTGTATGAGGACTAAAAGGAAATCTAGCTTACCAAACTAGAGAACAGAATAATGATTATACAAGTGAGTATCGGAGCTCATTGTTCAATGAGCTAAAATTTACATTCTATTAAACAGGCATGCACTAGAGATCTGGTGTCTAGCATGGTAGTAATGATACTGTGGTATATACTTGAAATTGAGAGTGGATCTTAACTCTTCTCGTCACATATAAACCTGCTGAGTATCTGAGATGATGCATGTTTTTAGTCAATTTGACTATGGTGATCATTTTGCCACATGTATTTATAGCATGTACATTGTAAATACCTTTTATTTTATTTAATTACATTAAATGTAAATTTCATTTGTCAATTTAAAGTCAATAGAGCCGAAAGGAAAGCAAAATCCAAAGCGATACCAAAGCCTTTAAACACTCACTGTGGTTAAAGACATTTGGATATAAGCAAGAAGCTGAGCTAGAGAATGTGTAGTCTGCCTTTCCACTTTCCCTGGGAACAGAGGGAGAAGGGACAGTTGTATCAGTCAAAATGAGATGTTTCATAGACACAGTTCATTTTAAAGTAATAGTAACATTTTCTACTATAGATATTTTAGAAAATTAATACTTATAAAACACAAAACTCAGAAGAAATGGCGGTAAAATAGCAGAATTATAATTTTTTACATAAATCTTCAGATTACACAGTAAAAGGTGGAGAAGAGAGATTTGCCAGTAGGCAAAGGGACTAGCCACACAAACCTGTCCTCCCAAGCTCCACCCCTGGAATCCATGTAACAGAAGCCAGGAGCAAAGACATATAGGAATGCCAGCATTACTACAGCCAGATGGGAAGCTGAGGCAAGGGAACTACCATGAAGCTCAGTGGCTGCCTAGCCTGCTTCTGTGCACAGTGCAGCAGAGACAAGAGAAACTGCCTCATCAAGGGTGAAACTGATCCCTGAAGAACTGTCCTCAGACCGCCACAGTCACACTGCACACACACACACACACACACACACACACACACACACACACACACACACAATTGTTTTTCTAAAGCAGAAAGTAAACACATTGCTAAAACTCACTCTTTTAATCCTTAACTGGACCAACTTCCTAAAAAAAAAAAAAGACAGTAGTGTCAGCAATACAGAAAGGCAACATTCCTATGCACGCTGATAAGCTGAGTTTCTTTCACTGATACCACAAGCGAGTTGCAGGGCTAAGCACTAGAACTTCATGAGCGACTAAAGGAAGATCAAGTGAAAACAGAAAAGGAAAGATAAGAGTATGGCTAATGTGAAGGTTTGGTTGATATGCCAGTTGATTCTTACGATTATTCAATATTTCTAATTCCTGGGCACCTGCATGCTGGCTGAAGCTCTGCCACAGCACAGTAATATCCTTGCCACTGAACGGACATAAAAAGCCTGAAGCAGCTTCAGGCTTGTTCCATTTCACTGGTGACAAGCACTAGATATCTTCTGCCTTTCCCTGAATGACAGACAAGCAGACTAGGTCTGACAATGTCTCTACATCACCCACAGGCAATGAACATGATGTGTGACAACTGGTATTCAAGGCTCTCCATGATTCACTCTGTAGGGTCAAGGTGGGGTTAGAAGCCCAAGCCCAACTCACTCAACAATGGCATTACTAACAAGGCATGTGAGAACAAGGTGGGGAAGGAACTTCTGAAGAATTACTATCCAGACAGTGACCCAGAAATCCCTTGCTCATGTGTAGCATACACTTCTATTTGAAATTAATGTAGTGATTAAGTGAATTGAGGTAGAGCAGAATAGGGATTTCCATGGTGCTTAAATCTCAAAACATCTTTTTTCCCATTCTGTATGAACAAATTTCCTGTGCATGTACGTGTGTGTGTGTGTTCAATGTACATGCCTATATGAAAATGAAAAATGAGGGTATCCTGCAATAACTTTATTATTTGAGACACTGACCTGAATTCCCTGATTCCTCTAAACTGGCTGACCAGTGAACCTTAGGGATCCTCCCGGCTCCACCTCCCCTCCACAGCCCTAGGGTTACAAATGTTCAACCCTGAGCACAACTTCCTAGAATGGTCCTGGGAATATACACTCGGGTCTTTATACTTATGCACTTATACAGCAAGCATTTTACACTCTCAGCCTGTGTAAACGTAGTTGGTTTTTAAAAAGCCAGATTTCACTCATTCCTTTCTCCTGCCTTTTCCTTCCTTCTTGATGAAGTGGATGTAGTTTATCTACTACCGTGTGATGACTCTGTCTAACCAGTTTCCACTTCAAAAGCAGAACCAGATCAGGGAAATTAATTCAACACATCAGCCACAGAGGTGGGCTTAGATTTTTTTTTAAAGATTTATTTCCTTATCTTATATATATGAGTACACCATTGCTCTCTTCAGACACACCTGAAGAGGGCATCAGACCCCATTGCAGATGGTTGTGAGCCACCATGTGGTTGCTGGGAATTGAACTGAGGACCTCTGAAAGAGCAGTCAGTGCTCTTAACCGCTGAGCCATCTCCCCAGCCCCTTAGATTTTTTTAAACCTATTTTATTTAGGATTCTTGAATGCTTCAAACTCCCTTCTAACTCCCTACTCAGAGGTACGGGGAAAGGTTTATAGGAAAAGAGAGTTATGGACCTGTTTAGAAGTAGTTCTTTGGGGTGAGTCTACTCTTCCTTGTCAGGATTCCAGTGGTCCAGTCCAATAGCGAATACCAGAGGCTCAGTCCAGCAGAAACTGCAAGGTTCTACTGAATTGACATGAGTCAGAAGAAGTAACAATAATCAGCCAGAATAGCACAAGAAGTTCTTTGGTGCATTTTCTCTATGTCAAGGCAAGTGATGACCATCAAAGTGTTGCATGGCCAGTGAATACCATTAAAGCATTGCATAGCATAGCAACATGATAGCATCTATTAATTATCGGTGGGGTTCTACTTGTACTCTTTCCAAACATCATGCGCCCTCTCAAGTGTTTGCTTCAGCAAATATCCTCTCATGTGTTTGTTTTACCAAAACATTCTCTCATAAGATAGCTTCCAGAAAAACTACCCATGGCCTCTCACAAGACAGCTTCCAGACAAACTTTACATGACACAACTGAGTTTCCAAAGAAACCAGAAATGTCCACTTCATCAATTTGGCCATCCAAGATAGCACCAGTTGGGCCATGGAGAAGGATCCACCAGGAGGAACTGAATCCCCTGAGGACAGATCACTGTCAGCAACTGGGCTCACAAAGCCTGCTTCTAGCTGTGACTGGTAGCAAGAGAAAGCCATCTAGAAGGAACTCAGAACATGAAGATTTCACTATGAAAGATTTCAAGTGGAGTATAAAGAGAGTGAAAGAAACAGCCTAGCTGCCTTCACTTACTCTGTGTCCTGGTACTCAGGATGGCAAAACCTTTCAAATGAAAACTGAAAGTGGCCACAGAAGCCTGAGAAACAATTTTCAAAGATCAGCTCCTATCTATAGAAAGAAGAACAAGTCAGGACAGAAGCAGAAGGTTACACTCAATCTTAGTTACTTTTCCATTGCTGAGATTAAAAAAGAAAAGAAAAGAAAACAAACAAAAAAACCCATCATTACCAACAACAACTTCTAGAAGAAAGACTTTGATGTATGGTTGTAGACTCTCTACAAGCTGGATATCCATAATGGTGGGAAAAAGTGTGGCTGAAGGAGACTGGAACAGATCATGCCTCAGCTTGTGACCTTCTTATAGGAAGCAGAAACAGTGAACTAGAAGTAGGGAAAGGCTATAGACTCTGAGAGCCCACTCCCAGTGATGTACCTCCTTTGCTAAGGTTTGACATACTAAAATATGTATAATCTTCCCTAACAGCATCACTAACCAGAACGAGTATACATAGCATAACCATACAAGAGAAGTATGATAGGACAAATGAGAGATGTAATCGTTAATAAAGGTACTCCTGCATATGTGTATGCACATGGGCGTGTGTGTACAAGCCTATGTGTCATGGGTTCTGTCTATCTGATCTATAATTTTCAGATAAGATTCACCTTTTATTGGCTGTTACTAAAGGAGTGGGGACACGCTAGGAAACTTTTTTTTGTCTCAGCAGTCTCACAGCAACTGTTTGAAATTGGGTATTTATTACAGAAAATAGAAGTCTTTACCTAAGACTTTTTGACCTAGAGTACAAAGAAGAAATAGAAAAAAAATTCAAGGACAACTGCACTGAAGACCAAATTATCAAGGCCTGGGGCCGAAGTACAGAAACCTGGCCCATCAGAGATCTGTAATTGCTCACTCAAACAGAAACCACCATGTACTGGCCCAGAATAAGAACGAGTACATCTTTCCTCTCTTAACCTTTTTGGCCTCAATTTTATCCTTGCTCACTTTTGGCTTCCTTTTGATGTATGAGGAGCACTCATTCCCTTGTTCTCAGTGGGTCTCACAGGAGTGCAGGATGGAGAGGAGCAGCTGCACAGAGCATATACAATGTCACTGGTGGACAAAGAAGGTGTTCCCTCCCACCAGAACAAGGACAGGGGTAGTTGTATGAAGAATCGGAGCTGAAAACCAGTGAATTATTAAAGTTATAGGCAGTTTCTAGCTTCCTGATACAGATGTATGGATATCCAGGTTCAGATTAAGAACCTCTGGTAACAACTAAAAAAGCTTAAATTTTTTTATTCTTTTTCTTCACATTTATGATTACTTGTTTAATTTTTTTCTTACTCTGCTTCATTTTAAAATATTAACTCATCTTTTAAGTTTAAATGAACTCATTTTAAAAAACAATAAACTATACTTCTGACTATGCTAATTGACTTCCTATTGCTCCCCCAATCCCTGTTCTATTCATTTTTGAACCTGAGACCCTACACATAAGGTTACCACTTCTCCATTCTCCCCTCTTCAATTTTATTAACAGTTAAACTGAAGGGAAAAAAAAAAGGTAAGGTTTCTCTTTCCTTATTCATCAAATGTGGACATTCTATAGGAATTCTCATGTAAATAACCCATCTATTCCCTGCAACCCAGAGAGAGGCATTTACTCTTTCTGTTCAGTTTGTAACAGAAAAGAGAGGGATGGCTGCTAAGAGTTGAAGTCTGTAAATCTGAGGAAACTGAGGCTGTACTGAAATCTGCAAAGGTTATACTTATCTAGATGCCATGAAAGAAAAGGGGGGCAGATTCTATTACCTGGTCCAATATATATATATATATATATATATATATATATATATATATATCTTCTGAAATCTTGACCATATATATATATATATATATATATATATATATATATCTTCTGAAATCTTGACCTTAGAAGTTCATTCTTCTGCTGGATACAACCTTTGCAATTCTAAGGAATGTTTAGGTAACACTCTTGTTATGTTGCAAAAAATAAATTAAGATTTAACCCAAGGACTGAGCATATTGATAGAATGCTTGCTTAGCAAGCCTCCATAGGCGCATCTATTTGAACACTTGGTTCCCCAGCTGGTAGAACTCTATGGGAAGGATTTGAAGGTATGCCTTGCTGAAGGAGGTGTGTCACTGGGCTTAGGATTTGAGGCTTCAGAAGTTAACTTTGTCTCTTAACCTTGTGATTGTTGTTTCAAGACATGAGCTCACAGGTATTGCTCCAGCACCATACCTGCTTACAGTCTGCCCTGACCTCCCACCTTGATGGTCATGGACTAACCAGTAAAAGTAACTTTTATTTGCCTAATGTAATTGTCATCTTGGAGGCTTACTGTTGAATAAGCTCGCCCTTTCTGGATCTTTCTGAACTCTGGCCAGCTGGTTCAACTCAGCTGTTTTGACTCCAACTCCTCTCTAAGATGACTGATTCGATTTGGCTTTTCTCGGCTTCTGACTGAATTGTTCTCCTTGGCTTCAAGTTAACTCTGACAATCTGTTCTAATCTCTGGCTTCTTCTCATTCTTGGGCTTATTCTGTCTTCACATGCAACCTGTCTCTGTAAATCTGTACCAGTCAAACTGTCCCTGAACTCCATGAGCTGAACAGCCATGAACTCAACTCCACTGTACTGCCTATCAACTGACAGACTCTCTCTCCCTGCACTCCTGTTAAGGAGACTTTCTTTCCTGTCTGTTCTTGTGAGACTTGGGTGTACCCTATCTCCGATTCATTCTGTCAAATCTTTCTCTGAGTTTTCACTTTTTCTGCCCCTCAATTAGACATCACTTTCTAATGTCTAAGGGATGCTTCCTCCTACAAACAAGTTTTACCTTATATATAGATGTATATTAAGGGCATATCTGCATTCCACCAGGATCACACAGACATAGGTCTTTGGATATGATCCGTTGCCTGAGGAGTCACATGTTGCTGGTTTAAAATTTCTCTACATTCACTCTCAGAAACCATAAGCCACCAATAACCTCTTTCTTCTACTGTAGCAGTAAAAATGACTCCATTTTGAGCAAAGAAACTGTCCTAGAGGCCAGAGGCAGGCCCTGCCAACGACTTGAGTCTGTTCAAACACTTCCAAGAGGATAAGCCTGTTAAACTATTCCAGAACTGCTGGTCACTAAAGCCCTCTTTGCCCTTTTCCAGAAATATACAACTGGTGTGAAATGATGAACTAACTGCTTATTTGGTGTCTGTCTGTACACTTGATTAATCACCACTTGTGAAAGACCAGGCTGTTAGATCACATCTGCAGAAGTACATGTCTGCAGAAATGAAGAAGTTAATTGTTTAATTGTGGCTTTTTCCTTTAAAAACTCCATTCAGCTTCAGAAAGGTCTGTAGTCCTGAATGCACCAGGGAACTGTGGTCAGCTGCAATAAATGCACCTGAGGAGGCTGTGGTCAGCTGCAGCTTAAATGAAGTTTGGCTAATTAGAATCTCAATAGAGACTAAGTGGTCTTTAGGTAAAATCTCAAACTCTGCAAGACTATGAATTAATTGCCTTGGCCGTGGTATTTTATCATACCAATACAAAAGTGACTAAGACAGATATTGGCCCCAGTATGCTGTTTTTGGAGGAATGTGAAAGATTCTAAGACTTTAAACTAGGAAATGGGTTGAAGATTGGAAGTATGGCTTAATGGAATATTCTAGTTAGAGCTTGGAAGACATTAATGCTGAGAGCAATGTGGACTACAGAGGCACGGCTCAAGAGTTTCAGAGGAGAATAATATTACCTATATGCTGAAACCATTCTTTTGGTATTTTGGCCAATTCTATGGCTGCTCTGAGGCCTTGTCCTAAAATTCTACTTGAGGGTAATTTGAAAAGTTTTGCACTATTCTCATTCACAAGGGAGATTTGAATCAGCTGCATATTGATTCTGTACTGTGGTTATTAGTAATAACTCTTATGCAGATCTATACTGAAAAAGAGGAAGTAGACCAAAATTAAATACAAAATGTAGTTTGATGGTAAAGGGGCAACAGTAGAATTCATGCTGGGGCCAAGGTTTGTGCTGCAAGAAGAAAGGTGAAGCTTAACACAAGTCAGAATGAGGGAGTGGTAGTCATAGGCCAAGCCACTACCTCCAAATTGTAAAAGAAGAACCCAAAATGATTTCCTCAATCTTAAAAAGCGCTATGAAGGAAAACTTCTGCAAATATAATTCAAGGAGAGAACCAGGCTTTATCTCAAGGGACCAGTGTAAGTTGGCAGAATCAGCAACATGGTTCTGTCTTTAGACTCATGAAGGATGAAATAAAAAGGAGTTGTGGAATCGTTGTGCACACATAAGGAACATTGCAGAGTGCAGGCCTGTGATGGGGAGTCCCTGCATGGAGGTCCAGAGAAGCCATTGCTTGAAGCTGTGAATATGAAGCCTGGATGCCCTGGAGATTTCAGATACTGGGAGGAACCAGGGATGTAAGATGGCTACTAGGCAGAGCTGTGTAGAGGCAGGGGAACCAGCCCAAGAGCTGGAAAGGGAAAGCCATCTAAGCCCTTTGGCATGATATGTATGTATCAGTGATCTGAGGAGGGAAATGAGAAATACAAGGGCAGGCTCTAACAAGGGACAGCGGTAGGAAATTAGTACAGAAGAAGGAGAGATAAGGTAAGATAACAGTAAGAATGGCTGAAAAAGTTACAAGGAATCTACCTTAGTTACTTTTTATTGTTGTGACAAAACACTCTGACCAAGGCCACTTAAAAAGGAAAACATTTCCTTGGGGTTTTGCTTAGAATTTCAGAGGATGAGTTCATTGCCATCATGACACCACTTGTTGGAGTAGGTGTAACCTTGCTGGAGGAAGTGTGTCACTGGGGTTCAGCTTTGAGGTTTTAAGGGTCCAAACCTTGGCTGTTTCTCCTTTCCTTATGTATGTAGATCTTGATGTAAACTCTCAGCATCTTCTCTAGCATTATGTTTGTCTATGTGCTAACCCCTGAAACTGTATGCAAGTCCCCAGTGAAAAGCTTTACTTTATAGGAGTTGCTATGGTCATGGTGTTTCTTCACAGCAATAGAGCTTTAACTAAAACAAACTACAGCCACCACCACCTTACTAAAACAGCATAACCCTTATCTACACACACTCTAATATTTGTCCTTATATCCATAGATGAATGTAGTCTATACACCTCATCAAGCCAACTTCTCTTTGTAACAGATGGAGACCATTATGGAAAACCACAACCAATCAAAGTGTAGTGTTGAGGAGCCCAGTTCCAGTTAACACATCTACACACAATCCAGCCAAGTCCCAGTCAACACATCTATACACAATCCAGCTTCTAAGACTCATGGATAATTTTATAAGAGGGGGTAGAGGGGTCCAGAGGGGGTTGTAAGATCCAGAAGATCGAGAGTTGGATGGTTGTGTCTCATAGGAATTTCCAAAGTTACACCCATAAAATCTTACCAGCACAACTGTCTCAAAATGAGATAAACAAGATCAACAGAAATCATCACTGTGCTGATGTAGAAGGGAGAGTCCAGGGGACTTCAACCCTATACAAAGAACTACAGGCAACTAAGGAATGCTGAGAGCAGGAGGAGTAGTCTTCCCAAGAAAAACTACACTAATTGGTCACCTAATACCAAATAGTCAGCCCTGAAAACATAAATGCTAGTAACATTATACAAACAGAGCAGATTGTATCCATAAATTTTGGAATATAAATCTATATACGTACATATATATGTACATAATTAATGTAGAAGAAGTCATGAATTTGAAGGAGAGCAAGGAGGAGCATATGGAGTGGTTTAAAGGAACATAGGCACTGTGGGAAATGATGTAACTAGTTTTGAAATAACAATTGCAAACAGTTAAAAAATTATTTGTACCTGTCTAAAGGAAATGCAGGGACAAAGAATGGAGCAGGGACTGAAAGAAAGGTCACCCAGTGACTAACCCATGATTAGAGGCTCTACCAATAGCTGACTGAAACAAATGCAGATACTTATAGCCAACCATTGAATTGAGGTCAGGGACTCCTATGAAAGAAGAATTGAAGGTGCTGAGGGGGATTGCAACTCCATAGGAAGAACAACAGTGTCAACTAACCCAGACCCTGGGAGCTCCCAGAGACTAAGCCACCAACCAAGAAGCATACATGGGCTGGTCAGTGGCCCCTGGGCACAAGTATAGCAGATGACTACAACTGCCTTGTCTGGCCTCAGTGGGAGGAGATGCGCTAACTCCTGTGGAAAGTTGATGCCCCAGGGAAGAGGGATGCTGGTGAGGGTGAGGTGGGGTAGGAGGGTGAATCCCTCTTAGAGGCAGGGGATGGAGTGAAGAACTCTGGGAGGGGGACCAGGAAGGGGGGCAACTTTTGAAATGTAAATAAATGTAATGACTTAATTTTTTTAAAAAGTTTAAAAAAACTTAAAGATTGAAATGAAAGTTTAAAAAATAGAATATATTTAGGCTCAGATGATACTCAGATATGGGCATTTGCCCAGCATGGGCGTAAGCTAGGCACTGGGGTTAATGTCTAGCAACACAGATCATAGCACAGAAAAAGGATCAGAAGGATAACATAATAAATCAGTCAGAAACTTAATATAAGTAATGGCAAGGTCTTCTTTAATTGGGAAATTTTAGAGGATACTTTCTAATATATAATATATGTGTTAAAATGGAGAGATGTTGGATTCATCCTAGCTCGTTATTTCTTCACATCAAAAGCTTAATTTGAGAAGATAGAATGTAATTCAGCAACTGTTACATTCAATTAGATGGAAAATTATAGTATTTTTGACATTTATGAAATAATTGAGCCCTAATGGAAAAAAGTTGATTATTTAAACATGTACAGAATGGGAGAAAAAAAGAGTACACACACACACACACACACACACACACACACACACACACACTACAGAACACTGTGTAAATAGAAGCCATAGCAGAAGTGACAGAAACAATTTAAACTGATTGATAACACTCAAAATAGATGTGGACTTACCGAAAGCCCTTGTTGAAAGATTGAATCTCAAAAAGAACTTGGTAGAAGCCTGTTTATAAGAGCCTCACTAACACTATGTAACAAGCAAAGTGTTTTAGCAAACTGAGAGACAAGAGAAAAGCCCATAGCTAGGACCTTCTGTGAACTTCAGTGCACCAGGGCTATGTACCCACAAATCCTCAGTTATAACTAAATGCTAGTTGCCTGCATTGAACTAAGGTGACCTTCCCCATGTCCATAAAAAGTTCTTTTTGTGGTGGGAGCCATCTGAGAAGCTTGCAGTGGGTAGGTAGGAGGACAGAACTGGGCAACCAGTGTGTCAAAAATAAGATGGTGTCAGAGATGTACTGAGATAAACAAGAGTGCCTCTTCTCACCGGGCAGCAATGGTTCATGCCTTTAATTCCAGCACTTGGGAGGCAGAGGCAGGTGAATTTCTGAGTTCCAGGCCAGCCTGGTCTACATAGTGAGTTCCAAAAAAAAAGTTAAAAAAAAAAAAAAAAAAGGAGTGCCTCTTCTCCTGGGGACTATGTAGGCATTGGGCATTATTAGACCACTATTACAATCTAGACACTTATTTTGATGTTCTTCGTAATGTCTATTTTTCCTATAAGTAAGTTGAAGAGTAAGGTGAATTGACTAGTTGACTGTTAGACATCTCATTGGTGCTTTGAGCAGCATGTGGTCACCCAAGCATCCAAACAATCCAATGAGAGCGCCCAGCAATCTAAACACATGCCCTAGGAAGCTGCATGACAATCAAGGCTGCAGCCTGCAGACACATCATTCTGGCTTTTGAGGGATCAGTCCCCCAATGATGGTTTTAGTGAGTCCATGGAGTTTCGAGTGGGTTTTCTCTTGACCATTTTCATCTGGGCCAGAAAAGAAGTAGTATCCCTTGCTGTCAAACACAGGTACTGCTATGCCTAGTGAAAAAGAGGCACTGCCTTGAGTAGTCTAAACACAAAGTTCATTTGCATACAGGTTCTCCATGATTGGTGCAAAGATCCCCTTTTCTGACTATCAGCAAGGAGACTTACTTTCTGAGCTGCTTAGGGAATACAGCCTGTGCTGGCTCCTTAACATTGTCCCTCACCATTAGACTCAATGCCCTGCTCTCTCTTGCCTAACCTACTTCCATCACCTGTCTTGCTTTTGCCTTGACCACTTGTTAGAACTTTACAGCTATCTCTCATTGCTACCAGATCTTTTGCCGCTTCTTTTTGCTACTACAGTTGTAGCCCTCCTCATCTCCATGGCTCTACTTCTGTGGCTTCCATGTCCATTGTCATTAATGCTGTTCTGCTGTGGTATTCCTATGGCTTCTGTGATTCACACTTCCATTTTCTATTTTCTATATTCCCTCTGAACTATCTGTTAGCTTAGTCATTAATTTTATAAGTTAATTTATATGATAATCACTAAGGATGTATATGAGGGAAATGGTGGTGTATGTGTGTATGTGTGAGAGAGACAGACAGACAGACAGGCAGACAGACAGAGACAGACAGACACACACACAGAGAGAGAGAGAGAGAGAGAATGAAAACAGAGGTTATGAATTTGAAAGAGAGCAAGAAGGGCTATATGTGAGTGTTGAGAGTGGAGAAATTATGTAATAATATAACCTCAAAAAATAAAAGAAGTTAAAAGAAGAACAGTTATACAAAGGAAAGGTACACATGACCATAAAATATAGACTCTACATAGACAGCAAATCCCAATGCATCTTGGTGTACACAGAAATATTTCCTTTGTAAATTCTAAGGATAATGAAAAACCACAATGTTAACACTGTTCTCATCCACTGTTACCATAGCATAGCAGCTAAAACAGAAATAATATAATAAGATATGAAAGAGTAAACAGAGGGAGATCTGAAATTGCAAGACTTGATTCTTCTTTAGCCCTTTTGAATTTGTTTCTGTGTCAGTAACGATCACCATTAGGTTGGTAGCATTGTGACACTACATATCTTTCTCAGCTACTTTCTTTTTCAAAATTTTTTATTAGATATTTTCTTCATTTACATTTTAAATGCTATCCCAAAAGTCCCCTATACCCTCCCCCTGCCCTGCTCCGCTACCCACTCACTCCCACTTCTTGGCCCTGGTGTTTACTTCTATATCCCCATAAAGATTATACTTCAGATTAATTAATTAGTCAACCAAAAGGCATTTTTAAAAATTTGGTGACCATTATCTTCATCATTGGTTTGTTGCTTAAGATGTTGATCTTGACAAACTTCCTATGGTCTAAATATCTTAGAATCAATCTTCTCTTGTATAAAAAGAGGCATCTTATGTACTATAAATAATTGAATATAAATCAAGTGCCAGGATTCATAATGAGAGAAAAAATTAAGGACTTAATTGGCCTCTAAGCAGAGGAATGCATTCAACTCTGCTGGATTGTTATGAGGAAAAGATTTTAAAATATCTACATTAGAAATCATAAACTAAACCGAATTAAAAATCACATGGAAGATAAAATTTCAAACTCCTTTTTATATTACAGACTAAGGTTTTATTTGATGAGATAATGTGCAAGCAGGAGAATGATTTTTGGTTCTTTAATTATCATGAGTTGAATGCTAATGTGTGTTTTTATTTCCATGAATATTTCTCTATGATGCCCAGAAAATTTTAGAGTACAATTATAACTTAACAATTATTATCTGGAATTCCTCATTTTTTTTATGTGAGCAATAGCCTTGAAAATTCACTTCCTTCAAGGACACAAATATTGAAACCCCAGGTTTTAGTTTCCAATCCTTTCTTTCAGAGGTCTATAAAAGTTTGTCTTCCGTTTTCTTCTGAGCCCTTAACAATAATATTATTAACATTTAAAAACAATCTTGAAAACATCAGAACCGTGTTTTATAAGAAGACACCATGATGATAATTTCTAACTAAATATAAAAAAATTCAAAAATTGAAAAATGAGTATTACCAGAGAAATAAAGATATAATCTTGAGCAGATAATTAAGAGAGGTCAATCTTCTAACACCCTTTGAAAATGTCCTGAAGAGACACTATATAGCATACTCAGTGATGTGACAAAACTTAATTCATGAAAGCAAATGTGCTCTGACAGATCAGAGCTCTAAGTGCAAAGACAAAGTCAGGCAGGGATGATCTCTGGTGCTGGTAAGTTAATACAACCTTACAGATGAAAGAGGCTGCAGCATCATTTGAAGAATCTCAGATGAATCTGTACTCTAAGCTTGATGGCCACACTCTAGGAAAGCTATAAAATCATGAGAATTATTGGGGAGCTAGAATTGACCTATGTCTCTTTGTTTGTGGAAGTGATATTTGTCTATTTTCTAGGTAATTGAAATAACAAAGTTGCTCTTGATTTTGGGAGTTATTCTCTTACATTACGTATGTTTGAGACAAATAATGAACAAACTGTGTCTTGTGTTCTATGTTACCACAAGAGGTTTTCTGGCTACACTGGCTAACCTGTCCAGAGTTTATGAACTCACCCTAACACAGACTTCACCTTTTCTCCTTAAAAACTCACTCCTGAAAAACAATCAAACAAACAAAAACCCACCTACTTCTTGCTGTCTGTCTTTGCACAATCCAAAGACACCACTTTACTTCCTCTTTGGGTAATAAATCTCTTTTGTGTTGAGAATTTGGTGTCTGGCCATGTCCCTATGCTTTCCCACTTCAACTCAGTTCCTAGAACTTGGATGTACCTTTTTCTCTTCTGTCTTACATACATAAGTAGATGGAAAGAGATTTCTTTAATATGTTTTTTACTTTCTTCAACTTCATCAGAAATGACATCAAAAACGTGCATACATAAAGATACATAGAGGGAGACAGAAATGAATATGAAAGAAAACATCACATAAGGGACATGGAGACACACAGCATGACTAGACTCTGAGATATAGAAAGACAGAGATGAACACAGACATCTACAGAAAGACCCAATAGCCGAGAAATAGACAGATAGGTGTCAGATATACACATGAAGACAGAAGACAAAAGAAAAATAGACAATTGCCAAGAGACAATGAGCAAGAAAGGATTCACAGATATACACAGAAACATATACAGGAGTGACAAAGAGTCACGTGTTCAAAGAGATAAAAAGAGACATACAGGAAAAACAGACAGCTAACAGACTGGGACACTAATGAAAAGCTACAACCAAATGAGACACAAGAAAGGAAGCAAAAGTGCCGAGTCATGTGGCTTTTGAAGATGTCTGTACCTCAGATACTGAGGTCTGTCCTAGTGTTGCTCTGGGATGCTCTCAGTCACACCTGGCTAATTTTGCATTTATTTATTCATTTCTTTGTTTTAAAGGGCGCGTTTATTTTTTTTTAAATTTTCTTTCTTTCTTTTTTATTTATTTTTACTTTTATTTTTTATTAGATGTTTTCTTTTTTTTAAATATTTTTTATTACATATTTTCCTCAATTACATTTCCAATGCTATCCCAAAAGTCCTACATGGACACATCCTGGAATAATAAGTCAAAATTTTAGATTCTCACATGATGTCTCTTGGTACTCTATAAAATACCCAGATTATTTCCACCTTTTAAAGAGAAACAAACTATGATAATATACAAATTAATTTATATATGTTGATGATTCTGAGAAACAGCTAGTTAACAAAAATAGCAAATTTAGAAAAATAAGCAAAAGTATCCCTAATAAAAACAGGAAGAGAAGAACTGTGATTTCTTTCTTTAGATTTTCATTGTGGTGCATAAGATAAAATGGGATTTACTTTTAAAATAAATAAATAAAAAGCAATGTTACCTAACTAGCTGAAGATGTCATAAATATGTGTGATCCGTGTATACTAACTCCAAAACAAAGAAGTCATGTTTTATTAAAATGAATTTTCAATGAAATACTCCCTACTTAATAACTAATTTTCAAATGACAGATTTTTATTAGTTTCTTTCATGCAATATATCTTAGACATATTTTCCCTGCCCCAACTCTGCCCACATCCTCCTCACCAGCTAGTGTTACAAGTAAAATTCAGATTTTTATTTTATTTTTGAGATTATAATATGATTATAGCATTTTCCCTTCTCTCTATCCTCCAAATTAGGCTAATTTTGTATTTGTTTGTTTGGTTACTTCTCTTTTTCTTTCTTTATTTTAGTAACACACATGCAGGCATGCACACAGACACACACACACACTCTCACACACACACAATGTTGCTTTCAAACCTTGTAAGCCTGTATTATTTCACAAGAGAACTAAGGTATTGCTCTGGGGCTGCTTAAATCCCAGCAAAGGATAGTGTCTTAAAAGATGCTTGGATACTGGGACCAGTTTCAATGCACATATGATGTGACAGGTACTTCAAGAGAATGACCTGAAGATTGGAGGATTAAAGGAGGCCTTGGGGAAAACTGACAAAGCCATGAAATATTGTTTTTTAAAATTACCCTCTTTCTGGGGTTATTGCCGACATCAGTGCCCAGGGAAAGGTGATACATTGTGCCGTTATCAAAATTTAGGTTTGCAAAACCATTACTTCACTCTTTGTTCACTCTTTGTAACATAGTCACATTTCTAAGTGTAAGAAAAGTGGCCTATTTTTAAATGTACATAGCATATGGTATACAAATTATATTTTTAAGTCAAATACGTTTGATAATTTTTAATACAGAAATGAATCAAAGCAATGGCTCACAGCATTCATTCGCTGACATTTCAAGAAGAATCATAGTTAGTAATGTTTTCCAGATTTCAGGCATCTCCAAGTTCTTCACAGCTTCTATCCAGGGAAGTAAAAGCTGTTCAACTACAAACATAAATGACAGCAAAACATATATAATAAGAGGCCTAAGTAGATATGTAAGTCAGAATAATATCACTAATAGCATGAAAAATGGTTTCAAAACTTTGGGTTTGATTTTAATTTGATTATTAATTTTTTTAATTGCAATAGGAAAAAGGGATCTGGCCTGCTCAGTAAGGCACCTTCCACATAAGCATGAAGATGTGAATCACTAGCACTCTCACACAAACCAGGCAGAGTAGTGTGAATCTATCGCCTCAGTGCTGGAAGATGGAGGCAGAGTTCACTGGCTGGCCAGCCTATCTGACTCAGTGATCTACAGCTTCAGTGAGGGACTCTGCTTCATAACTTAAGAGGACAGTGATTGATAAAGACACTCAGAGTCACCCCTGGTCTCCACATGCACACACACACGAAGACACACACACACATACACACACACACATAGACACACACGCAGACACACACAAAGACACACACACATAGACACACACACAGATGCACACACATAGACATACACACAGACACACACACAGGCACACACACACAAAGACACACACAGAGAGACACACACACATGGACACACACATATAAACACACACACATAGACACATGCAACACACACACACACAAAGACACACAGAGAGAGAGAGAGAGACAAACACACATACACACACACTACATACAAGTTGTAATAGAAAAAGATCAATGAAGCCTAGCATGGTGGCGCACTCCTTTAATCAGAGCACTCGGGAGGCAGAGGCAGGTGGATTTCTGAGTTCGAGGCCAGCCTGGTCTACAAAGTGAGTTCCAGGACAGCCAGGGCTATAAAGAGAAACCCTGTCTCGAAAAACCAAAAACCAAAAAAAAAAAAAAAAAAAAGAAAAGGATCAATGAATTAATCAGTTTAGTTCTGAAAGTAGAGTTCTATTAGAACTTTAAATGCTCTGAATAACAGGAAACATGTTTTAACCCACAATAATATTTTTATATATTAAAGTGGAAAGTCACACCAGTAGAATTTTTTTTGTTTTATCTTTAAGCATGGTTTAGCTATGAAGCCCTGGATACCCTAGCCCTTGATATACAGACCAGGCTGGCCTTGATCCCAAAAGATCCATCTGCTTCTGCCTTCTAAGTACTAGGAATTGCTTGTGTGTCCCTCCAAACCCAGTTCTTTCAATTTTTTTAAATTTCACTTGGAAGTACAGCTTACCTTAGAAGTTCATTTTTATTATTATTTTTAATAAAAGAGCTTTTCTACCTCTCCTGTAACCTGGGTTATATATCATTCTTTATATTCACAAGAGGATGAAACTATACCTTTCTTAAGATTCCATAACAAAAATTTAGTACATTTCAAAAGTAAGAAAATGAGAGATAAGGTTATGTTGGCGCTCTATGGAAAAATAGGTGACATAATTTGGATGACAAATGTGGAAGGAATAACGTCAGGTCAGAGCAATCTCGGGTAAAAGGATCCTGACTGGGGTTCACAAGGAAAAACAAGTATAGTCTTGGCATAAAGACACACGTGTAAATCCATATTGGAGAAGGGCGCCTCACACATGAAGTAAAGGATTTTTTTATAAAGACACCAACATGATTAAAAGATGAGAACAAACTGAAGTGTTTCGGTGGGTAAAGTGCTGGATGTACAAGAGCAAGAACATGAGTTCAGAATCGCAGAGCCATGTAGACTCAGCATGTATAGATGTACAGACACAACCCCAGTGCTAGAAGGTGGAGACAGTGAGCCCCAAGAGGCTGCTGGCTGGGCATACAGCCCAGAAGGGTATCTTCAGGTTCCTTGATGGAGCCTGTCTCAAAATCATAAAGAGGTGACTGTTAGAGAAAAGACACCTGATGTGCCTCTGTGGCCTCCGTTCATGTGTGCATGACATGGTCACACACAAACACACATGTGCATGCACGTGCACAAACACTCACATTGTTAATTAATGGAAAAATATACTCTTTACAAAAAATGATAGTGAGAAAACTGAATGCCTACATGTAGATGAATAAAGGTGGACTCTCAATTTAAAAAATTAGCTCATCTATGATTTGATTTAATTGAATCATCTTTCTCTTATAACTAGTGTAATTGAGGGTTTACCCTCAATTTGTCTTTTTAAAGAACTTATTTATATTGTTTATTTTTTGTTAGTTCCTGAATTTTCTTTTTCTTTGTCTTCTAAATTTGAGTTTGGTTTATTTATGTTTTCCCAGCTAGTTGATATGCAGGAATAGGTTGTTTGAAACCACTTGATAGAGTCTGATAAAAATCTTTGATTCCCAAAAGCTTTCCCCATGGTACTGTGTTTCCTACACTCTACGCATTTTGTTACACTATGTTCTCATTTTTATTTGTCTCAAGAAATGTATCCATTCTCTCTTTTTTCTCTGATCCCTCCTTTTAAGTTATTTGACTTCCAGGCATTCCCCTAGTCCCATGTTTTTCTTCTTACTCATTTATACTTCTGTCATGTGAAGACTGGAAAATGTGGTTTTAGAATCAAAGATGATAAAATAAGTAAAACAACTAAAAGTAAATAAATGAAAACAATCTTTAAATTATTATAATCAACAAAGGTGATGAACTAGAAGAAATGCATAAAACCCTACACATACACAGCTTAAGATTAAAATATGATGAAAGAGAAAACCTGAGCAGACCAGGAAGGATTCAGTAAAAAGGCCTTCATCAGAGAAAAGCTTAAGAACAAAAGGTTTTGCTATCGATTCTACTAAATATTTAAATAAAAATGAACACAGTTTCCTTTTCAATTATTCAAAAAAAGAAGACAGAATTATTTCAAACTCACTTTAGAAGGTCATCATTGCCCTGAAAACAAATCTAGGCCAGAATATACAAGCAACAGCAGCAACAAAATGAAGTTTGCACGTCAGTGTTCTTGTTACCAGAGTTGCAAACTGTTAAAGATTATAGGGATATCTGAAGTTGTATTGAACCCATTTGTAATATGAGACAGCCATGAGTACATAGAGACAAGAGGTGGAAGAGAATGGTTTAAAAGTGTTATGTTTGGGTATCAAATTGACAAGGAGTGGATTTGTAATGGTTAATATTTTTGATATGAAAAATCTAGAATCACCTGGGAAACAAACAGGGGAAACACCTTATTATTGGATTTGGAATAATTTTCTAGGATTTTAATCTAAAAACAAACAAACCAACTGTCTTAGGGTTTCTATCCCTGGACAAAACATCATGACCAAGAAGCAAGTAGGGAGGAAAGGGTTTATTCAGCTTACACTTCCACATTGCTGTTCATCACCAAAGGAAGTCAGGACTGGAACTCAAACAGGCCATGGAGGGATGTTACTTACTGGCTTGCTTCCCCTGGCTTGCTCAGCCTGCTCTCTTATAGAACCAAGACTACCAGCCCAGAGATGGCACCACCCACAAGGGGACCTCCCCACTTGATCACTAATTGAGAAAATGCCTTACAGCTGGATCTCGTGGAGGCATTTCTCCAACTGAAGCTCCTTTTTCTGTGAAAACTCCAGTTTGTGTCAAGTTGACACAAAACTAGCCGGTACACCAACCAAAACCCAAAACAAACAAATAGATAAAGCTTCTTCAACAAAAGTGTAAAAAAAGAAAAACAACTTACATAATAAGGAATATTATCAACAAAACAAATAGAAATTCTCATAGAATAATAGAAAATACTACCGTATAATATAAACCATAAGAGATGAATAACTGAACTGTGTAAAGACCCTAAAGATCTATGTATATAACTCTACAAAACAATCAAGCACCTGGATACTAAAATGGCCAAGAGATCAAACAATCATTAAGTACCTTTATGATAAACAAGTAGAAAATACCATATCATTAATCTTTTTATACAAGTACTTTATATAATTGTTTGCCAGAACTGGAGAGATGGCTTTAGGTTTAAGAGTGTTTTATGTTCCTACAAAGGACTAGGGAGAGGGTGTTTCAGTTCCCAGCACCCACCTCAGGTGGACTTTAGCAACTCCAGTTTTAAGGGATCAGTAGACACCTGCGTGCATGTGGTGAGTATAGATACTTGGAGCTAACTTATATACATATTATAAACAATTATAGATTCTTTTTCTTATGTAATCATCATATTTGTGAAAGTTAATGAATTTTGTTTAAGCATATATTCCATCCTCAAAATATTGCATATGGATATGCAAATGTTTCAAACTTCATAAGCATATTAAACCAAAAGTACTTCTGACCCCACATATTTTAGACTCAAGGTACTCAACCTGCATTTAGAACTCTGAGTGAGGAACATAAACACACACACATCAATAAGCACCGGTGAATAACAGCATTCCTGAGAAATGCCCTTTTGTAAACTAAGAGAAGTAATGATGGTCTTCCTTTTTCCCTTTGGTCCTCTCCCTGGAGGTCTGCTCTTTCTGAAGGGAAGAATAAATATAAAAAAATTTTAAATTTAATAAATATGGTGATTTGAATATGCTTGGTCCATGGGGAGTGGCACTGTTGGAAGCTGTGGCCTCATTAAAGAAGGTGTGTCACTGTTGTGATAACAGGGTGGACTTTGAGGCTCCTACACTCAGGTTCCACCCAATTTGGAAAAATCAGTCTCCTCCTGGCTACCTTGGGATCAAGACATAGAACCATTGGCTCCTCCATCACCAGCTTTGCCTGTATTCTGCCATGCTTACTGACATGATGATAACAGACTGGGTCTTGGAAACTGTAAGCCAGCCCCAATTAAATGTTTGTAATGGTTATCTTGGTCTACTCTAATTAAAACAAATAAATAAACAATGGGATTTAAATGTATACACACACACACACACACACACACACACACACACACACACTGGAGAAAAGCTACTATTATGAGTGATTCTATATGTATCAAATGTCAACATTTCTGTAAATCAGACAGATCTGTGTCTTGGTCTCCTAAACGTTTTTTAAAGTGGAGATCGATGGGATGAAGTTTCCAAAGTTGTTTTTTTCCTATGACCAAAGAACAACCGTATCCTCTAGGATCTTGACTGAACTTTCCCAGGACACTTTTCTTCCTTGCAGAAGCAAGAAGTTGTAAAAGAAACTGTGTTTTTCTGCTGCCAGTTTTCCCAGGAAGTTCTTTCTCAAGGACTACAGGAAACTCAACCCAAAGTGTCAGCCTCTAAAACCCTAGGAAGGGACTTAAAAGAGAATTTAAAACAATGATATTAGGGCAAACTTGTTAAAAAAACAGACAAACAAACAAACAAACAATGAAAGCAATGACACCTGTATCCTCACAGTTGGAATGTCACTATAGGCAAGAGATTCAGAGTTCAAGGTCAGCCTTGGCTACAGAACAAGTGAGGAAAAATGGATAAGTAAATAAAGAAAAATTATTTTAAAAAGGGAGAGAGGAAGGTATAGCTAACCAAAAAGTAAATCAATGGACAATAGAAACAACAGTAGTTTGTTTGTTTGTTTGTTTTATTTTTGTTTGTTTTGTTTACTTTTGGCATCTGTGGGTCTGGAATATTTAGAATTTTAAATTTTTCATCAAAGAGAGAGTTAGCAAGATTATATTGTTCAAGATATATAAAATGTAGATACTATTTTAATAAGATTTCTTTATTTCATGTGAATCACTCATTAACTTAAATGAATTTTTAAGTTGTCAATAAAATGTAGTACTCTATTTTGGTTGTATTAATTATTTAGTTTAAAAAAAAGTATAGTGTTGTAGTTCTTTATGCTAACTAACTTGGGGCAAGTGTGTGTGTGTCTGTCTGTTTGTATGTCTGTGTGCGTGTCTTTGTGTGTGTGTGTGTGTGTGTCTGAGGAGGTTGTTAGACATGCCTATGTATCTAAGGATAAGCATTGGCACATGTGTACTCTTTTTTTAAATCATTTTATTTCTTTTTTTTATTACATATTTTCTTCAATTACATTTCCAACGCTATCCCAAAAGTCCCCCACACCCTCCCCCCCCCCATCCCCTACCCACCCATTCCCATTTTTTTGGCCCTGGCGTTCCCCTATACTGGGGCATATAAAGTTTGCCTGACCAATGGGCCTCTCTTTCCATTGATGGCCAACTAGGCCATCTTTTGATACATATGCAGCTAGAGTCAAGAGCTATAAGGTACAAGATGCAAAACACATGAAACTGAAGAAGAACGAAGACCAAAGTGTGGACACTTTGCTCCTTCTTAGAATTGGAAACAATCACCCATGGAAGGAGTTACAGAGACAAAGTTTGGAGCTGAGACAAAAGGATGGTCCATCTAGAGACTGCCATATCCAGGGATCCATCCCATAATTAGCCTCCAAACGATGACACCATGGCATACACTAGCAAGCCTTTGTTGCAAGGACCGTGATATAGCTGTCCCTTGTGAGACTATGCCGGGGCCTAGCAAACACAGAAGTGGATGCTCACAGTCAGCTAATGGATGGATCACAGGGCCCCCAATGGAGGAGCTAGAGAAAGTATCCAAGGAGCTAAAGGGATCTGCAACCCTATAGGTGGAACAACATTATGAACATGTGTACTCTCTTATCCCTTTAGGCTGGCTGGAAAACCGCTGTATCATCTTCAGACACATCACCAACTTCCTCTTTGACAGTTTCTCATTGACCTGGAACTCTCAAATTAGAGTAAATCCTCAGATAGCAAGTCCCAGAAATCCCCCTGCCTCCAATTTCTAAGCTCTGGGATTCTAAGTGGACACCATCACAGCTGGCAGTTTTACATGGTTTCTGGGACTCTACCTCAAGTCATTGTGTTTGCAAAGCAATAAGGGCAGAATGAGCCATCTCTCAGGTTTCACTTAATATTTTCCTTATAATATAAATTGTATTGAATTTAAATCAAAGTGATTTTATATAAATTTGTAATTCGGATGTCCAGACATGGAGGAAAGTGTTTAAGCATTCTAATATGCCTTGGTTCTATCAACATGGAAATGACTACTTATTTTAACATTAACCTTTTTAGTTAAATATTAATTTAAGAATGTGGCCAAAGCAAAAGAATTTATTAACATATTATAAAACAAATGTCCTATTTTGAGTACATGCTTGTAATCTACAGCTAAATAAAATACAACACTTACATGTCAAAAATATTTTTTAAAGTGCAATAAATGACTATTAAATAGTGAACTATTATTTTCTACTCATCTCTTTGGCCAATGTTCTATAGACTGTAAGAAAGTGGCTCTATGGAGATGGATAGATGACAGGGTTATTGTATGAGGGTTGGAAAAATAATAGAAACAGCTCTCAAACCACTGAAATAAACAAAAATTTAAAGTGGAGAAAAATATCAATGTTCATACTTCCACATCTTCATCACTATCGTTCAAGATGCTTGGGATGGGACAGAAATGTATAGAATAATTAAAATGAAGAAGCAGAGGGTTATTTAAGAACTTCCAAAACATCCCTAAAGTATAACAAGCATAAAGCTGTAAAATGAAAAAAAAAATATGCTAGAGTTTTTAATTTTGGAAAAATGCACATTTAAACACAAAATAATGCTGGAGGCTTAGAAACATACCTCAATGCTATCAATGGCAATTAATTATGTTTATCTTACACTGTGTTATATATTAGTAATTATGTTTATCTTACACTGTGTTATAAATCAGTATTTTATTAATGGTTTATAATGAGCTATTGTTGCTTTTATTGCCAATCAGCAAGACTTAAAACATTAAAATAATTCACAACTTTGCAGTTTAACTATTTATGAATTTTAACTCTAGCAATGATATTCTTATCCTTTACCAACTTTTTTATGACCTTTGCATCTGTAAATTTGTTTTACAGACTGCATGAAATTGGCTTTTCAAACACAGTCATTATGCAACATGCTGACTATCCATAACAACTTTTTAAAGGTTTATCTATTTATTTTATGAATATGAGTGTCATATCGGCATGTACACCACCTACATGCCAGAAGAGGGCATCAAATCACATTATAGACAGTTATAAGCCACCCTGTGGTTGCTGGTGATTGAAATCAGGACCTCTGGAAGACAGTGCTCATAACTGCTAAGCCATGTCTCCAGCTCCCCACAATAACTTTCAACTATAACATCTTTCAGGATTTTTATCTGAATGACTTAAATAATGTGTATTGTATTTTATGTCTTTATTGTCAGTCACCACCCAATTTGTTTCAACTGCTCTCATATGCCTTTAAGAAATTATTGCTGTGGCCTTTTGCTTCAAAAATAAAAAGAAGAAGAAGAAGAAGAAGAAGAAGAAGAAGAAGAAGAAGAAGAAGAAGAAGAAGAAGAAGAAGAAGAAGAAGAAGAAGAAGAAGGCGGCGGCTGAAGGCTGTGGTCATTATAAGTACAATTTAAATATAGTCCTGTAGCTCAATTCTTCCTCCACCATTTTGGCTATGATTCTGTCAGGCTGAAAGAGAAAATAAATGCAATTCATAAAGCTAAATCCCCATCTGGCCATTCAACAATTTAGAGAGAATATTTGGGAGATTTCCCTTTTCTACAATTCACCCCTACAATCATTCACTAAGTACGTATTCCCTCAGCGAGATCCACGCTATAATCCATGGCCTTGGGAGTCATTAAGACCTCTTGAAAAATTCAAGACTCCCGTGGCACTTTGTAATTATCACATACAGGTTGCACATGCTTACAGCTCTCCTTTGTCAAAGTCTTCCAGTCTCGCCACACTGCAAAAAACAAACAGCTAAATGTATTGCAAGTCACGTCTGTCCCACACTGTCTCACCATTTTAAGACTTTTGTTAGTCACATTAATGATGCTAAATAGAGTATCTAATGGTGGGCCACATCCTACAACATATTTACCAAAGGAACAGGAGACACAGAGTAAGCTAATCCCTAGAAGACTTTTACAGAAAAGAATATTTGCTGATTTGGGGCTGCAAATATAGGAAGCAAACATACTTGTATATGTTCACATTCCATGTGACTTAAAAACAGCAAACAGCTTTGTTTTAAATGATTGAAACCTCGGTTAAGACTACTTTCAAAGCAAGGATTATCAGACACTGTGTTGCAGAAGGACTATCTATTTCTTAGTTTCAGTGACAGATATAAGGTAACAGAATGAGATTTATCTAAGACCCACATTAGTATTTAGGTGAAGTTCAAATCACGATCAGAATTCATAAGCATGTACTTAAATGCTGTACTTTTAGAACAAAACACCACGTGAGTACAACCAATCTTCCTTTACAGTCCCTCAGCTATGCAGCATTAAGTGGAAAAGGCTAGGAGAAAGTAGACAATCCAGGTACACATAGCTGTCTGTAAATCTCCAAACAGTACAAAAAGACTACTTTGACACAGTATTGGTATGGCTGAGGTTGATATCAAGAGTATTAATCTAGGAAAGTGAGGAGTGCCTTTTCAACACCAGAAAGGAATGAACTAAACTAGGGCTTTTCAAAAGCTCACAGGATTCCTCTGCAGTTCACTCTGAGCATTCAGCACATCCAAGTGTCCTGCATCCTTAGTGTTCTGCAGGATGCACCTTTCCACATGCTCTTCCCATCACTCACTTGGCTTGAAGCCTCCAGAGCTGTAAGAACTCATGAATCCTTGGCTCTTCACTAGTGTCTGGCTGTTCATTTTTTCCTGTACATGGAAGAAGAAGTCTTCTCACGTCACTGAGACTTGATTTGCCATGTGACCTGCTTCAGCCAAGGGGCTATTAGCAGATAGATATAATACCACAGAAGTTCAAAGAGTATCTTTGTGGTTGAACTTGTTCTGTTACCGTCTTGAGAATAGCATGAGTGGATTGCACCAGCAGCATAAAGGGGAGTCTGACAGACTCATGGAACAGAGATGCCCCAGATAAATTGGCTTAGACTTAAGCACAGCCAAGAGAAGACAACATTTTCTACCTCAGACACATCAGATAAATAAAGGCTTGCTCTTTTATACTCTGAGATGATGAAGTTCTTATTATGGAGCTATAGTTAGTTCCAGATTTTCTGAACTCCATCCTTACCCTCTGTAAATTCCTCTTAATGATGTTCTTATTCTGGGTGATCCTACTTTAAGGGTAATAATTTCCTCTTGATTTACGTGCTATAGTATAAGTAGCTGTATCTGGAGTTCCTCCTGAAGCCAACTGTCAAGTCTACTTAACAGAACTTTTCTTCTTCTTCTTCTTCTTTTCTTCTTCTTCTTCTTCTTCTTCTTCTTCTTCTTCTTCTTCTTCTTCTTCTTCTTCTTCTTCTTCTTCTTCTCCTTCTCCTTCTCCTTCTCCTTCTCCTTCTCCTTCTCCTTCTCCTTCTCCTTCTCCTTCTCCTTCTCCTTCTCCTTCTCCTTCTCCTTCTCCTTCTCCTTCCCCTTCCCCTTCCCCTTCCCCTTCCTCTTCCTCTTCCTCTTCCTCTTCTTCTGTTTCTGCTTCTCCTCCTTCTCCCCCTTCTCCTCCTCCCCCCTCCTCCTCCTCCTTCTTCTCCTTCTCCTTCTTCTTTCTTCTTTCTTCTTCTTCTTCCTTTCTTTTTGAGGGGTAGTGAGGTGGAGATAAGACAGGATTTTGCTATGTAGCCTAGGCTGATTTTTAACTCACTATGTAGACCAGCCTGACCCCCAAACTTTCAGCAATCTTCTTGTCTCAGCTTTGGGTACTCAGATTAAAGACATTAGACCCAGCTCCCTGGATATTTCTTTCAACATCCTCAGCAGCAGCAGCAGCAGCAGCAGCATCAAAAACAACACAACAACAACATTGTCATTTTGTTATCATACAGTGTAGTGAGTTTCATTATGGAACTTAATTTGTCATTTATATGTCATTCCAGTCTGCTCTAACATGTCTCCCTCCTGACTCCCTGTTATCATGTCCTCTCTTCTCTTCCCATTCGTCCCTTTTTACACCAAATGATACCCCTTCTGCTTTCGTTTTCTATGTACTCCATTATCCTCTGTTTTCTCCCTTTCCTTAAAATTTCTTTTTCTTCATGATTCATTTTCTACTTCCTGACATATGGACAAAAATGTATACATAAACACACACACATATTTCCATTGTGTGTGACATTTGCATTGTGTGTGTGTGTGTGTGTGTGTGTGTGTGTGTGTGTGTGTGTGTGTGTAAATCTTATTCTGTATAGGAGGGGGAAATGTGGTATTTGCGTTTCTGAGTAGCTTAGTTCATCCAACATAATTATTTCTAGTTCCATCCATTTTCCCACAGATTTGATTTCATTTTAGGGATGGCTGGCCCCATTGTTTTGAATCCTGTGATAAGACAGATCATGACAGCATGGAAAAGTTGTGGAGCAAAGCTATATAACCCATAGCAGCCAGGAGCCAAGCAGATGGAGAGCAGGAACTAGGAACCCAATACTCCATGCAAGCACACACCTAGCATGACAATTTCCTTCTTTCAAACCTCCCCATCTAAAGTTTCTGTAACTTTACAATGACACATCAGATGGCCATTCAGGACTTTCACATATGGCTCTTCAAAGAGCACTTAATATCCAAGTGATAACAGCAACCAAAAACTGAAATAAGAACTGACATTTGATATCGTTGATTACTGATGCAGAAAAATTAATAAATGAAGTGCTCAGCAGCATTCAGGAGGAGAGATGTGACAAGGAAATGTACCTCTTTAAATCTGACTAGAATCTAGCAAATTGTTTCACCCATAAGTCTCCACTTCAGTGTGAGTTCAATAAAAGACAGTGCCTGGTGCTCCAGCACACACTCTTGTGAAGGTCACACGTGCTGAGGACCCAGAATCCTATAGCAGGTGTCGCATACCATCAGCCCTACAGCAATAGCTGTACTTACTGTTCATCTTTACTGTTGTCTCTATCCTTTTGTGATATGTGCGATTTCTCCTGTGGAGACACAACACACCTAACCAACTTGCCCCTAAGAAGGAATCTATGAGAGGCCCAAGTGGCAGCTGCACCAAAGCCCAACTTGGTGAGCCAGCATGTTGATAAGATTTCCTTACAGGAACATGGGTAAAGGGTTGTTCCCAAGAGTAGGATGACTCAGAAGCAGCTGTACCCTAAAACCTCACCTCAGAACAGATGATAACTCGAAGTTTTTGCAACTGAGAGTTCTGCAGACCAGAAGGTATTGTGACTCTTTCCAAAGCAGCCCAACTAATCATTGGTCATTTTCCTCCCTCCGTAGCTTTCTGCTTCTGTAACTTTGAGGAGTCCTACAGAGTCTTATACACTTCTCCTTTCTCAGATATGTGGGGTTTGTTTACTCCCTGAGTCTCATGAGCCTCTTACTCCTTCCTAGCAGGGAATGTTATAATTCAAAACATCATGGCTGTACACAGTCCTGTTAAACTCTCATTCTTCCCCAAGGACACCAAGAGGTAATCTGTATGAAGCGCTGTTTTCCCATGCTACCATTCTCTGGGCTGTTCTCCTTAACAGTCCAGTAGAAGACACTCATTCCTCATTCTTCTCCCTGTGACTATGTGGGAAAGCCTGAGCTTGCCTTTCCCCTGACCTCACAGGACTTTCAGGACGGTCAGAGAAACGACAACTCAAATATATACTTAAGATCTAGTACCTAGTGTGAAGAAAAGCTATGAAGAAAAGTAAAGATTTGAAGAATCGGTAGCTGTGTAAAATGGCTTCTTTGTTTGAATAATGCTATAATTATAATTATTTATATTTCATTTAATTTTTAGGGGAAATCTACCTGTGTGAGTGAGGGGGGTAGGGGAGGGGGAGAGGGAGAGGGAATAGGGAGAGGGTGGGGGTCAAAGGATGACTTCTGTAAGCCAATTCTCTCCTTCCACCACTGAGTCCAGCAATCAAATTCAGATCATCAGGATCAGTTCTAAGCAACTTTACACACTGAGATGGTTTGTATATGCTAAGCCTAGGGAGTGACAGGATTAGATGTTGTAGCCCTGTTGGAGTAGGTGTGTCACTGTGGGTATGAGTCATAAGACTCTCATTCTAGTTGCCTAGAAGTCACTCTTCCATTAGCAGACTTCTGATAAATATGTAGAACTCTCAGCTCTACATGCCTGCCTCGATGCTGCCATGTTCCTGCTTTGATGATAATGAACTAAATGTTGTCCTTATAAGAGTTGCCTTGGCCATGGTGTTTGCTCAAACACCATGACACACACTGAGCCATTTAGTCTGTTCATGATCGTGTTTCACATCTAAGCAGAGAAGGACACACATTTTTTTTCAGAACCTTAGTTAAAGATCACAACCCAAACCACCCAGTCTGTGATTTCAAGACAGGAAAATAATAAAAATGTAAAGCTTAAAAAAAAAAAAAAAAAAAAAGAACTGTGTACTTGATATTGGTTCCCAAATTTACTTGCCTCCTTACTTTTTTTTGGCGGGGGTGGGGGGTGGTTCAAGAACTTTTATTTCTCATAGAAAGCCAACTGACTTAGGAGTTCAGGTATTCCCATTTAAAACAGAACTCCTTTTTTTTTTAAGTCTATTTCTAGTTTACAGAATATGGTATAAAGTATTAGTTGAGTACAGTCTCACCAACAATTTTATCAGTGATATCAGGAGTACCTCAAGCAACCTCCATTCATTCACAGCAGGAGTTGTGGGATGGAGAAAGAATAGGGTAAAACAGGTCAGGTAACTAGTTATATCATACAGCTAAGAAAATATCAGAAGTTATATACTCAAGGAAAGATGGGAGAATGGACTCCAAAGGACTGACATGTTACAATTTTAAAGTCAAGTTAAAATCTCTGTATACTGGATAACAAGGGACACTCCATGTCTCATCTCTCACTGTGGAGTTTACTCCAGGGTAGACCACGCCTTCCGAAAAATGGTTAAGCACAGCAGAGACCTGCAGCCAGCACATGGTGCTTGTGTCGACAGCACCCTTTGCCTCTGAGTCACTTTGTATGCTCCAGTAATTTGGTTTGGTTTAGATGGAACCTCCTCTGTGAAGAGTAAGCTATCTGGATCCTATGGTCAGTACACAGTGAGGCTATCAGTCAGATGGCAAACTCAACCAATTCTTGAATTTTAAGAGTTTCACACTTCACTCACCTTTAGCTTCCTGCTGGGGAGCTCCCCTTCTGTCCTTCCCTTCTGCAGTATGTACGGAAAAGATATTTCCACCTGACTGAGTTGCCAGAAATGGCAGAATTTTTTTCCAGAGCATGTTTCATACTGTGTTTCTAAGTATGGGTGTGGTGAGGTTTCAGAGCACTCATTTCCTACAGACATGGTGACTCGTGCCAACTCTCAGGAAAGTGAGGCAGGAGGATTGCCACAAGCTCCAGGCTGGCATGGGCTATGTAGTAAGGTCTAGGCTACCCTGTCTCAAAAAAAAAATCAATCATTTTAATATGTTGCAGCAAGACATATTCCTTTAGTAAGAAGGATTGTGGATTCAATGTAAATACTGCCTCTGTATTTTAAAGGCATAATGCTGAACATGTGGACGGAAGAGGAGATATTTAAGAAAGATTTATACTTAAGTTTTCTCATGAATACTTGAATGAAATGACATGTATAAATTTCATTTTGTTTTTCATTTAAATTTTATTTTAGGACCTAAAACATGGCAATTGTATTTTCATTATGTGTCTACCCTTTTACTGCAGAGATAGAAGAATTGGGGGGGGGGGCTTTTATTTTTAAGTGAGCATAAATACAAAAATAATAATTTCATTGTGGAGTTTTCACACATGTGTAAAAAACATACTGACAAAATGAAATTTAAATTCAACCATGTGATATGTATACTTTACTCTGCAAAGTCTGACTCATAGCAGTCTTTTTCAGAGCTGTGACTGGTAGATTCACTTTCGTCTGCTCAAGACTAGGTTGTTGAGGGAGCCCTTTGCTGCCTCAAAGTTACCCTAATCCCATTCTACCCAATAAAGCCAGAAACCAGATGGTCTTCTTCCAGCTTATGGAATACATGGCGAACACACACCTAGTGTCCTGAGGTGAGGCGCTATCTACTATGTGTTTTCTGGATACCATATGTGGATTTTATTTTAAAGATTTGTTTATTATATATATAGCATTCTGCCTGCATGTATGCCTGCAGGCCAGAAAAGGGCACCAGATCTCATGATAGATAGTTGTGAGTCACCATGTGGTTGCTGGGAATTGAACTCAGAACCTATGGAAGAGCAGCCAATGCTCTTAACCTCTGAGACATCTCTCTAGCCCCATGTTTTTGCTTTTGTTTTTGTTTAGTAATGTCTGACTTTATATATTTTGTATTAAATTATCTTTCCAAATGCCCCTCGGCAACTACCACCATTCACAATAAAATTTCCATAGAGTAATCTATTCTGACTGTCAGCAAGCATGTGAGCAGTTACAATTCTGCTTGGTCATAAGTTGAGGTTTATCATTACCACTAAACAAGACTCACAAAACAATAACTACAACAACAAAAACAAAAAACAAATAAACGAAGAATAACCAAATAAACACCACCCTTCTCCATTCAATTTTTCCTCCAGTTCAGTATCCACTTAATTTGCAGAGACTGTCACAAGACCCACGATACAGTGGGCACTTGATAAACATTAAATGAATGAGAAGATAAATTCTAAAAATAAGAAGAAAACACTTAAGGCCACTTCAGAGTTTTCAGCGCTGTAGTAGTCAAGATTCCTTTGTTTAAAAATTATAGCAATTATCTTCAAGCTAATTTAACAGTTATCTCCAAGGGGATAAATTTGTTAAAGGCCCTGAGTAACCTCAGAGAAGGAAATAGACATTTTTTAAGGGATGCAAATGCCACAGGACCATAAAACCCTCATCCCTGTTCTCCACTGTTGGTTCACAACAGCACACTCCATGTAAGCACGGTGACCCCTGTGCCAACCCAACAAAGGTTGTCCATTCTGTCCTTTCCTTTGTTTCTAGGAAAATGTTCTGATTCACCTAGCTTGATTCACCTACTTTCTCAAGATGAATTATACTAATAGCTCCAAAATATATCTAATTGCTTTTTTCTTTCCTGACTTCCAAACCATCATGTTCTGTTGACTTACTAGAAAACATAAAAGATTCTAGGTTAAGAGTAAGTTTGAGTCTAGTCTCCTTTCTCTTCCTAGATGACTTTCATTTCTTTTCATCCTCTTTTAATGCCATCATAAAATAGATGATCTCCTAGGCAACTGGACTAACCTTACCCCTTTCTCCCAAGTCCAGTTATGTATTAGTCTTTAGCTTCTCATCCATCAGACTTTTCTTTATCCTTTTTCTCATTTTTCCCTCACCTCTAACTCTCCTATTTAAGCATGCTTTACTCTCTTCCTGGACTAATGCAGTACCCTAGTATTTAAGTATTATACCCCTATTCTTTATTCTAATCTAGACTTCACATTGCTACAGAATACTGCAGCACAATAAAATTTAACATCAAATTTGTTCCTTATTCAGGGGCTCTCAATAGCTCCTAATGGCTACTTAATGCAATACAGTCATCACCTTGACACTCAGCAGCCACTATAGAATATGAATCTATCAATCCAGAGAGGGAGCTCTCATTACATTCATGACCTTTGCTGGTGCACAACTTTTAAAATGTAAACCACTTGTCCTCAACTGGAACTTCAACCTGCTGGAGATAGAAAACTACCTACCATTTTAGGCTTATATCAATGCCTTACTGCTGCTGATACCTTGCCATTTTCTCTCTTATTAAGCATCTCCTTATGGTTCTTATAATTTTCATTATATTCTTCATTTCCCCTATATGTAATGGCACTCATCATACAATTAGGACACACTTTACATATTTGACTTCTTTCAGTGATTAAGTGGGCTGTTGGAAAGCAGAGTGGTCACTGCTTTTCTTTGTAGACAGCTCTGTAAAAGGATTTCACTGGGTTACTGATAGTTGGACATAAGTAGGAAGACTTCAAAAGTCCGCACAGATTTATATGTCAAGCACATCTGTGCTTGGTAGATTCATTACTAACCTTTTGGAGATGTAGAAAGACAAATAATAGTCATAGTCCTCCATGTTAAATACAAGAAAGGCCTGGCAGACCGAGGTAGAAATTTTATCCACTGTATTATTAAAAAAGAAACAATATGCAATATATTCTTAAGTTCTGTGTACCACAAAGCTTGCGCTGAGCCCAAGGAAAATCAGAAATCACTAAAGAAGATGGGAAGAACACTGAGTGGGCCCTAGAGTCTTTTATCTATCTCCATATTTACATAGCTATATGGACCATCAAAGGGAAGTATAATACCAAAGAGGCTACCTTGTCAACCAAACCAATTCTCTCTCTCTCTCTCTCTCTCTCTCTCTCTCTCTCTCTCTCTCTCCCCTCTTCCCTCTCTCTTCTACCCCCTCTGTCTCCCTCCCTCAACTAAAATAGTTCAAAATGGATCTCTTTGATGTGGCTTGATCAATTTGACTTCTGTGACACATTGCTAAGAAGAATCAGAAACATGGAAGCACGTAACAAGAGAATACAAATAAGTAAGTAGAAAAGAGTCGTGGATAACCAATGCTAGCCACACTCCCAAATACCCAATAGTAAAGGATTCAGCCAAAAGCATTTATGGAGTAACTTACTCTGGAACAGGGAGGAAACACATCAATAAATCTCAGCTCTATTCCCCAAGGTCAATTTGTTATGCATCTGATATGGCTTTACTGGGGCTTTGTATTAACCAGTGTTTAAGGTCCTCCATTCCTCTCAATATGGAAAGTACTTTGGATTCCCTTCTCGAAGTCACTCTCTAGTGGTCTTCTAATCCACCACTGTTTATATTTGCAACCTGGCTCTCTAATTGTTCTTATTTGTAAAAAGAGAAGTTCAGGGTTCTCTCTCTCTCTCTGTGTGTGTCTTTCTAACTTCTAGGTTGCTGTGACACTATAAATTAATAAGCATGGACTATTTATTCATGCTTTTTCTTTCTTTAAAAAAAATAGCCAATTAATCTCTCTGACCTGTTTTGTTTACAGCATGGCAGAAAATGAATTTAATGACTCTGTCAGTTCTTATGCATGGAATGTCACATGACAGGCTTTGGCATGAGGCATCTTTGCTCCCCTGCAGGGGTCTAGTCATACTCTCTCCCCATGCTTCTCTGATCAACTGATTATGTTTATAAGAATATTGGTTGACACCTACACTTCAGCAAGTAAATCAAAGGGATGTGATTGGTCTATTGAACATGTATACCCAGGTAGAACTCACTCAGAATATCAGTCCTATGGATGAGGAAGGCTGGAAAATCAAAACATAATTTTCTCTCAGGAGAAAGACATTAGAGCTCCTATTGCATCACCCTTCAATGATAAATTTTGTGATAAGCACTCATCTGATGAGAGTAGAAGTCACCCAGTGGTAAAACTAAGCTCCTGGTTTTCCCAGAGTTCACATTTGAAGAAAAGGGCAGTGTGAGGGCAGTGTGGCCAAGTGTGACCATTGTCTATGGGAAAGAACAGTGTGGTAGAATCCTTCGTTTTTAAACTGTGTTGTTTTTTTTTTATTAAATATTTTCTTTATTTGCATTTCAAATGCTATCCTGAAAGTTCTCTATACCCTCCCCACACCCTGCTCCCCTACCAACCTACTCCCACTTCTTGGCCCAGGCATTCCCCTGTACTGGGGCATATAAAGTTTCCAAGACCAAGGGGCCTCTCTTCCCAATGATGGCTGAATAGGCCATCTTCTGCTACATATGCAGCTAGAGACACAAGCTCTGGGGGTACTGGTTAGTTCATATTCTACCTATAGGGTTGCAGACCCCTTCAGCTCCTTGGGTACTGTCTTAGTCAGGGTTTCTATTCCTGCACAAACATCATGACCAAGAAGCAAGTTGGGGAGGAAAGGGTTTATTCAGCTTACATTTCCACATTGCTGTTCATAACTGAAAGAAGTCAGGACTGGAACTCAAGCAGGTCAGGGAGCAGGAGCTGATGCAGAGGCCATGGAGGGATGTTTTTTACTGGCTTGCTTCCCCTGGCTTGCTCAGCCTGCTCTCTTATAGAACCAAGATTACCAGCCCAGAGAGGGTCCCACCCACAAGGGGCCCTTCCCCCTTGATCACTAATTGAGAAAATGCCTTACAGTTGGATCTCATGGAGGCATTTCCTCAACTGAAGCTCCTTTCTCTGTGATAACTCCAGCTGTGTCAAGTTAACACAAAACTAGCCAGTTCAGGTACTTTCTCTAGCTCTTCCATTGGGGGCCTTGTGTTCCATCCTATAGATGACTGTGAGCATCCACTTCTGTATTTGCCAGGCACTGGCATAGCCTCATTTGAGACAGCTATATCAGGGTCCTTTCAGCAAAATCTTGCTGGTATATGCAATAGTGTCTGGGTTTGGTGGCTGATTATGGGATGTGTCCCTGGGTAGGGTAGTCTCTGGATGGTCCATCCTTTCGTCTTAGCTCCAAACTTTGTCTCTGTAACTCCTTCCATGGGTGTTTTGTTCCCTATTCTAAGGAGGAATGAAGTATCCACACTTTGGTCTTCGTTCTTCTTGATTTTCCTGTGTTTTGCAAAGTGTACCTTGGGTATTCTAAGTTTCTGGGCTAATATCCACTTATCATTGAGTGCATATCAAGTGACTTCTTTTGTGATTGGATTACCTCACTAAAGATGATATTCTCCAGATACATCCATTTGCCCAAGAATTTCATAAATTCATTGTTTTTAATAGCTCAGTAGTACTTCATTGTGTAAGTGTACCACATTTTCTAAGCTTCACTGTTGCTTTTTGCTATGTTCAAAACAAGCTCCTTATCTGAGCCATTCTGTTTGCTGGTTCTTTAAGGTCAGCTCTTGAACTCACTCTACTTCATTCCTTTTAATTCTGCCCCCTCCTTTTTATTTTATTTTTTATTTATTTATTTGTTGTTGTTGTTTAGAACTTCAGAATACTTAGCTATTTCTCAGATTAGTAAAGCTTTCAAATACGGACATTGTTTTTGGTTTTGTGAACAGAATAAAGGCATTCTGAGGACTTGAAGAGGTCCCAAAGAAAGGGGAACAAAGGATCCTTGGGGTTGGTGATGGAGGTTTCCTGGTATCAATCATGGTGTCAGCTACACATGTGTGCTCTTGACAGTGTTCAGAACTCTACACTTGAAACAGATGCTTTGCCCTGTTAGGTAACTGTATGATTGATTTAAAGCTGCTCTCAAACAGGGAAAGTAAATAAAAATAAAGCTGACAGCTAACACAGTGACTTTTAGTAAATGAAACAAGAAAACATTTTATAACGTGATTGGAGACCTGACCTGAAAACAATTCTTATGTTAGAATTTGTGACTAGAAAAATCATTGACTGTCATTTTCTTCAAAGGTATTTTCTTTTATTCAACTTTTAAAGTGTTTTAAATTTTAATAAAATTACATGGTATCCCATTTCCTCTCTCTAATACATACCAAGGAGCATCTAACCCCTGCCAAGACCCTTAAGTCTCAACCTGATAGCCTCTTTTTCTTTTATTATTATGGTTACATTCATTTAGACGTGATTTTGTGGGTGTGTGTATATATGTGTGTGTGTGTGTGTACGTGTGCACACGCACGTTCACATGCTTGCAAACTGTGGGGTCTATTTTTGTTGGTGTTTATATTGTTTCAGTGATGACCACTCTGCATTAGACAACCAATGAGGAGGTGAAAGAAATTAGTGGGGAAATCCCCTACTCAACTCCCGATTTGGCGTGCACCCAAGAATCACAAACAGAACAGAACGTCTTGATGTAAATACACGAGGTAGTTTAATGGCGGAGCTCCTGGTCGAAATGTATCTCACACAGGAGACAGTGGATTTGACCACAAGGCTTGGAAGCTAGGGGTTTTTATAGAAAAGGGTCTGGGGCTGGGGGAGGAATTGGCGCGGTTTCACATGATTGGTCCATTTAAACATCAACAGATAACATTTAACTTAGGTCAGAAGGGCAGGAGATAGGGAGGCTCTGGGCCAGACTGGACAAGTCATTCTCTTTATCTTTATGGCCAAGCAGCCTCAGGCATGTCCTGGCCTGTTCTGCTATGTTCTCAGCCCCAGGTTTCAAAGCTCACAAACAACTCTTTGGGCTATTTGACATAAATTACATGAATCACAGGTATCAAGTTTTATTTTCTTTTAGAGGCTCACCCCTGGGAGAGACTAATTCTCCTGATTCTAATAGTCATTAGTTGCCTGTAGTTCTTTGTCCAGGAGTGCAACTGTAAAAATCTCCCCCTTTGATGTTAACTCCTCTGTTGATGTTATCATTCTTTCAGTCTTGTTTATGCAGTCAGTTATGAGAGGCTGTTTCACAGCAGACTTCCTGGCATTCTGCCTCTCAGAATATTTCTGCTTATATACATGTACATGTATATTCTGCAAACACCACCCCCAGCTGACTCACACACACAAACACACACACACAGAGAGCTCACATACACACACATACACACACACAGGTCTTTCTCTCTCACACACACACATGCACACACAGAGCTCACACACACAATACAAAGGGCTCACACACACATATGCAGACAGACAGACAGGCAGACACAAACACACAAATACACATGGCTCTCTCTCTCTCTCTCTCACACACACACACACACACACACACACACACACGCACGCGCGCGTGTTCTATAGAAACATTGGTGGGTTAATTGCTGATTATGTTGTTTCTCTCCTTTCTTACCTGCAGTGCCTTGCAGATAGACAGGTGCCATCACTGGGTTTATTCCTTTGCTGTAAGAGGTCTCCTATTACCATTTCTAAAGGAGGAATGCTTGGAAAACAGAGCCCAGGGTCATGTTAATTACCTCCATCATCACAGCCATTCACAAACAGCTCTTCCTTCTCTTTCTTCTTTCTTTGTCTTCTTTCTTTTTATATGCCCATAAATACTCACACATACCAGCCACAAGATGCTGGAGACATAGGAAAACTGGTACTCAGCCAAAGAGGATGGAAAATTGCTGGGCAAAGGTCATGACACATGTGGCTTCCTCCTCACAGATCAGTGTTTTAAAAGCATGAGTCCTGTGGGATCATGGAATTGAGGATACCAGAGTTGTGAATGAATGGTAGCCTTCATTAACAAAATGGCATTTTTACTGTGACCTGATGATAAATATACTATACTCTTATGTATGACTTTCAATGAAACTGCTACTGCTTTCACTACTATCGTACTAAATCCTCCTGGTTACTTTTTAAAAGAATGCCTTTAGCCCTTACTCTCTTGGGAACTTCTTAAGGTGGCCTGAGAGCAAGAGAACATTCAGGGCTTTGAAAGAAAACCATTAACCATGTTTTTTCTGTCTTCTGTTTTGTTTTATTTTATGAGAACTCCAGAAACTCAGTAGTAAATAAAATAAAATCAGCCCACTAAAAATGACCAGCTGACCTAAACAGAAATTTCTCAAAAGAGAACACACAAATGGACTACTTATCTGTGAAAAAGTCCCCTCGACACTAGTCATCAGAGAAATAAAATATCACCTTATCCTAGTAAGAATGGCCATCATTTTTTAAAAGTCTATCATGACATGCACTAGGGAAAGATCTAAGGGAAAGAGTGTCCATGAACATTCCTGAAGAGAATATAAATTAATGGAGTCACTGTGGAGAAAATATGAAATCCCCCCAAAAAATTAAAAATGGAATTACCATATGATCCAACAACCCCACCACCTGATACATATTCAATGAAAATTAAGTGTATATAGCAAAAATAATCTGAATTCCCATGTTATCTGAGAACATGTGTAATCCAACACTGCATGTCTTTCTGTGATTGGCTGGTTTCATTTAATATAATGATCTTTTTTTTCCATTCATGTTGTAACAAATGACAAGATTTCATTTTATGGCTGAGTGGTAGTCTATATATCATATTTTCCGTCCCTTTCTGCTTTCTTTGTCTCCTTTCTTTTTATCCACCTGTAAATTCTCACACATCTCAGGCACAAGACACTGGTATAATAAGTACCAAAGCATAATAAGATTTTATATATATATATATATATATATATATATATGAATTCCTATGTTATTCCCATGTTCCTGACCAGGAAGAATTGGAATGTGTCTTAGTTTGGGTGTCATTGCAGTGAAGATACACCATGACCAAGGCAACTTTTATAAAAAACAACATTCAATTGGAACTGGCTTATATGATGTAATGAGAAGTTCAATTCATTATCAACAAAGCAGGAAGCATGGCAGCATCCAAACAGACATGGTACTGGAGAAGGATGTAAGAGTTCGACATCTTGATCTACTGCAACCAGAAGAGGACTGGCTGTCTCCCAGACAGCTAGGAAGAGTTTCAAAGCCTATCCCAACAGTGACAGACTTCCTCCAACAAGGCCACACCTACTCCCAAAAGGCCACACATCCTAATAGTACCACTCCCTATGCACCAAGCATATTCAAACCACCACAGAATGTATCAACCAGTAAAGAAAATATGATACATATACACCATAGCCTACCACTCAGCCTTAAAATTAAATCTTGTTATTTGTAACAACATAAATGGATACAAAGATTATTATATTAAATTAAATCAGCCAATCACAGAAAGACATGTAATGCTTGGTTCCACATGTGAACTTTAAAAAAGAAAATCTCATAACCATTCAGAGTAAAATGGTGGCTATTAAAGTTTGGAAGATTAGAGAAAAGTGAAGAAAGAAGAAGATGTAATCAAAGTATAATAAGCATATATGTGTATATATATATATATATATATATATATATACATATATATATATACATATATATATACATATATTGTGTGTATGTATGAATTCTATTATAAATATAGTAGTAGAGTGATTATAGATACCAACAATATATTTCAAAGATCTAGAAGCAAAGATTTTTTAATTTTTTCACCATAAGGTAATACTAAAAACATAAAGAAATAGACATAACATAACTTAAACATCACAGAGGACATGCATACACGTATTAAAATACTACATAGTACCCCATTAACATGTACATAATCAAAAACTTCAGGGAACCACCTCTGTAGAATCATAGGTAGACACCTCAAAACTACTGTTGAGCCCATAGCTGTGTGCTGGGATGAGTGTTCCTGCTCTCAGTTGCTCGGGGCAGAGTAGCTACACTTCTCCCATCATTTAAGCATCATAGGAGAGCCTTGAACCTCTGGCTAGAACCCAGACCACAACTTTTAGCAAGAAAGTGCATGAAAATCAGTTTTGAAACTGCTCTTCTCCAAATGTGAGAGAGAATGTCAAAGGGAACAATGAACTAACAACAAAGCTTAAAGAGGTGGCAGGGCAAAGATGGACGGAAAAGTAAGCTGAGTAGAATACAAAATAAGAAAGAAGTGGACCAAAAGCAGGATGATAGTGAATCTGAGCTAAAGTGAAACCATTGTTGATGCTGAACTACCACTGCATCTTCCCTTTACAGCAAGCGTAAGGTATACCAGAAGGATGTTTTGGTTTACAGGGTAGTTTGTTGAAGAGCTTTCCACATAAGAGTGTAGTCATTTCCCAGAAATCCCACCTACAAGACAGCCCCTGTATTAACCAAGATACATTACTGGGACTTCACTGCCAAGGCCAGCTGAGCAACATTCCTCTATGAGCATGCGCCAGCAATGACCACTTCTGCTACTCTGTGGCATATCAGTGAGCTGTGAAAGGGGTAGTTAAAATACGTCATCTCCTCCCTACTCCACAGTGGTAAAGGCTCACTAAAAGTTCAGTGAAAGCGTACTTGATAGCCTTGGTCCACCTCAATTCTACCCACATTCAGACTGTTGTTCTTTTCTCTCCCCCAAGGAAACACTACATTATTAGCTTTTGTTCTCAAGAAAATCATCCTGAGATTTGTACACACCTTTTCTCAGAGAGATAAATCTCCCATTGTTGTAGCAGATAGAATGCTGGCAGACTTCCTCTGAGACTCCTAGTTCAAAATTCCTGCCAACTTAGTTTTTCAATGTTAGCCTCAGAAAAAGGAACCTATTCATTGAAGCCAATTTATTTTTGTCCTTGGGAATAAGAAAAGGGGTTAGAAAACAATTTACTCAGAATTATCGTAACAGTAGACAAATCTATCTATGAGTGTTATATACAAAAATGGGAACAAATAACCAATAAACTTTTAAAAAGTTCTCCTCATCTATAGCTGGCTAAACCAAATATGCTGATGTCTGGGTGAAATGCACTGCTACTGGGGATAGCAAATAAAAAGATAGCAGAATAATTTTGTGAATTGTTTCTGGCACACTCGTCTATGAGCTAAAGTGAAGCCATTGTTGATGCTGAACTACCACTGCATCTTCCCTTTACAGCAAGCATAAGGTATACCAGAAGGAAATGTCCATCCTGTTACTTATTACAAACAAACTCAAATTATGCCCAGATAAGACAAGAGACTTACTCTTGACTTTAACAAATCATAATGATTCAGTTGTGCAAAAGCCCCCTACCATGCCCTATGAATGAGGTATGAAAACGGTACAAACTCAGGTCTTCATGATGCTGTCTAATCAGCTCACCTGTCCCAGCCCTGCTTCATGTAATGATCTGAACACAGGATCTACAACAAGGTACCTTTATTAGTAACAGCTCACACTCATTGCAAGGTACTATTCTAAATTTCTGATATTTTAAACAGCTGGTGTTCTACATCTTGTTACTTTTCCCCATCTCAGTGAAGAAGGAACAGGAGAACTGAGTGTTTTGTTGAAATAAGTAGGTGACTTAGAATTAACAACCAGGTAGTCTAGCTTCAAAGACCATTCTGAAATCGTCACAGGCTTGACCCTAGATGTTATTACAGCATGTGCCTCCCACACACCCAAATGGCAGATGCTGTATACCATTTCACAAAAGCACATTTCATAACTCCTATCCTGGATATTTGGTAAGAGACCATTAGATTGGTAAGAAACCATTAAAAGATTATTTTATTTCTTGGGTGAATTTTGAAGATTTCTGACAAGATTTGTTAATTCAAAGATGTCCATGCCTGAACCCTCATGTATTGAGTCCCCTAAATACTTTTCCTTTTTAATGTAGTCAATTTTTCTCCGGGCCTATTTCATTACAAATATTACTAGGATAGACCATAGCAGAGAGGCCATTAATTTTGTAAGACCCCATTCTGTATGGAGTGGCCTAGACTATTTCCTCCGCTGTGCTCATTGGGGCACTGAAGCCTATCTTTTGCTGCAGTCAAGAGGTCTAGGAAGTATAAGAAATCAAATTACACAGCTGTGCCCCTACAGCGTGAAGGAGCATCTCAAGGGTAGGTGAGAGTGCTGGTCACATCCTCTAGAAACCAGGACTGTACAGTTCACAGAGCTCTGGGATTAATGTGGCTGCTTTCCTAAATTTCTTTCAGAGTTTCAAGTTAATCTTAAACTACTTCCAACTTTTTCTATATATCTGCATACTACCATTTTATAGGGAGAACCATTACTTTAAAATCCAGCACATTTCCAACTCTTCTCCAGAAAAATCTATTAGCGTAACAGAAGACCACAGACTGACATTTAAAAAAGTAGGTCTTTAAATGGAAATGAAGGTTTCATTGACAGGGATGAATAGCTACATCTGAACCATGACTCTAGTCTTCCAGTCACAAATCCTAGAAATTAATAGGGTAGGTCACTGACAAGGAGAACGGGGTATGGAGCATTAGTCACCTATCTCCTTCATTACTGGACAGTCTCTTGAGTTTCACCATTCTGTCCTTTCAGCCTGAGAACCTTTTGATGAAGGTCTTCAAGCATGACTCACACCTCTGTAAAGGCATTCAGTTAGAGTCATTCATTTTCCATTAATGTCCTATTAGTCACAAAATCACATGTTGAACAAGGAACAAAGGTGTGAAAATGGCCCAGATACTTCAAACAAGGAGATAAGGAAGCCAAATTTTGGACCATTACCAACTTCAAAAATGTGATTAAGATTGAATGCAGAGCCTTGGCCTATGATTTTTGCCTATATTTCTAGAGTATTAGCCACTCCTCATACCAGATTATTACCCAGGGGGATCTAATAGTCACCTCCACATCCATAGAAGATATCTGACCCTGTTATAGCAATAATTTGGAGTAGATGTTGATCTTGATCTTTCTGTATGGATGCAGAACTAAGACTGCCTCTTGTCTTTTAGCCATTGACAAGAAGAATACATTCCTAGAATCATGCAACGTAAGGCAAGCTGTTTTAGTTTTGGCAAGTGGTTGAAGATGCTAAACAAAAGAATGAATTAGGTGGTAGTTGGTTTGACTGATATGACCATAAGATCTTGAAATGAAGATGACCAGTATTGAGAGCTATAAAAGAAAACACTGCATCCTACCAAACACTTTTGGTGCTATTGTGAGAATTTTCTTCCTGGATTTTGGTGGACTAGGCAAAGTCTATCCCTTATCTTAGAAGGTCCCAATGACAAAACAAAGCTTTATCCCTCCAAAGTTAACTTTAAGAAACCAACGTGATTTGTTTTGGTTTAACTTTTTGGGTTTACTGACAGAACTATAAAGTGAAAGTCTATTGGTAGGAGCATGGGTGAATTTAAGCAGCCATACACAACATGTATGATGGTTCCTCAATGACTGCATAGATAGAGCTACCTTCCCTTAGTCTTCTCTTGCCTATGCATCCCATTCTATACCCATAAGTTTATGTGCAATTAGGACAGAACTGCATTCAACTGGTTGAGAGTAGAGGCTAGATACTAAGATGAGAGTTCAATGACCCTCTGTGCTTCTGTTTTCTGCTTCTTCCCCTGGGGTATTCAGGCACTGCTGTACATCAAAAAGGGAAGCATGGAACAATGTCTAGAATGGTGGGTCAGCAGAATGCTAGAGAGAGGAAGGTCTTCTCTGAGGTTTTCAGTGTTACATATCATTTAGACAATATTCTATGAAACAGCTTGTGTGCATACATATATGAACCTTGGAAGTAGAAAGGGCTTCTTCTTAGAGTGAGTTTTATTGGCTGAGGTTTAAGGTTCTAGGGATACTGCATTTTCATGGAAAGGCATTCAAGAAGTTGTAATTGGTGACATTCCTCAGGCCGAAGTGTCAGACTCCCCTGATCAGGCAGAGAAGAGGAAATCCCACTAAAAAATTTTGGAGATGAGTTGGAAGGAACGATCATGTAGTGACTGCCCCATCCAATGATCCATACCATAATCAACCACCAAACAAAAACACAATTGCATATGCCAGCAAGATTTTGCTGAAAGGACCCTGATATAGCTGACTCTTGTGAGGCTATGCCAGTGCCTGGCAAATACAGAAGTGGATGCTCACAGTCATCTATTGGATGGAACACATGGCCCCCAATGGAGGAGCTAGAGAAAGTACCCAAGGAGCTGAAGAGGTCTATAACCCTATAGGAGGAACAGCAATATGAACTAACCAGTACCCCCTGAGCTTGTGTCTCTAGCTGCATGTGTAGCAGAAGATGGCCTAATTGGCCATCATTGGGAGGAGAGGCCCTTGGTCTTGCAAAGATTATATGCCCTAATACAGGGGAATACCAGGGCCAGGAAGAAGGAGTGGGTGGCTTGGGGAACAGGGTGGGGGGAGGGTATAAGGGATTTTTGGGATAGCATTTGAATTGTAAATGAAGAAAATACCTAATAAAAAATGAAAAAAATTGTACAAATTTTTAAAAAAAGAAAAAGAAAAGGGATTCTTCCATTTTGTGCTGAGCTTAGGAAAGCTATCCAGACATGGTAGACTACAACCTTATTAGTGAGGTGCAACAACCCTCTTCATCGCTTTTTTTCTGTGAGGAAACATCAGCAGTTAAAAACCCCACTGTGATGATATTTTGCAAGCATTAACAGTTGAACTCATGAAGACAGTGGAAGTTTGGCTTAGAGGAGAGTCTTGCCTTGCCCAACAGTAGCACACACACCATTCATGTATACCTCCTGGTGAGTCCAGTAATATCTTGGACTTCACACACCTCTGATTTGCTCACCTTACTCCCCTCTTAATTCTCTTAAATCCCTGTGAAGCTCCTCATATAAACTTGAACTTTGATCATCTTTCAATGGGATGCTCTGAAAGGAGGAAGTCAAAGGATGGATTTTGAAAAGAAACCTTTTATATAGCAACGTTGGAGTGTAGTGCTTCCATTAGCACAGGCAGACTCCTGGGAGATTTGTTTCTTCTTTTATCCTAAGACTGCATCTGAAATCTGACTCAGCTAATGATATCATTAAGTCTTCTTGACCCACACAAGAAATCCTTCTCCATGGCTGCCTTATTGGAGATGATCATTGAATTCTTCCCTTCAGTTCGATGCTGGATAATAGTCTTGAGACACAGATACTGCTGGTGTTGCCCAAACTGTTTTGTTTCTATAGCAACTATGAAGACATGGTTTCATTTACAAACTTGCCAGTCTCAATTCAAATATCTAAATTCAAATAACTATTAAAAAAACAGCCTATCACTGTTGGTCCCTCCCCTCTCAGCCCTCCCTTTTGTATCGTTAAGTTTTGATGTTCATAGTTTGGTAAGCTCTACCCTCCTCAATTGTCTTCCTTACTTCCTCTTACTTTGTAGCATCCACGAGGAATCAAATCTATGCATAGCTTGCTGAACTGAGGTTTACATTTTCAATTTGGAAGAGATTTCTTTGTCATTTCCTCAACAGATTGATTCTGTTACTACAAATAGGACAGATCTACACTTGAACATCTCAGAGAATTCGCTCCTTGAAGGGCTTCCTCTGTTTCCTTGCTTTACCAGGATCAGCAGGACCACCATCGTTTTTAAATATCCAAAGCAAACAATAGTGCAAACACCCTTCCATTTCATCTAGGAAATAGACATAGATCACAAAAAAAAGTTGTTACATGAGTACACAGTCAACAATCGAAGGACCTTTCATAGATATAATCGCTAGTAATTTTGACTAGAATCAGTTGAAAACCATTATGAAAGAAAAAGTGCTACACAACATGCTTTTGTTCTATGGCGTACCATTTTGTTGCCTTTTAACATGATGTATACATGTGCTGAACACAAAGGTTGTTGCTCCCAAAGTGTGTTGGCTATTATTAATGGCTGACTGATTTGCTTATATTCAAATTTTGAGAAAGGGATAGTTATAATTCATATTCTATAAAAGTAAATAATTCATGAAGCCCAAATATTAGCAACCAAATCTTGTTTATCCATGACCTTGTGCCCATTAGCAATGAGGTAGATGGACTGGAAAGCAAAGAACTATAATTTGAGACGTCTTATTTGCTACTGTGTAAAAAATACTGATCTCAGAATTGCTGAGCAGAATATAATCTTCCAGATCCATCGAGTCAAACTAGAACAAGATTTTAGTCTATGTTTTAGCCACTGCATTGAAAGAATGCGAGGATAAAAATATTCATCAAAAAGTCATGCTCATAAAATGATTGGAAAATAAAAACTGATTTCAGGGAGAGGCATAATATATAGTCTGAGCATAAGAGAGACAAAGTGATGTTTTCTACTAATCCCATCCTTATATGACTGTAAATATCAGCATTTTAATGGAGGGAGTAATGTCAGGACGGGTTCATGAGGAAGTCAGAAACTTGAGGAGAATGATTCAAGTCTCACTTAGTTTGAAACCAGAAGTAAAGATGGGGAGTTTTGTTTTGTTTTTGTTTTTGTTTTTGTTTTTGTTTTTGTTTTAGTATTATGTCTGTTTGATTTTCCAGTCATGAGATAGAGCATGAACTGTCACCTATAATTGAGGACTGCTAAGAGCTCTTTAATATCCTTTCTTCAAGTATGGCCAGAGGCTGTAACAGCATGAGTTTAGAAGAATCCTCTGGGATCTGTGTCACAGGACATTTGAGCAGAGTTTTCTCTTGAGCAAATCCAACTCTATCAGCCTGCATTTTCTAACTCCTGTTCAACTGAGACCCCTCCATTTAGGCATGTCTCAAATTCTTGTCCTGAACTCCCACGTTCCATTATTGGTTCAGCAAGCACACAGTGGGTAGAGAGGAAGGAGGCTCCTCTGAGTACTAGTGGAAGATCAAATTCTCCTGCATCACTACCATGCTGTGTAAACTCCAAGAATTCAAATCACTCTATCTAACTCAGTTGTTTATCCATTCTTGAATAATTTTATCTTCTCCATTGCAATGATATTTTTTTCAATGTGGACAGAGTTATTTTTTTTCTAAACATCAAGTAGAATAATTATTGTGTGCAGTGTGACCCTTGAGTGTTTATTTAAAGGAGAACCTCAGCCAGCTTGCCAAAATCCAGTGTGACTCTGGGTAAGTGAGAAGTGAGAGAGAGAAAAAAAGAGAGAGAAGTGAGAGGATGCATTAATTAGGGGAGGGGACTGTTCTGCCTTAATTACATGTTCTACAGGAGAGAGGCTGCATTCAGAGCTGACTTCTTTTGTAAAGGGTCACTTCCTTGTTTCTAAATTTAAATTATTTTTGGCCTATTTGGTTCCATGATAGTTCTTTTTCACATAACGAATACTTGCTGTAACCAGGATTTGTTTTCCTAGTTTCATTTACGGCATCTTGGTAACCAGGAAGAGTCACGCAGACAATGTGCTCCCAGCACCTTGTCCTCAACAGGTGAACTGCCTTTCCAGTCAGATTTTTGGCATGCAAAGGACTTCTTATTCTGTTCCAGTCCCAAAACTTAGCAATGGAAAGAGCCACTGTACATGTGCTGTCAATTCTTATGTATAAGCTGTTATTGTCTTTCTTTTCTTTTTAGGTCTCTACAGAGATAGTGAATCCTGAAGCAGGAAACGATCTTGAGTGCTGAGGACCACAGAGGGGAGGAGTTTGTTACTATGGCTCTAAACCTACCCTGATTCCCCAGCCATGTCATAGACTTCCTTCTATCTTTTCAACAGCTGTGGGACTGCAAAACCTTACTTCCTTTGAATTCTTACGTTCCAACATTGAATAGTTATTGAATGACATTAAAAAAACAAAAAACAGGTCTTTTAAAAATGTTTTGTTATTTTGTAGATTTTCAAATATATGTACACTTAAATATGATCATATCCTCCTCCCATCCCCTCATATTGCCTCAAGCACAACTTCTCCCAACTTCATACCTTTATCCTTATTTATTTGTTTGTTTGTTTATTTATTTATATATTTTGAAGACCCACAAAGTCCAATTAATGGTACCCACATGTGGATGGGGATGCCACCCACTGGAGCATAGGCAACATACAAGGGGCCATATCCTCAAAAATAATGATTCTCACTTCCTCAGCCTCCTCCAGCAGCTATCTTCTTTCCAGTAGCTCCTCAGTATTGGGTGTGGACTTGAGATTCATCCATCTGTGATGGAATGTTGACTGTCTTGATCTTGTGAAAGTAGCCACAGCTTCTGAGAGTTTATGAGAGTGTGACTAGCCTCACGTGCAGAAGACAACACTTTACAGCACTAATTCCTACCTTCTAGCTCTTACATTACTTTTAACTTTCCTTCCATAACATTCTCAGAAATAAGCCAGCAGGGAGCTTAATATAAATGAAATTTGTGCTTTGGGATAGAACAGAAATTTCTCAAAAAAAAAAAAAAAAGGAAGAAGTTCAAACATTTCAGAAACATATTAAAAGTCACTTGATGTTACCACCTATAGTGGCTGTTCCTGGTTGTCAACTTGATCATATCTGGAATGAACTACAATCCAGAATTGGAAGGCTCACCTGTGACCCTAATCTGGAGGCTGGGAGATAGAAGTTTCTGACCTGGATCTGGGCATAGAGATCTTAAGGCATAGTGGCTATGAATTCCCGAAGATTAAGACAGGGAGATCTCTGAGTTCAAGGTCATCTGGGATTAAAGGTGTGGTGGTACACACCTTTAATCTGGGCTACACCTTCTGCTTGAGACCTATATAAGGACATTGGAAGAAGGAAGTCCTCTTTCTCTCTCCTTCACCTGCTAGCCATGTGGGACTGAACAACTGCTAGATCCTTAGACTTCCATTCACAGCTGCTGCTGACCATTGTTGGGAGTTGGACTGCTGACTGGAAGTCATCAACAAATTCCTTTACTATATAAAGACTACCCATAAGTTCTGTGACTCTAGAGAACCCTGACTAATACACTACCCATCAGGGAAACAAAATTGAAACTAGCATTTGAGTCTGAATGTTCACCGTCAGGCATAAAAATGACAACAAATGCTGGCAAGGATGTGATGAAAGGGGAACTCTGTTGTTGTCATTTCAGGGAGTGTAAATTAGTCCATTTTGGTCATCAGTCTAGAAGCTTCTCCAAATACTATACATAAAATTGCCAGACGACCTAGTATCATGTTTTGCTAGAGTGGACACTTGAGAGAACTCTTGCTGTTTGGAAAGCGTATGAATGTGAACCAACAGACAGTGGATGATGTTGGGTGGCATTAGATCACCTTGCCACTCTTTGCTGGCTTTGCTGACTCTGGGCATCATTGATAGCACTGTAGCATTGGTTCACCTTTCCTACTTTGTGGTTCATCATTTGTCCTGACTTGATAGAGAGAAACGCCACTTTCACAGACTCGGGCCAACTGGCTGAGCTTCGTGGTTTCTTCTGCATCAAACTGCCATTAATGATTCATGAATTCTGTTCATGAGGTCTTGTGAACTGCACTGCTGATATACTAACAATGTAGATTGGGTTCACCCCAAAGAACTATTTCTAAGCGGGTTCACATCCTTTTTTGTCCTATTAACCTTTCCTTTTCACTACCTCTGGTGAGTGGTGGGCTAGAATGGAGGTTAAAGCACTTAAATACTGTTATTAAAGTAGGTATTTAAAAATATAAGCCTACATAGACCCTTGCACATTTATGTTCATTGCTCTTCTGTTCTACTAGATAACCACAGATAGATAGATGCGAAAAATATGTATATAAACACAGCAAACTGTTACTTAGCTGCAATGAAAAATGCAATCTTAAAATTCACAGGTAAACAGATAGAATTTGGGGTGTGCAGAAGAATACTTAATGAAGTAACTCAGGCCCAGAAAGACAAATGGCATAAGTTCTCTGTTGTATATTAATCCCAGCTTCAATTCTTTTGTTTTGAGTGTTTGACGTGACACAAGTGGAAGCTAGAAAATGAGAAAAGAGACTTTAGGGGGTATTATAAGAGAGGCAAGTAGTTACAATAAGGAGAAAACAATAGACTTGTTTCATCTTTTCAACATGAATGTCCCCATCACAAAATAAAGCTAATAGATGTACCATGCCCAGGAAGGCTAATTTGTTTTTACAAGGTCCAAAAAGAAAATTATGTTATCTAAATCACTGCCAAAAATAGTTTTATAAAACTGGACTCTCCTTGTACAAAGAACAGAAATAAGAGATCATTTCCTTAATGTGATAAAAATCTTTCTTCTCTGAAATGAGAGGGGGCATCATACTTAATAAAGGAATTCATGAAGAATTTCAACCAATTTTAAGGAAATAACATGAATGCAAAAATACTTTATTAATAAGTACTGTTCTGAGATTACTTAGCCAAAACAAAATTACTTCAGCATTAAAATATAAAAAGTAATTAAAAGTGATGCATTTGCAGGAATATGAGACATGTTCATTCATAGATGACCTATTACCTACAAAAGACAAGAGAGCTCAATTAAAAACAACTAAAATTACTGACAATGTTTGACTGATTGTTTTATTTTGAAGACAGACACAAAACAAATACTCATCTCACATATGAATAACACTGCTTTTCCCATCTCACCTCTAAGAGTCCCTTACTGGAAGGTGCAGAAAGTTTTTTCAGTAGGAGAGGGTAATGGGATTATAAAACCAAGACAACAAACCAGCCATGCTGACAGAGGCCTGTGATCTTACCTACTGGGCAGACTGAGGAAGTGGAAGGGTAGGTTCAAGGCAACCCTAGGGACTCAAAAAAACAAAACAAAACAAAACAAAACAAAACAAAACAAAAACAAAAAACAAACAAACAAACAAAAAACAGGGAAAGAGGGGCTTAAGTTGCATGTACATCAGTCATAGGCCTACATGTGCAAAGGTGCAAAGGTCTGGGTTCAATTCACAGCACAATATGGAAGAAAGGCCCTTATTCTGTACTTAGTTCATGATTTTTAAAAATTTACTCATTATTACCGTCTTTACCTGAAAAGGTGATCAATAACAGACAAATTCTAAGAAAGAAAATTTGTTGCCCCTGATATTAGGAAAACACATAACCCATAATGCATGGAAGAGAATAGAACTTGCATATGACATATTTATTATAAGTACATGCGCGCGCACACACACACATATCCCACAAACACAAAGTCATTCAAGCTTAGAATTAATTCTACATTTTTTATTTAAAAGCAATTCCTATATAATACATTCAGTCTGACTAAAGAGTCAACATGAATTGTAAATGCTTTTATCCTACAAATGTGATTTCTAACAAAAATATCTTGTTAGACTTGAGAGAAGAACACAGGGGAAAAGGTTACTTCAAGCTACAAAGTAAACACGTGTGACTTTTCATCAAGAACAATGTCAGTCAAACTCATCCACAGAATAAGGACTGAGAGCTTTTCCCTATAACGGGAACTTGCCCCTTTCCCCACAGCTATGCCTCTTGAAAGACTAAATCACATCAAAATTCTCAATCTATCCAAAAAAGGAATGTTTTTAAACTCTGGGTAAAAAAATCCCATCTCAGATCACTGTTTACTGAATATCCTTGACATATTTCGGGACAACGGGTATAATATTTCTAGTGCTCAATTTGCCATGGAAGACAGCTTTCAAACAGGAACAAGAAAGAAGAAAGGAAAAATTAAAAGCCAGAGCTGTCATCTGACCCAAAACTTCAGGAATGAAGGTGGACTTTTAAATAATATCATGAAGATTATCTCCTCCATATCGAGCAAAACTGATACAGTGAATGTTTAACGGCTTTTAGTGGACAGATTCCTTCTCAAGTACTGCTTCTTCGGGGTTGGCAGGAATGTTAAACCCTTAACTAGTTAACCCACTGCCCTTGTGTCAGCCTTCTGGCTGCATCACACTAGAGACCAAAGCCAGTGTTTTAATTTTATTGCTCCTGGCTGTAAGTGGCTCATTTAGGGTGAGGGGATTATAGCCCATATTTGAACAGTGACATCATGTCCTTCCCCTATCTCAGATTAGAGATGTCACTGGCCATCTATCATTTGCTAGTTTCTGGGCCATCTGAAATAACTTGGACGAAGCAGTTTTGTGATGTTTTGACTCATTTGCATTTTGCTCTAGGTGGATCAGTATTTTTCCTGTGCTAGATATAGAAATTTGGATTTATATTTTCATGAGAATGTGCATGGCAGCTGAAGGGAGCTATAGACTTTCTCCCTTTGGGGACATGGAACAAAGCACTTGTGCCTAATTTTTACCACAGCTTGTCACAGGAGGTTAGGTTCCTGGAATGTCCCATGCAAACCCAGCTTTAGATTGCAGATTTTAATACTAGAGAGATCCATCCTGTATTATCTCAACACATTTTACCAAGGCTTGTGTTTCATGGGAAGGAACACTTCATTTTTTATTACATAAAAGCAACATTTGCCAAGGGCAAACTAAACTAGTTAAATCAGAAAAATCACCCAACTTTAAACCAACCACTGAAGGTATGAGCAGTTCTGTACTGATCTCCCCTTCCAGGCTTTGTTCCCTGAAGGACTGCTATCCACCCAACACCACCTTATGTCATTAAAGCACTATATGCAATCTGCAGTGTACCGAGCTCTAGAGTTCCTGTTCTGGTCCTCCAGGGGGTGCCTAACAGGTGTGTAGGTTTGAGCAAATCACATAACCATGCTGGAGGTCAATCCAAACAAATGATTTGAGGTTGATAGTTTATAGAGTACTTATACTCCCATAATCGTGTTTACTGTTCAAATTAGTGTGTTTTAATAGGATACTGTGTAAGTCAGACATTTAAAATAGGGAACCTTAAAGATATGTAAAAGGAGCGCACTGAAACAGTGATGAAGAAAAGGACATCAGAAACCTCCCAAGGGCCAGTGAGAAGGCTCAGTGAGTATAGGCACCATCGAGCCACAAAGCTTATATTAAATCCACAAGATAAGCGAGAGCTAATTCCCACTAGCTGTCCTTTGAACTCTGCGTGCAACACACACAAACACACACACATGCACTAAATAAATAAAACCTACTTGAAATACTTTTCAAAATCATACTTATCATTACTCTCATGCCAAAGTTAAATCTTACTGAGTATACTTGGATCATTTAATGAAAATTAGAAACTTTGTCATGAAAATATGATAATTCACATAGATAAGAATATGAGCAAATGAGTACATTTAAACTTTTAATTTCATGGAAGGAAAATCACCATAATGAGAAGAAATGGAACTTTTCTGATAGAGCATTAAATGTTCCCCTTCTGTCTGGAATTAAACAACTAAGAAATAAAATTATTTATTTATGTAAATAATTTGCTGAAAATAGTCCTTTCAAGTTACTTGTTTCAATATTGGACTTCGAATTATACTTGTAAAATTATTTTAATAAAGCTATTTTGAAAAACTACTTATGGCTTCATGCTGCAGAAGCTGGAATACTATTTTCATTATATGTTGCATTTGAGAACTTTCAGCCAGTGTAAATACATATAGAAGCTCTTGAAAAATAGTGGTTAGCCAGCATAAATACCATTGTTTCCATGGCTCTTGATTGAAGATGGACCAAAGTAAAAGAATCATTGTTTTGAAGGAGCAGCACAGCTGAGTCTATTTCCTAATGCCATGCATTTTATGCATAGTAAAGCATAAACCCTGGATTACCATAAATTTGGATCTTGAAAACTTTATGGCAAACATAAATGCACTGGAAGATTCTGGTAAAATTTTCATGAGACAATATTTTCTGAGTCGGTCTTTTCCAATTCACTACTAAAATTCCAATGGAGCCATTAAAAACATAGCTTATATTAATATTAACAACAGATTAAACATTTAGTCTAATGGCCACTCCAGAGGCAATTTCTCTAACAACAGAGGCTTTAGGGCTGAGGTGCCCACTATAGAGGCTTCCTCAATCTCAAATGAGAGTAATGGCAAGGCAGTTGCCCCTTTCTAAGTCCCTGCTCCTTTGTGATGACAATCCAAACTCTAGTGATATCTTCCCTTGTGAAAACAGGTAGAAGTCACAACTTCCAAAAAAGAAGAGAAAAAATTAATGGATGGCATATTCCATTCTAGGAGGTAAAGATCCTACAAATTAGTAAGATTGAATATATATATACATACACACACACACACACACACACACATATATATATATGTGTGTGTGTGTGTGTGTGTGTGTGTGTGTGTATGTATGTATGTATGTATTTGAAATCATCTATAAAATTCTTGATGGCCAAGAATAGTCAAATGTTTGCTGTTATCACTGAAACAGAATTAGTCAGAAACACTGCATGTCTATCAATGGAAACTTCTTCACATGTACTCCTCTTAAGAGACAGATCTGTGCTACCATCATCTACAGCCCTTGGTATAAGAAAAGAATTGCCATAATACTTCAATAGTGAACCAGAGATAGAGAACCTGATCCAGCTAAATGGAGGTTATTTATCTGTTTAACTTACTCCTTGTTTGGAGTGAGAATGGATATGTACTAAATAGAAATATTGACTGATTAGTAATTAATTGGAAAGCCAGACAGAGATCAATAGAAGAAAGTTAATATACACATTACCATTGAGATTTGGAGGAAAGGAGGCTAGAGAAATGGCTCAGCAGTTAGGAGTTTATACTGTTCTTCTAGAAGAAAGCCAGTTCTTCCACATCTTTCAGTGCATCTGTCTATGAAAGATAGTTTTAACTGTCAACGCAATGCGATCTAGAACCACCTGGGAGAGAGGCTTCTGGGAGCACCTTAGATGGATTGTTTTGATTACATCATTGATGTGGAAGGACCCACCCACTGTGGTTAGCACCATTCCTTGGACAGTGAATCCTGTGTATGAGTGGAGAAAGAAGAAAAGTCAGCATCTATATATGCATTATTCTCTCCTAGCTGTGGAACTAAGGGATGGAGAGATGGCTCAATGGATAATGTGCTTGCTGAGTAAACATGGAAATCTGAGTTCAGATCCCCAAACTCCACATAGAGCCAGGTGGAGTAATTTGTATATGTAATCACAACATTCTCATTGGAATATGGTGGGAGAGGATATGAAGACAGGAGAATCACTGTGTGATGGCTAAGGTTGTATTGGCAGGAAAGAACAAGAGACCTTGTTTCAAACCAGGAAAAAGGTGAGAAATGACATTGAGACTGTTTTCAGAGAACATATGCACAAGCACACACATGTACACACATGTGTAAATCCTCCCACATAAACACACTCATGCATGCATAGTCACACAAATGCAAACACACATACACACACACACACACACACACACACACTGTAAAATAAAGACCAGAAATTATGATAAAATCATACCAATAAATACTGTTTTACTTTAAATTAAAAATACTAGCATGAAATATTGTCATTCAAGTATGAAATTGGAAAAGGTTTAAAAAAAATCATTGTTCAGAATATGTAAATAAGCCTTCTCAAGAAAGTGAAAATTCGTGAAATCACTTGGAAAAGTAATTTTGCAAAATATATTAAGATAATTAAAATTAATAGTATTCAGAACAAATAACCTTACTTAAGACTTGACTCTTCAAAGGCACTAAGAGAAATGCACAAAAACTTATTTTTAAGTTAATACAACATTCGACATAATGGTAATTTTTAAAGTAATGTCTAGCAATAAGCAAATAATTAACTGTTAGACAAGTGTTGGGTATAAAAATAATTACATTATGTCTTCAAAGAACAATAAAGTTCTTTGAAAGTAAAAAGTTTTATAACATAATGTCCTACAAAGATTATAAAGCCAAAATAATGTATACAATGTATTTTCAGTATATGAACTTTATGTATATTTCAATTATAGAAGATATAAAGAGCACCCGTTGGTGTGAGTGAGATACCAGAGTGAGATTTTTCCATGTTCGTGCCCGAGTAGAAACATCAGTTATAACAACAACCTATGCAGAGCAGTACTTCTCAAGAACCCGAAACAACCAGGTGAGGGTTAGGGATTCAGTTGTGAGAGAGTGCGTGCAGCATCCACAATGCCTGGCCTTCATCCCCAGCATTATAAATAATCATGGTGATAAAGAAAAGCAAGTAAGAAATGACAGCATCTAAATATAGCCCAGAAAGAAGCAAGAATGCACTGAAGAGAAAGAAAAGACCAGACCAGCACAAGACGCACAGCATAGACCTTGGAAGAGTGGTTCTCAACCTTCCTAAAGCTGTGACCCTTTAATACAGTTTCTTGTGTTGTGGTGACCCTCAGATATAAAATTATTTTATTGTTAATTCAAAACTGCAATGAATATCTATCTATATGAATAGTAATGTTACATACCATGAATGTTACATTGCAATGAATGTTACATGCAATAATATCTATCTATAAATAATAATAATGTTACATGCAATGAATATCTATCTATAAGAATAGTAATGTTACATACCAGATATCTGACATGCCAGATATCTGGTATGTAACTCTAAAGGGATCTCAACTCACAGGTTGAAAGCCACTGACTTGAAGGAATCAGAGGACAGAGAACTTTGCTTCACACACCAAGCATATCTACTGTGTGTCAGCCCCGTGGTCTACCATATTTCTACCTGCAAATGTAATTCCAGTCTGCTCCAGCACCAAGCCACCTCTAAAAGACTGCCATCAATCTGGCATCTCTGGACCCCGCCTCCAGGCAAGCCTCTGTGATTTAGTCTTTAGTGTCTGCAATTCCAAACTCCACAGCAGCCTAAGGCTTCAGACTAAAGCTGCATTAACCCATACAACATCAAACAGTAGGCCCCCATCCAATCCAGCTCAGCATTCTCCACATCAAACACCAGGCTAGTGATTAGGAATTCAACCAGCCAATTTGACCAACTAGGTTCTACCAGGGTAGTGTCTAGTCATATTCCAACAGACTGCGGTACCAGGCAGAGCCAAGCCGGTAAAAGCTCTGGAAATGTGCCTCCCCAGCTCAGTTTCTAGTGTCCCCAGAACCCAGGTCCTCAGAACCTAGACCATCTCTTGGAGACCCAGTTCATCACTCACATACTTAGATTATCAGGCCATATAGCTCAATGACTTGATACTTTATATATTTATATATTCACTCTTGTTTTTCACACCTGTTCTAGTACTGTACAAGCCTGGGACTCTATGTCAGTACATGTTGCCTTGGCCTCTGGAATAATCAAGGTAGTTCTAGTCCTACTTGAGAAGAGCCAAAGTCCATAGCCACCAGGGTAAATTCTACAAAGTTGTCTGAACGTATCAAAGCTCTAGAGCACACTGTGTAGAGCTTGACTCCAATTCAGCTTCCAAGGATCCAAGATCCAGACCTCTCCCTGTACTCAGAGTCCAGAACCACTTCTGTGAATATACTCTAAGACCAACTCACTGAATCCCAGATCCAGACCTAACCCAACCAACACAGGAACCAGTCCACTTACTTGCTGACTCAGGGGGTAGGGGGCAGCACAATTGCATAAGTATCCAGAAGTTAACTAGCTTGATGTAGGCTATTGTGCAATCTAAACATATCTCAAAATTACATTGCCTATGATAAATGTGTATAACTTCTGTCCATTGAAAACTACTTTCAGGACTGGTGAGAAAACTCAGCTGGTAAAGGCTCTGCCTGAAGCCAAGACTGATGACGTGAGTTTAATGCTGGGTACCCACATTGTGGAAGGAAAAAACTGACTCCCTCAAGTATTCTCTGACTGCCATGTGCATAAACACAACAGCATATATTGTATATGCATGCACGCGCACATACATAGGCACACACATGCATGCATACACAATACATGTATATCAAAAGTGTGTACAATGCATGTGTACAGTATGTGAAAATACAAAGTGAATAAATAAGTAAATATGTTTAAATTGTACAGATGTTTAGAAAAGCAAACAGGAAGAAGAGCAACTGGCATACAGCAACATTAGGTAGGCATGTTTCATTTTAATGCATAATTGGTAAAATTTTCAAAACATTTAGAACTTGTGTTGGTTTTTATTACCAAAAAGTTAGCCAAGGGTGGAAGCATGTACCATTAATCCCAGCATGTAGGAGGCAGAAGCAGGCAAGTCTCTCTCTATGAACTTGAGGCTAACCTCGTCTCCATAAAGTGTTCCAGGTCAGACAGGACAAAAAGGTGAGACCCTGTCTCAATAAACAAAAATGTAAAGAAATGATAACAACTTAAAAGTTTAGAGGTCACCAAGTGTCATCAGACATTCTGTATGTGTAAAAGAAGATGGCCCACAAAAAATTAATCTTGTTTGAAACAGTCACATAGTGAGTTAGTCCCATGCGCCGGCTACTCTCAAGCCAGTGAGTACACATGCGGACACACATAAAAACACAAAATTCATCTCTCATAGGTGATATACTCAAAGCTGTGAGAATCAGCAGTCTCATTAGTTCTGACAAGGTGCTCTCTATCCATTGAGTACACAGGTGGACACACATAAAAACACAAAATTCATCTCTCATAGGTGATATACTCAAAGCTGTGAGAATCGGCAGCCTCATTAGTTCTGACAAGGTGCTCTCTATTGGGACCACTGCACAAGTAAGCAGCTTAAACTGTCTCAGCCAACAGTAACAAGGCTGAGACTGCAGCCTACCTCGCCCTGGCCCGTTGCCTTTCTCTCATCCACTTTGCTGTTTGTTTCTCAGGCAAATGTGCATCTCTCCCTACTCAACAGTCAACCCTCTCAGTCTTTGTTCTCTGTAATAGCTATCAATCATTATCCTAAACATTCCCAAGTGAACAAAAAGGTCCATGACTACAGGGATTTGAGTAAACATGTTTGAATAACCCTTTTATCAGAGCTTCCTACACATGGAACAAAATTCAGAAGCACAAAGAAATTCTGATAAATTTGACTGGTGAGACTACTTCTGCATGAAGAAACATAAACAAACACAAATATCATGAGAGTTAATTGAAACACATTTTTCAAATAGATAACTTCCTATAATAATTAGCAGTTATGTAATAAAAATGTACAAAATGCATGCACAGAGTTAATAAGGGAAACATTTATAATAACCATGAGGTATAGTTCATTTTTCTATTCCATTTTCCTTCTCGATCTATCAAGAATTTCAAGCCAGATAGCAAAGAGCCAAAATACTTCAGCCAATTACAGAGTGAGGGAAAGATACGTAGGCGGGCGGACAATACTTTACCACAGAAATTAACAAGCACAGGGAAAACCTAACTGATGTCTTATTAGAAAACACAAAGAAAGCATTGTTCGTGTTGCTGTGTCTGATAAGCAGACATCCAAGTGAAAGGAAAATGTACTGGTGGTTGGAACCATGCTTTAACAAGCAGAAAACAGTTGAGAGGGTCAAACCTTGAGGATGAAGCTGGAAGAGGAGAATAAGGAAGTTGACTTTGCCTTGGCCCCTGCATTTATACCAATTGGAAACCAGAGAATGCATGAGAGCTCCTGAAAATGACAACAGAAATCCAAGGAAATGTGAAGTCCTGATAATGCCGCCCTGGGGAGAAGGAATGGGAAAGAAAGCTGAGTGTGGAAGACGCTTAGATTGGCACGCCTATCATTTGCTTTGTGTGAACACTGTGTCTCGAGCACATTTTGATGATTTTGTTCCTTTACTCACATATACATAGAACATAATATTTTAATGACTAGAATTATTGCTTTCACACTGACACATTTATGTTTAGTGCATTTCTGAACATAACTGGCTTTTCAAAAACATATTCTAGACTTATACCATGGTCTGCCCTATTCATTTGTGCAGCACCAAGATTATCATCAGATTGGAAATCTCAAACTGAGAAACATGGCTCGAATTTATCCTCAATCTGACATTTCCTTGTCAAAATATGCACCTTGTTCTAATAGGTAATTGGACCTTTCTACAATGCCATGTGTGAGTGCCGTGAACATCATCTCTGGTTTTTGTTTTTTATTTTTTGGCATTCCTTCTCTGGGGAATGAAATAAAGCTAATATTTGGTAATTATAAAATCTAGCCTAGAGTCTTTGAGTCAGATTAGTGTACAAAGATATAAAACCCATGCTAAAGCCCAGGAAAGCATTCCTTCAACTAATATCTGTCAGTGTTAGATTGAGCACCTTCTAAATGCATAATTTAATTTCCCAGGCTAATACTTTTCTTGGGAGTGCAGACTTGTGATAGCTGTAAATTTAATCATTAGCTTCATTAACAAAGCACAGATTATATTTTTTTTAAGTTTATATGGTTTCTTATTATCAATCTCTGTGAATTTTGTAACATACATTTTGATCACATTGACTTACCCTCTCCTATCTCTTTCCAAACATATCCTCTTCCCTTTCCACCCAATTTTGTGTGTATGTATGTTTTCTTCCTCTGCGTTAAGGCTGATCTATGGGCCCTAATATTCTTGGATGTATGGTCTGCCACTGGAACATTGCAGACTTGCTAGGGGCTACATTCTGTGAAAAACACAAAGCTTTTCTTTCTATGCAGTGCCTGAGAGTTGTCAATAGTTCCTTAGCTAGGAGTAGGACTCCATGCCTAGTTTCTGTGCTATGATTTGGTCTGTCTTGGGCTTTCTAAGATCTTATGCATTTGCTTACAACCACTATGAGTTCATATTACAGCTACCCCTTTGTGTGTCAAAGACATTTTTTTCTTGTACTTATCCACCATCTCTGACTCTTCAACTCTTCCTCAGCTATCTTCCACAGTGATCCCTGAGCCATACACAATGTATATGTCCCATCCAGGGCTGGACATTCTGCAGTCTCTTATTCTTTAAACCTTGGTTGGTTGTGGTTTCTGTGTTCATCATCTACCAAAGCCAGAAGCTTCTCTAATAAGAACTGAACAATGCACACGTCTATGAGTACAATGAAAATCATCAGGAATTGGTATAATACTATATCCATTTACCAGAATAATAGAAATAGGTTCTCTACAGTAGGTACTCTACAGTTTATAATCTGTATAGCTATAGACTCTTTTTTTTTAATCCTTAACACTATCTTTATTGTTCTTTTTTAAATTTTTAATATTTTTATTACGTATTTTCCTCAATTACATTTCCAATGCTATCCCAAGAGTCCCCCATACCCTCCCCCCCACTTCCCTACCCATCCATTCCCATTTTTTTGGCCCTGGCGTTCCCCTGTACTGGGGCATATAAAGTTTGTGTGTCCAATGGGCCTCTCTTTCCAGTGATGGCTGACTAGGCCGTCTTTTGATACATATGCAGCTAGAGTCAAGAGCTCTGGGGTACTGGTTAGTTCATAATGTTGTTCCACCTATAGGGTTGCAGATCCCTTTAGCTCCTTGGATACTTTCTCTAGCTCCTCCATTGGGAGCCCTGTGATCCATCCACTAGCTGACTGTGAGCATCCACTTCTGTGTTTGCTAGGCTTGTCTTAAGTATGATGCTAGGTTGCTAGGTGTGTGTTTCCTCTTTTGATACAAATATTAAATCTAATCAGAAAGTGTCTAATATAAGGATATGTATATATATATAATCAATTAAAGAAAAAAAGCCATACACTTGAGAAGGAGGAAAGGGAAAGAGGAATAATGTAAATATTCCTCTTAAATTTGAAAAAAAAAATGAGGAATAAAATGGTTGGTTTCTCTCACAACATTCATGCCAATTGTGCACCAGTGGGCATATATAGACAAGCTGGTTGTTATTGTAGCTCACAGGGCTCACAGCTGCTTAATATTTATGGTAACTTTTCTCCTCTGCTAATTTGCATCATACTTTTCAGAAACTGAAAGCTAGCCAGTTAAGGATAAAGCTCCCAGGTCAATGCCAATTGATTTCCCCATCTTCTAGAACTCAAGCATGTGGAATCTTCAGCAATGTGGTCTTATAATCTAGTTCTCAATAGTGGTTTCCTCTTCCCTAATGATACTAGCCCATGCCAAGTTGGCACATACACTATTCAGTTAATGTTGAAAAGGGAATCTTCACAGTTACCCATCCCTGGACAAAGAACTACAAGCAAACAATGACTGCTGGGAGAGTGGGAATTAATCTATCCCTGAGATGAATGAGCCCTCTTTTGATTATCCAATGCAGAGTGATCAGCTCTGAAACCATACACTCATCAACTGCAAAAAAACAGACTCAGCAGTTTCTATTTTTATATACTTCTGCATATACATACACAAATATATACATACATGCATACATATGTATCTATGTGAAAATAATATTCAAAGCAAAACAAGTTATCATGAAAAGGAGTAAAAGAGATTGGGGAGGGGGGACTGAAGGAAAGAAAGGAAAGGGAAAGTGATGTAATTCTATTTCAACTAGAAACATAGTCAGCACATAAATAAAATCTAAACTACATAATTTTAAAAATAATTTAGAGTAATGCAGTTATAAGGTTCTCTGTTAAAAATACCTGCCTTGGAAAATAAAAATAATATTTTCTAGAAACTTAGAGAGATCAATTAGTGAGGGTAACAAAGACAAAACAGATTCTCCATGGGAATACTCAAGTCTGGAAGGTGAACAGATCAGTTTATCAAGTCTCTAAGAATTCTTTTCCAATACTTTTTGAAAATGTTAAGGAAATGCACCTATACTCAGAACACAGCATGCAAACCTTCAGGGATGAACATTTCTTACACGAGAACCTAGGGAACTGTCCCACAGTCACTAGAGCGCTGCCTATACTGGACAAGCTTTCCCATCCTTACCCTCCCAAGTGCAGCCAGCATGGTAATTCTAGTCACTTCCTTGCATTTCTTCATGGATTGAACCCATTGGTGCATCCCTAATCACATGGCTCAGCTTCTCATATTTTAAATTTTTGAATAAACAAACGTACTCATCTATGTCTGGAGTCTTGTAGTCCACAGTCTTTGAAATCTACTTGTCTTGTAGCAAGAAGCTCTAGTGAATTGTTTTCATTAATAACATGGGATGAAAAGTTTATTCATAAAACCCACAATTTACTATTGATGCATAGGGACTATTTCATCTCTATAGCAAGTAGTACTGCCATGGAATTATTTCTATGAATCTCTGCAATAGGAACATAGATTTCTTAAGGGTATGCTCTATTGCATAAAGTGTTTGCTTCATTAAATTAATCACGTAATACCAAAATCTTTGGACTGATTATCCAGTAGTAAATGAAAGTTTTGTGCTCCTTTGTCTTCATCAACACTTGGTACTGTCAGACATTTTTTATGTTCACCTACCGGGTGGCGGTAGCTTTAATTTTTCTGTTTAACTATGGATTAATGATTCTATTGGGCTTCCAATTTGAGTTTTATCTTTTATTAAATACTCATTCAAATATTTGGGTATGTTTTGTAGCTTTTTCTTTATAAAATATAAATTCGTAAATGCTCTGAATGCTTCTTTTTTGTTTTACTTATTATAATAGTTTCTCCCATTGTTTGGCTCATAACCTTTCATGACATATTTTGCTAAGCTGAAAGAATGAATTATAGTTGGACTTTATAATACCTGGGTTTATTATTTTCTTTAATATGTAGACTTTAAATCTTTCATCCTCTAATGAAGATATTCTTTGATAGTGTCATCTAAAGACATAGTTTGTCTTTCCAATTTGTCTATATATCTACTGTCTATGTGTATAGCCTCATGCTTTATCTTACTGTTTTGCAAAAAGTTAATCTACTTCACCCACCATAATTTTTCAAAGATAAATTATCAAAGAAGAGTATATGCCCCTTCCCTTTCTTATTTTTTTTTTTATTCTGAGGTGTCTAATGCTGCACTAATATTACACTGTTTCAACAATCTTAACTTTATAGTAAAAAATTAAAAGAATATACAAAAACTTTCTGCCTTTGTGATGCTTTATATGTACACATACATAGACTGCTTAGACTGTTGTTAGAATTTAAATAAATGCATGATGTACCTTGTGAATTAGGACACATTTATGACATACTATTAAGGTGTGTCTACCTCTTTACCAATAATAGGTTTTCTGTTCAAAATAAAACCTCAATATAAAAGGAACATTAATTTCTTTCTTGATGTTATAATTCTATGTTTCTAGGAGTCATCTATAAAAAGAACAGGTAGGATTTTATATAGCTATTCTAGTATTGACAGTATAAAATATTCATCATCTTTGGAATGAAATAATTTTATTTGAAAATGCTTTTACAGTTTTCTTGATTAGTAGCCTTGTGAAAAGGAACTTTAACAGTACTTTGGATTGAGCTTCATCCCCCATTTATACATAGTTCAATATTACATAAAATGACAACAGATGGAAACTGTTACTAGGTAGGCTCTTGAAAGCATTTCAGATTTAACTCATCCACCCAAGTGTTTAACTGTTTAAGTGTCTTCAGCATAGACAATTCAGTATGTATAGAGGAATAAAAACAGCAGATTCAGTTATCAGCCAACATGTCATCATCCCAAATCAAGAATTGGTGTCATTACTGTGACTGAATCCCACTCTGGTTATATGCACAAACACCCACCTATATATATCTATATATCTTCAGAGTAGTATGAAGCAGTTACTGCAAAAAAGTTGGTACCTAGAATTCTTTAACATTTTTAAGGGCAGTTTGCTTCATATTGTGAGAAAAAAATGGGCATTCATTGTAATTTTCTTTGGAGTGTAGAAAAAGATGAAAGACTATTCAATTTCTTTTCTGAAATTATAACAAAATTTGAAGTGAAGATATAACACTCAGTACAGATAAACAGCCAAAACTCATGAATGTAAAAATAACATTTGTAAATGAAATCACAGAGAATAGATTTAAGCAGCATAGTAAAGACAAGTCTAAGAATATCAAGCAGAGTTCATCTCAGGAGACCAGGACTCAAAATCAGATAATGGATAGATACATTTTTCATCATCAAGTAAAATAGAAAAACAATTAATGTTGGCTAGACAGCAGATTAAGTAGTAAATAACAAGTGCTAGAAACACTTAAGCAACTAGCATGATAATCTCTCCAAAACCTCCAAAGACAAATAGTACACATAGTGAGAGAAGGGACTCAGAGAAGAACACAAAACAGAGCAATCAAGAGCACGAAAATCTGGCTATTCCTCGGCATAAATAAGCACGGAAAAACTAATGTCATGATTTACCTCTGGAGCTAGAAAGCTCATGAAGTTGCAACAACTTAAGTACAGTATTTTTTTCACCCCATCTAGTCCCCCCACATACAGTCCCTCCCCTATTCCTCCTACCCTTCTCCTCTGAGAGAGTGACCCACCATGTCTCTCTACCCTGGTGCATCAAATCTCTGCAGGATTAGGGGCATCTCCCACTGAGGCCACTCAAGGTGGCACTGTTGGGGAATGGATTCCACAGTCAGGCTACAGCTTTAGGGACAGGCCCCACTCCAGTTGTTGGGGGACCCACATGGAGACTACACTGCACATCTCTACATATGTGCCAGGGGCATGGGCCCAGCCCACGTGTGTTCTTTAGTTGGTGGCTTAGTCTATGAGAGCTCCCAAAGGTCCAGTTAGTTGACTCTGTTTGTCCTCCTGTGGAGTTCCTATCCCCTTCAGGGCCTGCAGTCCTTCCCCTGGCTTCTGTAAGAGACCCTGACCTCCATCCAGTGCTTGGCTGTGGGAAAGTACAGTATTTTTTAAGAAGTGAAAGGAGTGTCATCCCTGACTGGAGTTAAGACATGGAAGAAACTCCTTGTAGGTATCCATAAATTGTTAGGAAATTTGAATTTTATCTTTTATGATAGTCTAAGAAGCATGGGTTGGAAAAAAAATGTAAGTCAAGAAGTGGCCAAGACACTATTAGTGATCAGAGGTCAGGTGAAAAATGGCTTCGACCAGGAGGTCATCATGTTCAGCTGGAGGCATCTAGGTGTGATTATAAGCCTGTGGCTCTGTTAACACTAGGACCTATAAAAAATAAATAGGAACTCTCGTATTTCTGAAGTCCAACCTTAATGACCTTAGTTTCCATTTCATCCCTGTGAAATATGCAGCATGTTCATGTCTTAAACAGGATCGTGAAAGGGAAAGGCAGGTAAGTGAGAAGATTAGTGAATATGAGATCTGAACAACAGGATTCACTGGTCCTCTCTCACACCCCAACTCCCTCCCCTCCATCCTAGTTTTGCTGATAATCAGGTAGAAACCATCAAACAAACATACTAATCTAGAAGATCTTATGTATACACATCCAAAAGGCTAGTTAATGCTGTAAAACAGTGTTGTTTTGATGCTATAAATAAAAGCAGCACAGGATTAAGACAAACCCTATTTTTAAGAGCATTCCAGTAGCCTAGAAAGAAAAGGTGCATTTAGAAAATTCCCATTGGCAGTTCATAATGTAGAGTGGTGGTTGGTGTCAAGGAAAGGGGACCCTTAGACACAGCAGTGAGAAATGGTTACATTGTAGAGCATGGCCCTCAAGAACTGTGGCCATAGAAGTGTAAGGAAGTAGGTTTGTGATGAATGTCACAAAAATGTGTCAATTTCATTTTCAATTCTAAGATAGATAGTCTGCTATTCCATTTTATGCATACCAACCACTTCATGACTCAATGAGAGCTTTTGTGGATAAAACTATCCTTAATATTTAATATAAAGAAAAAAAGTTTTGTGAGAAAAACACTAAGCTCATCTCTTTATAAATTTATCTTTATAAAATTTTATTTTTTAGTATGAAGTTTAAATCGTGGCTGCCTTCACCACAAGAAATGAAAGGCCTCACAGGCCTCCTCCCGGCCACACTGATATAACTGTGGCCAAGGGACACTGCTTCCCTTATTTGCTGTCAGGGTGGTGACCTCAGAGACTTTGTGCTCAGTGGCACAGTTTTCCAGGAAAACCAAACCCTGGGCTTCCCACACCGTTTTCAAGCTTATTAAAGGACTGTCGAAAATGACTTAGTTTTATTTTAATATTGAGTATACACACAGAATGTTAAACCCTCCAACCGTTTTGTAAAGCTTCTTTATAAGTCTTACGTGAGGTGTTGAATATTCTGGAACTTTTTCTGAGAGGGTAGCCTCCAACGTCTTTAATCATACTGTGTGAGGCAGGGCGTGCTGTTTGAACAATAACTTTAATTTTAAGGTTTCATCTCAAACAATAATCTGGAGGATATTTTTATCAACAATTAAGTGTGCGTATTTAAAATTTAAAAGCCTGAGAGTCCGCCCCTGAGCACACTGAAGGAATAATCAGTCAGCAAAATTCTCTTGTAACTCGGGGTTCCCATCCCTGCTGGAAATGCCAACCACAGAGATGTTTAAAACTTTTGGCATCAGTCATTAACACAAATATAATTCTGAAATGTGGACAAGGTATGCATCTTTGAGTGGGGGGACTTTCAGAAACAGAGAATTCCCTTCATATTATTCACTAAAATCATAAGACATGTTTTTCACTTATGTATTTTTTATTCACTTACTTATTTAAGTTTTTTTTGTTTTGTTTTGTTGCTTTTGGATGTTTTATTTATTTATATTTCAAATGTTAATCCCTTTCCCAAGTTTCTACTCCGGAACCCCCTTAGCCCATCCCCCCTCCCCCTGCTTCTATAACGGTGCTCCCCCATCCACCCCCACCTCACCGCCCTGGCATTCCCCACAGTAGGGGCATCGATCCTTCACAGGACTAAGGGCCTCTCCTCTCATTGATATCCTACAAAGCCATCTTCTGCTATGTGGCTGGAGTCATGGGTCATGTGTGTTCTTTGCTTGATGGTTTAGTTCCTCAGAGCTCTGGGATATCTGGTTGGTTGATACTGTTGTTCTTCCTATGGCGCTTCAAACCCCTTCAGCTCCTTCAAGTCCTTTCCCTAACTCCTTCATTGGGGTTCCCGTGCTCAGTCCAACGGTTGGCTGCAAACATCTGCCTCTGTATTTGTTGGGCTCTGGGAGAGCCTCTCCTCAGGTGACAGGTATATCAGGTGGTTTTTTTGTTGTTTGTTTTTTTGTTTGTTTGTTTGTTTTGTTTTGTTTTTTAAAGTTAGAACACTTAAGCAATGAGCTCAACCTGGCATCTTCATACTTTGGTCCCAGTGTACTTTGTTCTTAATTTCTCCCCTTCCCTACTTCCTTTAACATTGATAAAGTCTCTCCTGCTGTTTCTCATCCCATCACCAACTCCACTAGACCCGTCCCAGCTTTCCTATCCCATGAATTCCATTAGGTTCTGGATCTATTATTTCCCTTGAGATAATTTATTCCTTTCTCATGATTCCCTCTTTATAGTTTTATGACACAAACAAGCATTTTAAATCTAGAAACAGAAGGGGAAATATGGCATTTGCCTTTGTGAGTCTGTCTTGTTTCACTTCACGTGGTGGTTTCCAGTTGCATACGTCTTCCGTTGAACACGTCATGAGTTCTTTTTCTTTACATCTCAGTTTCTTTGTGTGTACAGACATCTAGACAACTCCACTACCCTTGACTAATTTGTAGTTGCCAAAGAATTTTCCCCATTCTCTAGGATGCTTCTGCACTCTCATCATTTCCTTTGCAGAATAAAGGCTTTTTAGTTTCAAGTGATTCCATTTATCAGAAGATTTTTTTTTCTTCTATTATTGGGGTCTGTTTTAGAAAATCCTTGCCTGTGTCATTATTTTGAATATTTTGTTTTCCTTTCTTGTATTCTAATTTTTTTGAAGTTTCAGGCATTACATAGAAGCATTTTTTATTTAATTTTTTTTTACTGAGTTTTGTGCAGGGTGAGAGGTATGGATCAATTCCCAATCTACTCTTATTTTTCTAAATCCACGTTTCTTGGAATCATCCGCTAAAGACCTTGTTTTGTTGTTGTTGTTGTTGTTTTGGGTTTTTTTTGTTTTTGTTTTTGTTTTTTTGTCTGTGTTTTTGACACCTTTGTTGAAAATTAGATGACATTGTTTATCTGTGCTGCTTATGGGCACTCTTTTCTATTCTATTTGGCCTTCATGTTTATACTAAATTGTGTAAATGTTGCTACAATTTGAGTACAATTTGAGACTGAATATTGTGTTCAACCAAGATTGCACTTTCTGCTAAGGATTGCTTTAGATATTCATGTTTGTTTGTTTGTTTGTTTGTTTTCTGTATACATTTTAGATTCTTCTCCCTCTTAATTTGAAGAATATAACTGAGCTTTTGATCAACTGAATTGACTCTGCACATCACGTTCAGTAACACAGTCATTTTACAATATTAATTCTGCCTTCTTTTGGAAGCATCAGTTTGCCTTGATTTCCATGTTTTTTATATTTCTGTGTTATAATTTGCACACCTGTCAGCATCTGCACACAGACAAAGAAGGAAAGATTTGCCCTCCCCCATGAGCCTGGCTGAGGCTTTGCAGTCCTTGAAATGTCCAAAGCCAAGTTAACAGCACACATTCACGCAGGGTCTCCTTCCCTCAGAGCTTCCTTCTCTCTATCACCAAAATAATAATGATAATAATAATAATAATAGAAAATACTACTAAATGTAAAGGAAGGAATATAATGAAATACAGGGAAGGGGTAAAAGAGACCAAGAAATGAATGTAAAATAACCCAACTGGAAAAAAAAAAAACAATCACAAAATCAAAATCAAGTGAAAATATAAATAAGAACAGCAAAGTCAATGACTCTAGGACTCCAATAAAGTAAAAATTCTGCTAAATGTATAGTAGAAACAAGGTGAGGACTCACAGAGCATGAAAAGAGAAGAGGAGGGGGGAGGAGGAGTAGAAGAAGATGAAGGAGGAGAGGAGGAAGGAATTGACAGTTTCGCTTTTGGGGTCCTCAAGGACTAGAAACTGTCAGTTATATGCATGGCATGGGGCAGGTACTGCAAGGCTTACAGACTCATCATACTCGTGAGTTATGCAGTTACTAAGTGTGTATTAGAAACACAGAGCTGTTTTCACCCTGGGTCTGTCTTTCTTTCTTTCTTTCTTTCTTTCTTTCTTTCTTTCTTTCTTTCTTTCTTTCTTTCTTTCTTTCTTTCTTTCTTTCTTTCTTTCTCAACCACTGTTAGCGTTGCAGTCTATGAGCTGGGCAGATTCTGTCACTCTCCCAGGACCCCCAGAATGTTGGGCCCTATGGATCGGCCAATCTTTTACCTGGAGAATGTCTACCTTGGGTATTTGGAACGTGAAAAGCAACCAAAGCACGGCGAGTTCCCAGGTGGAGGACCTTGGCTATGCATTACCAAGACCCCCTAAATAAGCAGCACCTGTGGGAAGGCTGCAGCTGTAGATGCTGTAGGTACCCCTGTAACTTCAAGGTCCTACACGTAGATGAATTTCATCTGTCCACTTGCTGCAGACACAGGATCCATCAAACATTAGGGGTAATTCTCAATTGATGAGATTGTTCCTACCACTATGGTGATACAGTATATATTGCTGTAATAAAGATCGCGGCCAAAAGCAATTTGGAGTGGGAATATTTTATTTAAATTTATATGTCCTAATTAAAAATCCATCATGAAGGAAAGTTGGAGCAGAAATCACTTAAGGGCTTTATTGGGAATATTTTCTATATTATTAGCTACTCCTTTCAAATATCAGTGTGGGTGTAGGTGGGAAAACTTGTTCACATACATGTGAAGGCCACTGGTTGACTTTGGGTATCCTTTCTACTATGTTGTGCCTTATGAGGTTTTTTTTGAGACAAGCTTTGGGTTTCTCATTGAACCCAAAGCTCAGCAATTATACTAGTCAGAGAACTCTGGAGATACTCTGAGAGTCTCTGGCCTCTAGGAGCTGAATTATAAGAAATTACTGTCATGCTAAACTGCACACAGGTATGTTGGGGATCTAAATTCATGGGTGTAACTAAGCTTGCACAGCAAGTTGTTTACACACTGAGACATCTACCTAGTTTCCACAAACAGCATTTTAATGATAAAACACTATTCAATAAGATAACAAATAATATCCAACATATACTTAATCATATTTTCAGAATGGTTATTTTGTATTAGCTTCATATTATTCTTTGCTAATATGTCAAAGAAATATAGCTAATTATTTGTGGGTATTAATATTTTGGTATCAGGACCTCTGAAACCTGTGACATCACATAGGTAGGACCCAAATACCTGTTGCTAAGGCAACAGTCACCATATTTCCAGAATCCACTTGACTCACCTCCCAACTTTACCTGTGATTGTCATCACCCATATATAAAGGCCTGCCTGATCTCTCTCTCTCTCTCTCTCTCTCTCTCTCTCTCTCTCTCTCTCTCTCTCTTTCTCTCTCTTTCTCTCCTTCCCTCCCTCCCTCTCTCCCTCCCTCCCTCCCTCCCTCCCTCCCTCTCTCTTTCTGCCACCACCTTGCCCCTCTCTCTCCCCCCAATAAACCTCACATTAAACTGGCCTGGTGTAGTCTTCTGAAGCCGTGCAAAGTTCAAGATCATAACACAACACATTTTCTCGGGGTTAAATTGTGAGAATCAGAGTCCGAGGGTCAAGGGATATGCATGCCCTTGTAAAGCATTCAAATGCATTGAGCCTATGTAGTTTGCAGGAAACACACGTGCTATCCTCCTCAGGAAAGCAGCATACAACTCCTGCCCCTGTCCTTTCTGGAGTCCAGGGTCTTGACGTAAGTGATTCCTCATGATAAAAATGCACTAAAATAGGCTCTGTTCTGGAAAATAAAAGCCCATGGCTGGCAGTTATCGAGATCTCTTCTGTTTGCTTGTAGTATCACTAAATCCAGTTCTTCAGAAAATGGCTGGGAACTTTATCCTGGTCCCACCTAGAAGCTCTCCAGCATAATATCTTCAAAGCCTGTAGTTTGAGATCTTTACCTTTAATTTCCAAGATAATTTTTTCCAATTGTTCCATTCGTGTTTTTGAAAAGCAGAGAGTCTCAGAGAATTTGTTCTAACAGCCTTTTCCACTCTTGGTGGCTTGTTTTATTACAGTAAGAATATATAGCATTTCCATAATGATATATGAAAAACAAATAGCTGGAGATGCAGAAGTCCTGCCTTTCCCCTTTGAATAGCACATCTCAGCTCCTCAGTTGACCTGAATTGCTCATTTTCCATGCCCTTTCAGTGATTAACACCCATGGCAGTACACATGAACACTGAATGGCAAGCAATTTTACATGGAGAATGGATGCATCTGTACGAGGGTCAGAGATAAGACTCGTGTTGACATGAACACTTCTATGGCAGGAACTCCCCCAGGGATGAACCTGGTGGCAGAGCCACATGGTCCACCTCAACTACCTTTTCACACTTTATCAAAAGCAAGACAGATGGCCAGGGATGGTCCAAAGATTCTCCCTTCCTTTTGCCTTCGGATGATGGCTTTATAAACTGTCAGACTGAACCTTGCTTCTGAAATGAGAGACTGATTCTGGTGGAAGTCAGAGTGTGGCTGGTTTCCGAAAGGAAAGTTCCATTGTGCAGTCACCAATAAAGGTCCATGTTCTCAAAGGTCTTGCAGTCAGCAGTTGCACTGTTGCATTTGTCCTGTTTTCTTGGTCAAGTCTTTACCAAGTATCATTGTATAGCAAGTTGTAGCAAAAGGATACTTTCCTAAGTATCATTATGTAGCAATTAGCGGCAAGAGGCTATGACATTCTAGAAGTTTTCTGTGCTGCCTTGTGCCTGTAGTGAAAAGGGCTATTTACTACAGTCTTGTTAGTGGAGAAGTTCTTGTGTTGAGTGTCATGCCTTGGTGTTTAAGGAGCATTGGATGTTCTCTTGGTTAGATTGTGACTGTTTCTTCCCTCAGTTGATCCATATCAAGGATTCCAGAAGATTCTATCTGCTATAAACAAGTATAATAATGACTTAAATTCATTCAAGGAGGAGCTGGAGAGATGGCTGAATACTTAAGAGCACTAGCTGCTCTTCCAGAGAACCCTGGTTCAAATTCCAGCGCCCACATCTCAGATCACAGCTCTCTCTAACTTCAGTTGTGAGGAATCCTACATGCGCATAACAGACATAGATGCACGCAAAACACCAATCATGTGAAATAAAAATAAATAAAATTTTTAAACTGATTCAAAGAAATGAAAGAATTGAACTAAAAAAAGACCCAAAAGCACTAAAAGCTAATTAAAGGTTATTTTTAATTATCTTATTAGTGACTATATTTTAAGGTTGTACCTTTAAAATACCATATTTGTAAATACAAAATAACATAAGCAATTAGTAAATGTGGTAAAAATATATTTTCAGAATGAAATCTATTAAAATGATGGAATTCTGTTCATAAGCATTTGAGACCCAAACTTCTGGATTGTATATATATATATATATATATATATATATATATATATATGTTTACTTGTATTTTCACATAATTTTAAATTACACTGGATAAGAATGAATTATACAGGAACATTAATATAGATAACCTGCAGGGTTCAATTTTCTGAACTTTAAAAACTGAATAAATAAAAGCCATTCATTTATGGCATAAGAATTTAAGTTTCTTTTTGAGTAATCTTTACCTTTATTATGAAAAAATCTGTGTACCCATTTCTATAAACATTATATGACAAGCACCATTTTTTATTTGCTGAAATAAATAAAAAATGCTGTCTACTTCATAAACTTCTTAATTTTTTCTTTTATTTGAGAATATGAGTACATCATTTTTTCCTTCCCTTTCTTCCCTTCCAGCCCTCCCATATGCCTCTGTCCTTGCTCTCTTGTTCATGGCTTCTTTTTTTCATTACTTGGGCTGTGTGTGTGTGTGTGTGTGCATGTGTGTCTGTCTGTTTGTCTGTCTATGTGTGAGAGAGTTCTTATATACATAAATACAATCCACTCAACCTGTATAATGTTACTTGTGTATATCTGTTTTCATGATCGACCATTTGATGTTGCAGAAAGAGATGGTGTGCTCTTCCCTGGAGAAAACTTTTTCTCCCACTGCCAGAACTCCTTAGCTTCCTGTAGTTCTTTTCGAAGGACTGAGGCCCCCTGAGCTTTTTCCTAACTGCATTAGCATGTCTATTTTTGTCATCATTCAGCTCATGTTTAGACAGTCATGTTGGTGAAACTTTCTGGGAGTAGCATCTGACATTACTAGGAAACACAACCTCATAGCAAGTTCCTGGTTCCTATGGCTCTTGCAATCTTTCTGCCTCAAAGTAGAAAACAGCACTAAGCATTAAGTAACCCAGACCCAGAAAGACATGCTCTCTCATTCTCTCTCATCTGAGGTTCCTAGCTCCAAATCTTCAGATTTGAGCACATAGCATGAGTAATAACAGAAAGTAGAAAAGTAAAAAAGGGGTCAATTGTGCACAGAGGGAGCAATAGAGAGGGGGAGCATGATACAAGTGACCTGAAGAGGGAAATAGGGAAGCAGATATAATTATAGAGAAAGGAAGGAAGTAAATACCAAAGGAGGATCAAATAACAGTAATGATTTCTAAAATAGTCACAAGTAATCATACTATTAACTACCTAAAAATAAGAATGTAAGTCAGTATATAAATGTACAACACAGTTTGAATAGAAGTTTAAATTAAAATTTATGTCCAGTCTGGACCAATAATACTCCCTCCAAGGTCCAAAGGCCATCTAATGAAAACCCCAACACCCTACATGAGAAGTCTTATTTTGAGTTGTTCGTCAAGTTTGTCCAAAAGACTCCCAAAATATTGCACCCCAGGGTGTAGTAGTGGCTTGTCGAATTCGGTGATAACTAACAGGTCTCTAATTAGATTTAAGACCATCCTTAACAAGGAATAAATCATACCTGGAACTTGAAACCTAGTCAACTACCCAGGGCTAGTGAAGTTAGGATTTTGGAGGACAACTTGCAATACTCACTTTACTAAACCAGCACAATCTCCTAGCTATATTCTAAATATTTCTTCGTTATACCCACAGGTAAGTGTGATCCTCACCCCTCATCAAGGAAACTTCTCTTAGCAACAAAAGGAGATGATTATAGGAAAACACAGCCAATCAAAATGCAGAGCTGTAGAGCCTAGTCTCAAATGATACATCTACAGCACAGCACCTGTGCCTAAGGCTCAACGATCATTATAGGATTTTAATAACATACTTTGTTCTTGCTTATCTACTTCCTCTACTTTCCTCTCGTACCTGTACCCCCACCCTCCTGATGGACCCTTTCCCGTCCTCAATACCTCTGCCCTTGTCCCCATGTCACCTGCATTCTACTGTAATAGTCTTCTCTACTTCCTGTCTTCCTCCACACCTACTTGCTGAGATCTTTCTCCTCTCACACAGTCCACTTTCTAGTTTCAAGTTTTAACCCCTCTTTCATACACATGCAAATATGTCCACACACAAAACACACACATACAAGTTAAGATCTAGGATTCGTGTACAAGAAAAATATGTAGCCTGTTTTTTTTTTTAACTATGGTTTGTTTCACTTAATATGATCATTTCTTCTTGAATCCTTTTCCTAGCAAGTGTTATAATTTCATTTCTCTCCAGGGCTGCATAAAAACTTCCCCGTGTATACAAACCCCAGTTTCTTTGTCCATTCATCAGTTGGTGGAACTCTAGACTGGTTCAATTGCTTTGCTGTTGTGAAGAATGCAGTAATAAGGAGTGTGCAGGTATCTCTGTGAAAAAAACTCGGAGCCCATGGAGGCAGGGGTATGCTCAGGAATGGTATAAATGGGTCACATGAGAGTTCTATGTTTTAGGTTTGGGTTGATTGTTTTTTGTTTATTTGTTTTTAAAATAAAACTCCAGGCCGATTTCCCACAGATCTTTAAGTGTTATTCTCCCTCAGCAAACCACACAGGCAGCTCCGTTTGTGGAGACACAAGCAGCTTACGCACAGGTGCTGCCTGATTTTCCCCTTTGTCTGCTCATTCTCTTCTCTCCTCCTCCCTTTCCTGCTTTTCATCCTCATGTAATGAGCATAGATTTCTTCCAGCCTTTCCTCCTTTTGAGACCATCCTTGTTTTCTCAGATACGTCCTTCTTCAGCAGTTCTTTATAACAGGCAGTCACAGGGCTGTAAGGTTTTGCAGTTTCTTCATCCTTGAGTGTGGGCACATGTTTGTGATGCTCATCACTGTAAGCAAGGCTCGAGGACATACAGATTCCTTACTTATTAGTTTATATTTGTGTGCCATTACTTGGACTCTGAACAAGGCTAATTGTCTTTTTATCCTTAGGACACAGCACAATCGATTTTTTAGCAGATGTTGTTAAACTAATTCAGGCAGAGGAAGTGACTCTATCGGTTTATCTATTCATTTTCCTGGACACAGAGTTCAGCACCTTTTGTCTCTTCCTTTCTTTCTTCAATTTTCTTCTCTTTAAGCTGCTTGAGGTCTTCACTTTCCTGGGTGGGATAACTTTTAAAAGAAAGAAAACAATGGTACAGTCTCAAGTTTCTACTCTCAGATGTCCTTATTGCAGTACTGTGTTATACATTCACAAGTACTAATGGTCTGAGCCCAATAAAAATCGGGCTTCCATATATTTGAATTGAGGATTTTTATCCAAGAAGAAAATATGTTTCCCAAACAAGAATCTACATTGAAGAAACTTAACATTACTGGCCCCACATTCCCCAGCCCAAGCTCACTTTGAAGGAGAAATCAACCATCCACCTTAAAATGTGTAAGTAAAAATATAAAGGCTAGCTTTGAGAGGTAAACACTTTCCTCCCTCATGTGGGGGTGAGCATGGTAAACTTTCCGTTCATTATTTTGACGTGTGTCTCTGGGAATGAGCTGCTGAGACACCCTGAATGATTGGATGACTCTTTGACAGGACAGTGGCTCATATGTACAGTCCCTAAGCAAACCCGGCTCAGGATCTTGACGAATTCCGGCTCCGAGCAATTTGCAGCAGCTCCGTCACTTTAGATTATTCTCTCTTCCAGTCTCCAGACATCATGTCAGCTCTCTGTAGACAGGCTGCACCATTAGCCTTGGTTTTGGGGTTTTGTTTTGTTTTGTTTTGTTTTGTTTTATTTTTTAAGTGAAAAATGAATTGGCATCATTAAATTCAAAATGCAAAAGGATTTTTCAACCCTATTCCTCCTGGGAGGAATGGGTTGTGACTTCCCCCACATCCCTGATAACAACTTTAAGTAAGTACTGGATTTATTAAAAACAAAAACAAAAAACAAAAAACCTACATTTCATCTGTGTAAAAAATGAGCATGGTAATAAAACATACCCCGGGATCTCTCCTGTGGATGAACTTGGGCAATCCATACACAGTTATTTCTTACTATTATTGCTGGGCTGTAAGTAGAACGCACTGTTATCCAACTGTCACTTCTCCAAAGACCACTCCCTCCTGTGGCAACCGAAACAAACTGTCTCCAGAACTGCTTGAGGAATTATTTTGCATGTGAGCACATGCAGTGTAAAGCATCTGCCCCCAGTAAGTCCAGCCCGTCCTGGGGGATGAAGAGAGATGTGCTCTGAGATCCCTTCCCCACCCCGCCCAGTCTTAGTTTTATTCTGTTATCCATGTATAACACCTAGCTCTTATTACTATGGTACAATGTGCTACTTTATGCAAATCTGGAAGACACAAATTCCTTGGAAGTGTGCCCAATCAGCCGTTATCCCAACCAGGCATAAACGCAGATGGCATAAAGATGTGTACCCTTGAAGCATTTTATGAGTGTATAAAATGAATGAAAATAAAATGTAATTACGGGTGTGTTGTCCTGATATTTATTTTTCATTTACTATTCCTTTGTAAAGATTGTTCAGTGTCTTTAGTCTTCTAGAAGAAACTCGAGCTACACCAGGGTCTATTTAATCTATTGCTTGACATTTAAGCTCTTCCTCACTTTAATCTATTATGAATTCTCTTCCACTGAAAAAGCTCTCATGCTTTGGAAAATAAATGGAATTAATGGTACCCAGACTAGTACACGCTATTTTGAATATTTCTTGTTCTCAAAAACTGAGAATATGGACCTGTTGTCTTCCTCTTGCTTCCAATAAGCAGAGATAACCAACTGTACAAGTCTTTTGTTTTCTTGGTATCTAAAGAAGACACATCTTCACGTGGTCCTTTAATTTGCATCTTTAGAGCTACTGTCAATGGATTTCTCGGTCATGTTGATTTATCCTAGATTATCTGTGCAGTGCTATTCTGTGCCTGATTTATTGCCAATAAAATATTTCATTAATTCTTCTGTTTGTCTGAAAGCATATATTAAAGACTTGGTATTAACTATTATTTATGTCTTTTGCATTCCTTTTTTTCCTCTTGCAAGAAGCATCTTGAGGGAACATAGCATTGTTCACCATATATACCAACATTATATTTATGCACATATATGTTGGGCTTCTTAGTTACTTCTTTTCCTAGGATTATCATGTAATTGTCCCATTTATTCTTTCTCTTTCCTCCCTCCCAACCTTCCCATATAGCTCTCTCTTTGCTCTCTTTCAAACTCATGCTTTCTCTTTTCATACTGTTAGCTGCATATATGTACCTGCTTGATCTGTGTAACGTTACTTGTATGTGTGTTTCCAGGACCAACCATCTGGTTTTGCATAACCACTGATGTGCTCTTCATTTGGGAAGACTATTCCCACCATTCTTACCATCCCTTAGTTGCCTGTGGTTCTTTGTGTAGGACAGAGATCTCCCAGGCTTTCTCCCTTCCACCTTAGTGTGTCTCCTGTTATTTATTGTCGCTGTTCTTGTTCAGTACATGCTTAGGTTGTTGTGTTGGTGAGACATTCTTATTTCTCACTTCAGTTACATAATTCTTTATGAACATGCTTGCCTTTTTCCTGAATGCATTGTGAACCTTCCTAACACAAAGTGCCAGCCATCTGACCTCCATAAAGGCTAGTTTGCTAATATGATTTCCAGTGGTATGTATCTTTTAATAGACATAGTTTCATATTAGTATTTTTATTGTAATATAGAAAGTTAAGTAATATAAGGAAATAATCACATAAATTGGTTCTTCTGAGCCCATTCCACTAAAAATATTTTGCCAGCATGCTTTGCACACTTTTATTGGTAATCTTTGTGTCAATATGAATTTTCAACATTTTTCCATGAAATATTATGTTATATGGCTCTGTGCATTTCAGAATCAAGCTCTCTATCTTTCATAAGGAGGCATGTGTTTTACTACAGATCTACATCTTTGGTTACTTGAATGAGAGGCAGCCATGTGTATCTGGTTGCTCCCATTTATGACTGTTAAAAGCAATACTACCTTACATTTGCCAATACATTTATTTTTCAGTCCCCAGCTGTCTCACTGTTGAGTGCATATCTTTAAAAAATGGAGATTTTGATGGGGAATCTTAAGAAAACAGTGACAATAAATGCTTATGAAGATGTAGGAAAAGGAAATTTTTATATACTGCTGCTGGGATATGCACTACTCCAGCCACTACAGAAGTCAGTATGTATGTGTCTCAAAAATCTAAAAATAAACTTTCCATACAGCACAGCTACACCACATCCTGTGTATTTTCCATGATGACCCTGAAGTCAACATATTGCAACATAGTTGATCAACATAGTTGATTTGGGGAAAATACATTCAACTTACAATGCATACAAAAACTTGTAAAAACAAATAAACTTACTTTTAAAGCAGATTAATTACAACAAAAATTTTAAAGATAGAGACTCTGTCTAGACCTAATTCTAATTCCACATCTTGCTAATAAATTTCATGTGGAATCGCTTTATAGCCCAATTATTATCATATTCATAAATATTTCTTCTGATATAATTTAGATATGATCTTTTTCTTCTGTTCTTACTCTCCTTTCCTCATGACTCCTGCTGTGAGATATTTGATGCTCTTTTCCTTTTGTACCATATTCTTGCTAATTTTCTGCCTTTCTACTACATCTCAATACTTAGGGGAAATTTTCAAAATTCAATTCCATATCACTAATAAAATTTTGATTTGCATAGTTTTTATGTTACTTAGAACCCTACTACTTACTGTTAGTGTATTAGTCAGGGTTCTCTAGAGTCACAGAACTTATGGATAATCTCTAAATAGTAAAGGAATTTATTGATGACTTACAGTCGGCAGCCGAATTCCCAACAATTGTTCAGTCGCAGCTGTGAATGGAAGTCCAAGGATCTAGCAGTTACTCAGTCTCACGCAGCAAGCAGGCAAAGGAGCAAGAGCAAGAGCTAGACTCCCTTCTTCCAATGTCCTTATATTGTCTCCAGCAAAAGGTGTAGCCCAGATTAAAGGTGTGTTCCACCACACCTTTAATCCCAGATGAAAGGCATAGCCCAGATTAAAGGTGTGTTCCTTAACTCGGAGATTCAATCTTCTGGAATCCATAGCCACTATGGCTCAAGATCTTCAAACCAAGATCCAGATAAGGATCTCCAAGCCTCCAGATAAGGGTCACTGGTGAGCCTTCCAATTCCGAATTGTAGTTCATTCCAAATATTGTCAAGTTGACAACCAGGAATAGCCACTACAATCCACCCCTTGTCAACTTGACACAAATAATATCTCATGTTCACATGAAACAATAACAAGGTTGTAAATACGCCTAACATGATATAACTATCCCTCGTACAATCGCAAACGCATTAGTAAATTTACAATGGGCATTCATATTACTTTATAATCCTCGTTTCTGCAACTGGTTACGTGGCCTTAATTGGTATTTATAACTACCTTCCTCTACTACCCATTCTGTATTTCCTTCACCTTCAGCCAGCACCTCAGCAGGTCTTGGCTCTTTTCCTGGAGGATTGACCCATACCTTCATTCCTGATGGGTCTGCGTCCTTTGTCATCCTGCTTGGATTAGGCTGTTGTAGTTTCCCATTGACTTTAATCACAGGACATGGTAGTACTAAGAGACGCCCTAAGGGATCTCCTGCACTCCAGACATAATCTTGCTTACCACCATTGTGAAGAGGTAATCCAATTTCCCCATGGTAATCTGGATCTATCACCCCTCCTAACACTGTTATTCCTTTTTTAGCCTGTTGGTTTAAGGGCATTAGAAGCCCAAAATGACCAGGGGGAAGTCTGAGCTTCCAGTTCAATGAAATGTTTGTTGTAGCTCCTGGTAGGAGCACTCCCCTCTCTGGAGCCAAAACTTCTAAGCCAGCAGAACCTAGAGTTATGGGGACAGGAAGCAAAAATTTTCCTAGAGGGTCACTAGGAGTGATAGTAAGTGGAACTATTCCGTTTTCCACCCCTTGATTCCTGGACCCATGAATCCTGGCTATGGGTGAAACTGTACCATATATCGAGCGCTGATTCAAAGCATATACTGCCTTCTGAAGAACTCTGCCCCAGCCTTCCAAGCTGTTACCACCTAATTGGCGCTGTAACTGCGTCTTCAAAAGGCCATTCCATCTTTCTATCAGCCCAGCTGCTTCAGGATGATGGGGAATGTGGTAAGACCAGTGAATTCCATGATCGTGAGCCCACTGTCGTACTTCTCTGGCTGTGAAATGAGTTCCTTGGTCAGAAGCAATACTGTGTGGAATACCATGACGATAGATGAGGCATTCTGTCAGTCCGTGAATGGTGGTTTTAGCAGAGGCATTACGTGCAGGAAAGGCAAATCCATAACCAGAATAAGTATCTACTCCAGTAAGAACAAAACGCTGTCCTTTCCACGAAGGAAGTGGTCCAATGTAGTCAACCTGCCACCAGGTTGCTGGCTGGTCACCTCGAGGAATGGTGCCATATCTGGGGCTCAGTGTTGGTTTCTGCTGTTGGCAGATCTGGCAATCAGCAGCAGCTGTAGCCAGGTCAGCCTTGGTGAGTGGAAGCCCATGTTGCTGAGCCCAAGCATAACCTCCATCTCGACCACCATGGCCACTTTGTTCATGTGCCCATTGAGCAATGACAGGGATGGCTGGGGAGAGAGGCTGATTGTCCACAGAACGGGTCATCTTATCCACTTGATTATTGAACTCCTCCTCAGCTGAAGTCACCTTTTGGTGAGCATTTACATGGGACACAAATATCTTCACATCCTTTGCCCATTTGGAGAGATCTATCCACATACTTCTTCCCCAGATGTCTTTCTCACCAATTTTCCAATTGTGATCTTTCCAAGTCCCTGACCATCCAGCCAATCCATTGGCTACAGCCCATGAGTCAGTGTATAATCGTACATCTGGCCATTTCTTCTTGCAAACAAACTGTAATACCATGTGTACTGCCCGAAGTTCTGCCCACTGTGAAGATTTCCCTTCACCTGTGTCTTTCAAGGTTGTCCCAGAAAGGGGTTGTAATGCTGCAGCTGTCCACTTCTGGGTGGTGCCTGCATAACGTGCAGAGCCATCAGTAAACCAGGCTCTAGTCTTCTCCTCTTCGGTCAGTTGATCATAGGGAACACCCCATGAGGCTATAGGTGCATGCTTGGCAGCAGATGGCATTGTAACAGGAGTAGAAACCATAGGCATTTGAGCAACTTCTTCATGTAACTTGCTTGTGCCTTCAGGACCTGCTCTGGCCCGATCACGTATATACCACTTCCATTTGATAATAGACTGCTGCTGTGCACGTCCCACTTTATGACTTGCAGGGTCTGATAGTACCCAGCTCATGATGGGTAGTTCAGGTCGCATAGTGACTTGGTGTCCTATTGTCAGACGTTCAGTTTCCACTAAGGCCCAATAGCAGGCCAAGAGCTGTTTTTCAAAGGGAGAATAGTTGTCTGCAGATGATGGTAGAGCTTTGCTCCAAAATCCCAAAGGCCTTTTCTGTGATTCACCTACAGGGGCCTGCCAGAGGCTCCAAACAGCATCTCTATCAGCCACAGACACCTCAAGTACCATCGGATCTGCTGGGTCATATGGTCCAAGTGGTAGAGCAGCCTGCACAGCAGCCTGGACCTGTTGAAGGGCCTTCTCCTGTTCCAGGCCCCACACAAAGCTAGCAGCTTTCCGAGTCACTTGGTAAATAGGCCTAAGTAACACACCCAAGTGAGGGATGTGTTGTCTCCAGAATCCAAATAGACCCACTAAACGTTGTGCTTCTTTCTTGGTTGTAGGAGGGGCCAGGTGCAATAACTTATCTTTCACCTTAGAAGGAATATCTCTGCATGCCCCACACCACTGGACTCCTAAGAATTTCACTGAGGTAGATGGTCCTTGAATTTTGGTTGGATTTATTTCCCATCCTCTGATACGCATATGTGTTACCAATGAGTCCAAAGTGGTTGCTACTTCCTGCTCACTTGGTCCAATCAGCATAATGTCATCAATATAGTGCACCAATGTGATATTTTGTGGAAGATCCAAACGATCAAGATCCCTTCTAACTAAATTATGACACAGGGCAGGAGAGTTAATATATCCTTGAGGCAAAACTGTGAAGGTATACTGTTGGCCTTGCCAACTGAAAGCAAATTGCTTCTGGTGGTCCTTATGGACAGGTACTGAGAAGAAGGCATTTGCCAGATCAATAGCCGCATACCAGGTGCCAGGAGATGTGTTAATTTGCTCAAGTAAGGAAACTACATCTGGTACAGCAGCTGCAATTGGAGTTACTACCTGATTTAGTTTTCGGTAATCAACTGTCATTCTCCATGATCCATCTGTTTTCTGCACTGGCCAGATAGGAGAGTTAAATGGAGATGTGGTGGGAACCACCACCCCTGCATCTTTCAAGTCCTTGATAGTGGCAGTAATTTCTGCAATTCCTCCAGGAATACGATACTGTTTTTGATTCACTATTTTCTTTGGCAGAGGCAACTCTAAAGGCTTCCATTTGGCCTTTCCAACCATAATAGCCCTCACTCTACAGTTCAGGGAACCAATATGAGAATTCTGCCAATTTCTGAGTATATCTATCCCAATTATACATTCTGGAACTGGGGAAATCACCACAGGATGTGTCCGGGGACCTACTGGACCTACTGTGAGTCGGACATCAGTCAAAACTCCATTAATTACCTGCCCTCCATAAGCCCCTACTTTAACTGGAGGGCCACAATGTTTCTTGGGATCCCCTGGGATCAGTGTCAACTCAGAACCAGTATCCAGCAGACCCCGAAAAGTCTGATTATTTCCTTTTCCCCAGTGTACAGTTACCCTTGTAAAAGGCCGTAGGTCCCTCTGGGGAAGAACTGGAGAAAGGGTAACAGCAAAACCTTTGAGTGTCTTATCAAGATCCTTCCTCAGAGGAACCTGGCCACCCCTTCATTCAAGGGGTTCCGGATCTGCAAACTGTCTCAAGTCTGGAAATTGATTCACTGGCCGAGATTGCTGTTTACCACGATCTAATGTAGCCTTTCTTTCATTTGTTTGAGAATTTTTCTGCTTATACAGATCAAACAAATATGCAGTAGGCTTCCTATGTATTTCATTCCTGGAAACACCATGATTGATTAGCCAGTACCAAAGGTCCAAGCGAGTCATGCCATTATAAATTTCACCTCTCCTGTGCTGACCATTACTGGGTATGTTATTATAAACATTCTTTTGTCTACGCTGTCCATTATAATAACTAGAATCACCTTGTCTCCGGCGATTCAATGCTGCCACCTGGCCCTTGTTACCTCGGAATCCAACTAAACCCAGTGAATTTAATTCATCTAATTGAGCAGAAGCATCTCCAATGCTAAGATCTGGCACAAGGAAAAGGGAAAGAACAAAGCCCTTCAAATGTGCTGGTGCCCCTCTCACCAATTTGCGTCTTATAGAGCTGGTGAAAGGCATATCTTCTGGACCTTCCCATTGTGGACAATTATGCTTTACACAATATATCCACTCTAGCATTGCAATTTCCCTAAGTCTTAAAATCCCTTCATCAACACTAAGCCACGGAATATCAGGCATCTCCAAGTCATTTCCAGTAGGCCATCTTTTGATAAACACCTCAGCCAACCATTCAAACAAACTTTTGACACCTTTTTTAACTATGCGAGCTTCCGTATTAAACCTAGAATCTCTACTCAGAGGACCCATGTCAATAAACTCAGCCTGCTCTAGTTTTATGTTCCTTCCACCCTTATCCCACACCCTTAAAATCCATTCCCACACATATTCACCAGGTTTCTGCTTGAACGAATTAGCAAACTCATTAAGCTCCTTAGTAGTGTAGCGAATTTCCTCATGGACTACACTTTCTACCTCCCCTCTAGGAGCCTGTTTTGCTTTGAGTCTGGTTACAGGTCTAGAAGAAACTATTGGTGGGCCGTGAGCAGACTCTGCAAAATTAATTTCCTCATGTGGGGAAGGCATTATTTCAAGAGGTGGGGCTGAGGGTACTACTTCCTCAGGTGGGGCAAACCCTTGAGAATCTGAGGATTCAAAATTCTCAGCTTCAACATGGTCTTCCCACACATCCCCGTCCCATGTTGTAGGATCCCATTCTTTGCCAATTAGAGCCCTTACTTTAACTGTCGACACACTCTGAGGCTGAGACTTGAATTTTCTCTGTAGTTCAGCCAACCTTACAATGAGAGTTTCTGTTTGATTTTCTGCAACTTGAGCTCTATTGCTACAAGAGAGAAGATTCTCCTCAAGGACACACTTAGCAACTTTTAGATCGTTTACTTGTGTCTGGAGCCTTTCGATTTTATCACACAACTCCTTCCTTTCATTCATCATTTTTTCCACAGATACTAAGAGCAGCCAGCCAGTAAAATCATTTTTCGATTTTTTCCCCATCTTGTAGAAAGCTTTGTGCACTGAATCACCTAATTCATTAAGAAAATCAAGGGCATTAGCTTCTTTAAGTTCGGAATATAGTTTCAACCATGGGTCTTCAAAATTCTCTGAGCTCCCAGGAGGGAGAGAATCTGGAGAGGTTTCAATATTTGAAAGTGCTGGTGGATCAACAAGCCAATTCCAGTATTTTAAAAGATTCATCCTTGTACTTCTGTTACTCTAGAACCACTCCTGGTACCAACTTCTGTATTAGTCAGGGTTCTCTAGAGTCACAGAACTTATGGATAATCTCTAAATAGTAAAGGAATTTATTGATGACTTACAGTCGGCAGCCGAATTCCCAACAATTGTTCAGTCGCAGCTGTGAATGGAAGTCCAAGGATCTAGCAGTTACTCAGTCTCACGCAGCAAGCAGGCAAAGGAGCAAGAGCAAGAGCTAGACTCCCTTCTTCCAATGTCCTTATATTGTCTCCAGCAAAAGGTGTAGCCCAGATTAAAGGTGTGTTCCACCACACCTTTAATCCCAGATGAAAGGCATAGCCCAGATTAAAGGTGTGTTCCTTAACTCGGAGATTCAATCTTCTGGAATCCATAGCCACTATGGCTCAAGATCTTCAAACCAAGATCCAGATAAGGATCTCCAAGCCTCCAGATAAGGGTCACTGGTGAGCCTTCCAATTCCGAATTGTAGTTCATTCCAAATATTGTCAAGTTGACAACCAGGAATAGCCACTACAGTTAGTAACTAATTTTTCTTCTTAACTACAACTGTTTTCTTTTTATTTCGTTGTGATTGTTATTATTATCCAATATCCATTCTAAAATGCCCTACTTCTCACAATTCATTAATTGAACAGAGATACTTGGGCATTTTGTTTGGGACTTCATTGTTTGTTTGGTTAGTTGGTTAGTTGGTTGGTTAGTTGGTTAGTTGGTTGGTTAGTTGGTTGGTTAGTTGACTTTGTAAATTTGTTCTGGATGAACATTTATGCAAACACTTCCACTTGTTTTCCATGATAGACAGAATTGGAAGAGTAGAAACTCTGTAATGTGTTTCTGCCACTCATTATTGCACAGGAAGTCTAGCCAAGCCTGTGTTTCTGGGAAAACCACCCTGGTTGGTTCTTCTGTTTTTGCTGATTCTTTACCTCACTGCTGCCTCACTGGTGCTGATGAACTTTATGCTGGTGCGTGTGCTGCTACGATACTAAGTAGCATTATGATGGGCTGAACACTCCACAGGAACCTGGATGTCTGCTTCAAATCCATAGCAGAACTTGATCATTTTATACTTTCTCCCCTGGATTTGACAAAGCTACAGTCTGAATGGGAGTTTCCCCATCTTGTTTGCTCTATCCCCAAATCAGCTGAGAGTCCACTAGGGGTCCGCATCCCTGATTCTATATCCTTAAAGCTGAACTTAAGATGTTGCATATGTTTTCTTGGTATAACAGTGCTCACCTCCAGGAAAGTAAGCAGAGATTCTCAGGAACAGTGAAGGAACTCTGTAGTAACCATGCCAACAGCTCATCTGACTCACGTGCTCCTTGGTTTTTAGCCCCTATGCCACAAATTAGGGAATGTTAAGGCTTTTTTTTTTTTTTTTAATTTCCTCTGTGCACATCTGTGGTACTACCCATATGATTTCTTGTAAAAATAAAATTTCCTAAATATTCCCGTCATTGTTTTATTCAATAGAATAATAAAAGGAACAGAAAAACCCTCGTTTCAGAAATTCTAGAATAGAATCACATTTATTTGTACTGAGACAGAATACAGGCTGTAAGATAAAATACTTCATTTGAATGCTATGTAAGTAAGATATCACAGTGGATTTTAAATACAAAATTCATGTGTTAAAAATGCAGAGCTGGAAGAGTGAGGTCTCTATATACAGCACACTCTGTGGAGCTCTGGAATGGTCAAGGCAGTCCTGGGCTGGTCAGGCAGAGTAGACAGGGAAGCCAGTTAGGACTCTACCTATTTCTCAGTTCTTATTAATCTTAAATTCTAAAAGGAGGCTTGTGATAGCTAATAAAACAACTGACATCTGGGCTGGAGAGAGGGTTAAGCATGTATACTACTCTTTCAGAGGACCCAACTTCAATTCCCAAAACCCACAGAGAGGAGCCTCATTAACACCAAATAGATGCCCTGTTTTGTCCTTCCTGGGCACCTGCCCTCATGTGCATATATCCACACACATTTTTTTAATTATATGCACATGAAATTACTTTTTTTTTTGACAAAGTAGCAAGACAGGAAATTTATACAGTGCAGTGAGAGAGAGAGAGAGAGAGAGAGAGAGAGAGAGCATAGCATGGACAAGGCTCACTTATCTCAGTTATAGACATCACAGTTTCAACTGAGAAGCTAGTCCACAGTAGGCAGAACAAGTAAGCCTTGTGAGGTCTTTTCTCTGGACTCAGCAACTCCAATATATGGTGACCTTTCTTGTATGTGGGAAAGTTGAACTTAACATGAAGCTGCCACTGTAAATCTGGGACCATTTTAACACACACACACACACACACACACACACACATGCGTGCACAAGAATTGGCCTTTAAAACTTTTTATCATTTTCCAGTATTTCATTAAATTATGTTTGTGTGATTCAGATCTCTGCCAGAATTCTCAACTATGTGATATAAATTCTTAGTCTTATTAATTGGCTATTTTAAACTCAACTTCTGTAGCTCTTCTGTGGATATATTTGTATTGTCTTTTATTATTCATTTGACTTTTAGTCAACTGTTATGTTTTCCTGTTCAGTCAGTAAATTTCCCGGAAACTCTGAGCATAATGCATTAAATAATAATAGAAATATCATAGTTCTGGATGATATAGGCTTTGTCCAAAATAGAGTCTTTGTCTTTATCCAGAGTGATGATATTTTGTTTCTGGCAGACAATGTAGCTGGTTGACAATGTAGATCTCTTGTGTAGGACTGAACTGAATCACAGCTTGCTTTTCTTCTTACTGAGAGTAAGTCTGTTTTTAGTTTATCTACATTCACTGAACATACTCCTTTGTTTTCCTCAACTAAAATTTTATGCTATTTATAAGGGTCCCTTCCCGTTGGCCTTTCCTTCTCTGCTCTGGGAGACTGCCTGAAGCTCTGTCATCATCTCCATGTTAAAGTGGCACTTACAAGTTGGCAGCTATTACAAAGGGAGAAACAAGTGAATATCAGGCTCCAGTTAATGCATAACTGAAGTGTTTTTTTAAACATACAAATTTCACTCTCCAACTTTTCTAGTTCTCAGTGGCACTGTATTTTTGTTAGAAGGATTAAAGCATCATCTCTCCCCCTTGGATTAACATTGATTTGATAAATATTAATTTATTACCTGGTACTACATAGCAAAAATCCCGAAGACTCCACATTGTGTTTACTAAAGATTGCCAATTTGAATTCTTCTATGTTCACATCCCCACTGATCTAGTTATCACTGTTCAATATGAAGCCTTACTTTGTGTTAGGATTCCCATCGTTTCTTGTGCATCGCTAACCCCTTTCCACTTCCACAGGAAATTTCTCCCCATTAACATTCCTTCCCATCAACATCAGGCAGTGGTTTGTTTGCTGAAGAGGGAACCGGCATCTGGATTCACGTCTTGTCCTTGCTGCTTATAGATGTGGGTTACAGGAAAACCTGAGTAACATTCATAGGCACATATTTTTGCCACTTCCATGGTCTTGGAATCAGAAAATAACAATAATTTATTTTAAATGTTATAAATGTTTTCTGCATTAAACACCCATGCTTTTCTTTTGCTTTGCTTTTTACCATAGCCTCGTCAAATTCAGTTACATTAGGCTATGTAGAGATGAAGCTCTATGGATATCTTTTAATTATATTTGCACTGAAGAAAATCATATAGATCTCTTAAAAATCAATCCAGATCTCTTAAGTTCAGGAAGTGGACTTGGCTCACTCGCAGAACACTTTAATGATACCCCTGGCTGCTTTGGAGCCTCCTGATACATAGATATATTTGTTCCATAAATTTCATGTGACTGCCAGCATCAGAGACATTTTGCTTCACCCTAAAGTACAACTAAACTATTCTTTTTACCATTAAAAAAAATCATAAAAATTCCTTCACAGGGCTGGGTTCTCGAACAGTTCAAGGCTCATGAGCACATGCTGCTCTTGCTGAGAACCTGAGTTCTGCTCTAAGCATTCACATCAGGTGACCCACTGGAGCCTGAAATTCCAGCTCCAGGAGATCTAATGCTCCCTTCTTTCTTCCACAAGCACCGCCACACTGGTGACATACTCACAGAGAGATACACATAACTACATATAAATAAAATACATGAGTAAAATCTGACAAAAACAAAGCAACACATGTGGGGTTGCAGCAGGGTCCTGTTATAAGAAGCTGCTCCATTAACCTCTGTAGCCCTTGAAGAAAATGGAGATGTCCCCTGAGCAGGTGAGGAGCAGGGCCTGTGGTACCTCCTTCAGTTATGTACAACATCTCCCCTTCTACCGCATCCTGCCCCATTATCTATTTCAGGCTTACAAGTCAGTCACTCTATGTCCAAAACAAAACAAAAAAAAATGAGAGAAAGACACATGGAAGCATGAGGTTCTAATTCAGGAATATTCTTATTAAATTCTGCTGGGATTTGTCTCTGTCTCTTATTCCCACTGTTTCATGAACATGTGCCAGAGATTCACTGGACTCAGCTGCTTAGCTCCCTTGGAGTTATGATTTTAATGGGAGCAGCTGAGAAGGAGGGTCCCCTCCCCAACATATCATAGATCTCATAGAAACAGTGACCTCACTCCTAGTGCCTGTCTTTACTGTGATGGGTAGGGCTTCCCATGCTGAAAAGGGAGTCCTACTGGACTTGGTGGTTACGCTGGTGGGGAAAGGCTCCTGCTGATACGCCATGTGATGGAAAGAACCCTACCAATGCGGAAGTGAGGTCAGGTTTACACTAACACACTGGAAAACAATGAGGCCATGGCTGCTGAAGACAGGAATGCAGATGGCTGGTAACTGAGAGAAGTAGTAGTTAGCATGGATGGGAAAGCATGTGAATTTGAACACAGCAGAAAGTCTGACCTTCATTTTGGAAGCTCCTGCCAGGCATATCACTGGGGAAAATCTTGAGGAGTATTATAGGAACTTCATCAAGAACTATTGTGATCTCTGGTGGCATTTTGTTTAGGTTCTGCCCTACAGTTACCTGGCAACATCCTGGTTTGCCTGACTCACTAAAAAGGAGATGCTTGGTCCCTCCTCACTCTCTTGCTCTTGCTCTCTCCTCTTACCCCTCTCTCCCTGTTCTTCTCCCCCCTCTCTCTCCACCTGCTCATGGCCAGCCTCTTCTCTCTCTCTCTCTCTCTCTCTCTCTCTCTCTCTCTCTCTCTCTCTCTCTCTCTTCTCTCTCTCTCTTTTCTCTCTCTCTTTTCTCTCTCTCTTTTCTCTCTCTCTCTTTTCTCTCTCTCTTTTCTCTCTCTCTTTTTTCTCTCTCTCTCTTTTCTCTCTCTCTTTTCTCTCTCCTCTCTCTCTCTCTCTCTCTCTCTCTCTCTCTCTCTCTCTCTCTTCCCTCTCCCCTCCCCATACCCTGAAAAAACTCTATTCTATACTATACCATCGAGTTTCTGGTACTTCAGAAGGGGAAGGGATGCCTCAGCATGGACCCACAGAGGCACCCCTTCCCCCACACCATACTGCACTTCCACCAAACATATTCATTCCTTCCCTATCTTTTTTTTATAAAACACAACAAGTTCCACTGAAGATCCCTTTTACCAGGATGACTGACCGGGCAGTGTGGACCATGCTCCACTCAGGGTAGACTTGCACATTGTGAGGAATGATTTCAAAGGGCAATCTAATGGAGGGCTGCAGCTGTCTGTTGCTGAAGGTGCAATGACCAACGCCACCAGGTCTAAGAACTGATATAGTGTGACAACTGGGAGTGTCTGTGAACCACTCCATGGAAGCTCTTCAATGTTCACCATGGTGGGACTCTGCAAGTGACAGATGAAGACAAATATCCAATGTGGCTTAAAGAATCTGGTCAAAAACAACCAGCTTGTGAAAACTGGAGAGGCTGTTGTGTGTAGGGCTATTTGCTGAAGGAATGCTCCAAATCCAAAATCCAAGAGAGAAGCTGGAGGCCCTGGGATCCTCCAGAACAAAGAAGCCTGCATATCTTTGAAACATACATAAAAAATAGATAAATGTACACATATGCAAGAACTACTCCTTTAAATAAAAATAGAGGAAAGTGACTTCTGTTCTGTTGAAGATTAACTGCCTGGTTATGAGTTCAAGTCTTGCTTTTCTAAATAGTAAGAGAACCTTAGGCAGTAACTAGCCTAATTTTCACCAGTGAAATAGAAGTAGTAATGTTTTCCTCAACACCATTTAGCCTTATGACTAATATTTATTTGTTAATTAAGTATAATAGTGACTCATAAATTGTTCTGTGAAAGTTTGCTAGAAGTTTCATTCTATAGAGAACTGAAAGGTTGACCTGGAGCCAATCCTCTAGGTCTCAGTGAAACAACTCTCCCATGCTGACACTGCAGAATTCTGATCAAGGGATGTATCAGTTTGCATTTAGAGCCCCAGGGATTTCTAGAAAGGAAGACACTGAGATGCTAAGATTTAGTTGAGAACATGGGTTGGGGCTAGAATGAAGCTCACCGATGCTCAGGATAATGGAGCCCATAAACAGCAATTTTCTTCACTATTACACTGGCTTTGGCACTGAACCTGAGAGGCAGCAGGCATCTGTGGAGGAGGGGGAAGAAAAAGCTAGACTGGCTTTCCTGTGATGGATTTGCACCACTGAGGAAGGATTGTTTGACTGAAAAATTTGAACTTCCAGAAAGCCATCTAATGTGACAGGGAGCATCATTAGCTAGAGAATGGATTGTATGCTTCACAAGTTTCTGTGGCTGGATACTAAGGTTTTCTGGTTTTTCAGGGAAAGTAATGAGCAGATGTTCAGGTCCCAATCCCAAGTATGACTCTAGCAAATGGAGTTGAGACTTCCTGTGGCTGGAGAGTCTCTGCTACCGAGATGACTCTGCACACACACACACACACACACACACACACACACACACACACACACACTGCTGTTTTGCAGAGAAGAGGTTCCCCTCAGGGTTTTCAAAACATGATGTACAATCTTCAAATAAAGTCAGCCACAATGCCATTCAGTTGAAAGGAGAGGATTTGCTGAGCACAGTACTTGTTGCTATGCATGAACTGCTTTCTTTAGACTTCAACCATCCCAGTGAAAAGTGCCCTAGCATTCTCATTTACACACAAGAACACAGAAGCTCAGGGAGGGTAAAAGCCACACCCAGATGACAAGCAATGACTCTCACATTGGAAATGAGATCTGACTGATCCCCCAGCCTCAGTCTTCACTCTTATTCTACTTCCCTGAAATCACTTCTTGATGTGATTTTAGCTTCTTAGCTTTCTGATAATCTAATTCTCAGGCTGCAGTTATTCGTATGGAAGGTTTGCACAGAAATCTGTTTGCAGCCAGCCATTGATGAGCATGCATCCCTAGGGGCTTACACTTCAAATTGTATTCCAGGCTCCCAAAGTGCATTAGGCTTAAAAGCAGTCTGGGCTTTGTCTGCCATCCCTGGTTAGACTAGCATACATTAGCTGGATATTCTAATATGCTTGCAAAAGCAGTCACCCAGGCGGTATATTTCTGGAGCAATATATTCAGGCAACTACACAAATGGAAAGTCCCCTTGCTTCCTCTAATGACTTGCTGCCAAACAAGCAATATATGGTTTGTAAGCTCTCTCAAAATGATCCCAACACTCCAAACCAGTACAAGCAAACTTCAAAAGGCCCATGATGATACACACATAGTTTAATGATTGCAATTGATTTACATTTATTTAGCAATGTAGGATCCCAGTTATGGAACATGATACGTCTTACAAGGTCAGTGGGATTCAATTCAATTTAAACTTTCCCTTCATACCTAGGCTCCCCTTTCAAACAGATGCACATACTAACCAATGCAGGCAAATTAGCCAAGCCTAGAGCAGCTCTTGGGAGCAACTTCACTTTTAGCAACTGTGAATTCCACATCAAGTCAAGGATTCTGTCTCAGTAGACTTTGCTGGGAAAAGCTGAGAAACACTTTAAGTACCAGACTGGAAAGTTTACTTCATTTGAACTTTAGTTATATACCTTCGAAGGGGGTAGTTTCAAATTCTTCAGTCAGTAAGACTGCTGAAGGAATTCTGTAGACACTGAAAGCAAGTTATTTAAGAGATTAAATCTGTGGAAGCTTGGTATGCCCTGAAAGGAACAGTGGCATAAGAAGTGAAAGAGGAGTAGAATGCATCACATTGCTTTGTAAACCTGTAGTCAATCAGGCAGACAGCATGAGAGAAGGGAGCTGGATTGCCTTGGTCCCAGTGTTTCTTCTGTTTGTATGAGAACTGTAGAGTCTCTCCAACCCCATGGGATTCACGGAGCGGAATCAACAGTAGCACCTTGGTGTGTCAGGAAATGATGAAGTAGGTCCTTAGAGATGAAAACTAGCCTGATCATAAACGTCTAAGGGTAAAATGGAAATAAAATCAAGTCATAAATATTGGTGACTAGGACAAAAAAGTGAAACACTGAACAGTACAGAAATGCTTTCATTGCTATGGTCCTTGGAGAACTAGTATTCTTACTGGGATATATAAATTGTTCTGTTTTATGTTGAAAGAGAGACTTATTTTAATGAGTGCTATTTATCATTGATGAAAACATGTGTTGTTCTTGTTCTCTATGAGAGGATGAGGTCTCCTTGTAAATTATTATCATTATTCAACACATGTTTTATTTTAAAACCTTCAGAGATGGGAATGTTGTACTGAAAGGCTTGACCCACTTTCTTCTCGAGGTTAACACAGTCCTCCAGCTTGAGATTTGGTTTCTTGGGGCTGAGTCACAGTGCTTGCTGCAGTTATGCCAAACCCTGGGGTAGATATGTCATTTCTAAGTATTCCTGGAGACCTTTATGAAATCCTCCACCTTCTTTCTACTTCTCAGACAGAAAATAACTTTAGAGATGAGTGAAAACATGATAAAGTTTGGGATTATACTTTTTGTGAGATTCCATATCATTATGACCCTTTCTGAGAAGTGACTTGGATAATACCCAATGAGCAAGATCACAGGTAGACATTTTTGAGAGACTATCAGGAAGCAGTTCAATAAAGATTGTGCCTTTATCAGTGGACACAGTGAGATGCGGCAGAAAGAATATGCTTTGTTCCAAGAACTAAGATTCAGCATTACAGTGAGGAAAGGAGGGAAATATAGATTATTAATTAATAATAGAGTATTAAGATATTAATATATTTAAGGAAAAACCAATGGTTCTGTACCATTCATATTAAATATGCTTTGTAAGCCATTCGTCTCATTGGGCATCCACCACATCATCTGACTGCCTAGCCTTTTAAGCACTTCTTAGTGTTCTAGTCTTGGAGAAAGAAATCAGATACTTTACCTTCCCAAGATCTACTAAAACAGCTTAGGCATAAAAGTCTGGCCATTCAAAAAGTGCAGTGTACTCTGGCTGTGGAATTCAGGCAGCTGATGAAGCAGTCAATGCCTCCAATCTCTTTACTGAGCTCTGTGGTGATGAAGTAACAACTTGGTAAAATAACAAAAGCATATGTTCAGAAGTCTGGTATCACACAGGTCAGAAAATATGCTAAAGCAACTGTCTTCAATGGCAGTGTATGGCAGTGTAACCCATGTTGGAGCATCACAGTGTAGTATGGTTATGTTACTGCCCCAGGCCAACTCTTCCTCAAACCTGGATTTCCATATTGTCAGAAAGAGCTATCTAGTATTCCTCACTAAATCAAATCCCCTTACTCCACTAGAAATTCTCATGTTGTTAGACGCAAACACACACACACACACACACACACACACACACATACACACGCACGCACGCACACGCACGCACACGCACATGCTCATGAATACACACACACATATATGCACTCACATGCATGCACACAGATGCACACAATCTGTGTAGATATAAACTAGAGAAATGATCTATGAATAAATGACTTTGAGGACTATTTATATACAGATTAAATTTAAAGCCTTAGAGTCATCAGAATATGTCATCAATAGAGAGAGAACATCCACACAAACAACACTGGAAGAATTTGTGGAGGAAAATGCACCAGGAAAGAACACTGAGACACAAGCCATTACGGAGAGCAACAAAATAGCTGAAAACAATGTAAAAAGTTCATGAAAAACTAAGATGATTCAGGATCATGTAATTGAAAGAAGAAATGCTGTTGAGTAAAGGGCCTTAATAGGTGTTTTACATGGCAACCTAGTGTTTGTATTCCTAAGAAGAAAGGACATCAACCAGGAAGTTACCCGAGCAAGGTGCTATGCTTTAGAGACAATGACTGCTCCCATGCACATGATCCACGGGGTTCTATGAGTGATGACCCTTAACAGTAGTCTGAGATGAGTGTGGATATGACTGCATCAGAAGACACATATGATACTTCCTGTCCTTCCAGGGTAATTGACAATAATTAGGAGGTACCACAAAAATGCTGATATTGATGACTAGTAAGACTTCCTTGTTCTTCTCCTGCTTAACACAGGGCTAACTCAAATGACTCAGTTTCCTAGGTAAATCTTGATACAACTAATAAGAAGACACTATTCCACTAAAGAGATGCACAATAACTTAAAAATTAGGACAGAACCTGAAACAACTTGATGTGCCATGATGGGATGACCCAGGGCAACCTCCCCATTCTCAAAGAAGAAGAGAAGAGGGACATGGGGAAGAGGTTGTATTAAGGGGGAACAAGAGAACAGGGGTGGTGACTGTGATCAGTATGTAAAGTGAATAAATTAATTAATTAATGAAAAATATTTATCAAATTATTAGAAAACTGTAACTATTATTTATCTTGTTATTTAACAAATAATTATTTAATAAATAATAAACTTCAAATTATACAAAATGTCACCATATATGTATCTCTAGTTGGTAAATTAGGAAAAAACAGGTAAAAAAACAGTTGTAAGATTCATAACAAAATTATAAGAAATATATGGTTTCATAAAGCAAAAGGGAAATCCATCACATTTTATGGTAAATTCGGGAGAATGAGAAAGCCTTTCTGTGGTCCATGGGCACATAGTGTGTACAAACAATGTCCACCATAGTGTTCTCCCCCAGATATCTACAGTCTGAACACTGCTCCCTTACAGAGACTGACCTTACTGAGATTAGCTAAACCTGCTCCCTTGTTCTGTTTAGTGCAACAATCCTGCCTCTCTATTCATTCACTTCTAACAAGATCGTGGAGTACAGGACAACCCTTGGTTCCTATCTGAAACAGAGACAGATTACAGGAAACAGCAGCATCTGCAGGTTGAGTGACTCTGACTCTCTGTCAATATGTGCAACCTTTCCTGGCCCAAGTGTCAATCATTCCATTATTTTCCCCCCATCTTGTAACTGTCCCAATTCCAAGAGAAATTAAGTCTGTGGTTTTGAAACTTGGCAGCTTTGCAAGAATAGAAGATGATGAGGACAAGTTATAGTCCCTGAGTGGATGAATCAGAAGGGTAGCATAGAATCTGACAACTAGCCTTGCTGAAGTGTTGTATGCCAAGCCAGGGGTTCAGATGTGTAGCTTTATTTTTAAATGAGCTCATTCTGTCTTGGTGCTACTTAAGGCCACAAAGACTGGCAATGCAGCAGTAGCTGCCCTGTACTTCTCAATTAAGTTCTTAATCACCCAGAAAGGTTGTGTAAAAGGATAAGTACATTTGTTTCCTCCTAAACTTTACCCATGATTAGCGATAATTAAAAGTAATATTTCAAGAGACTGAGGGGTTTTCTAATGAAATGTGATGGTATAATACATTGCTTTTCTTACCTTTTAAGGCCTTCTTTGCTTTCCTTCCTTTGAACAAACAGTACTGCTATGCACCTCCAACACTTGATCACACCCTAACTTGACACTACTAAACCATTTGCTTTGTCATCACGCATAAATGTTTCTTCAAACATTTTGCTTATTATTAGCAGTACACTTATTATATGTTAAAGACCAAGGTCCAAGAGTCTGGGACATCTTCATCCACCATGGGTTCTTTTGAACCTGACATGATATACCTACAACAAACAGGCAACCTATGAAAAAGGTTCAGCCAGCACCCAGTCACATAGAGTACACAGTTGGCGGACACCCCCAAGGTCCCTAGAGGACTCTCCACGCAATCATAGGATCACTGGTGAGTGGAAACACAACATCTGTTCCAATCCAATCTCGTGGGAACCTGAGACAGCAAAAGGGAAGCAGAAAACTAGCCTGACCAGGGACAAAAGTCCTTTCCGGTCGGCACCAGCACCCAGTCACAGAATCGGTGGACACCCCACAATCCCCAGAGGACTCTCCACACGATCTTAGAATTGCTGACCAGACTACTTTACAGTCCTCACAGGAGACACCACACCAGGCAGTGTAACACGTCCATGATCTTAGGACAACAGGATCCCAGGATAATAGGAGCTGGGTCACACCAGTATTTCAGGGTCTACGAGGAAGCTTGACTGCAAAAAACTCTGACACACCCAGAATCTCAGGTTCACAGGAGCCCACAATCAAAGGATCACAGAGAAAACTGGACTCTGAGGAGTCCTGAATCAACTGAGATTATAGGAAAGACAGGCTCCAATCAGATATATTGAGAGCTGCAAGCACTTGACATAGTCAGATGGCAGGAGGCAAGCTTAAGAACAGAAGCAACAGAAGCCAAAGTTACTTGGCATCATCAGAATCAAACTCTCCCACCATAGCAAGTCCTGAATACACCATCACGCCAGAAAAACAAGACATGAATCTAAAACCACTTCTCATGATGATAATGGAGGACTTTAAGAAGGAAATACAGGAAAACATGGATAAACAGCTAGAAGCCTTTAAAAAGGAAATACAAAAATCCCCTGGAGAGTTACAAGAAAACACTACGAAACAGGTGATGGAATTGAAAAAAAAAAAAAAAAAAAAACAAATCCAGGATTTAAAGTGGAAGTATAAACAATAAAGAAAACCCAAAGGGAGACAACACTGGAGATAGAAACCCTAGGAAAAAAATCAGGAACCATAGATGCAGGCATCAGCAACAGAATACAAGAGATGGAAGAGAGAATCTCAGGTGCAGAAGATTCCATAGAGAACATCAGCACAACAATCGAAGAAAATGCAAAATGCAAAATAATTCTAACTCAAACATCCAGGAAATCCAGGACACAATGAGAAGACCAAACATACAGATAATAGGAGTAGATAAGAATGAAGATTTTCAACTTAAAGGGCCAGCAAATATCTTCATCAAAATTATAGAAGAAAACTTCCCAAACCTCAAGAAAGAGATGCCCATGAACATACAGGAAGCCTAAAGAACTCCAAATAGACTGGACCAGAAAAGAAATTCCTCCTGACACTTAATAATCAGAACAACAAATGCACTAAATAGAGACAGAATATTAAAAACAGTAAGGGAAAAAGTTCAAGTAACATATAAAGGCAGGCCTATTAGAATTATTCCAGACTTCTCACCAGAGACTATGAAAGCCAGAAGATCCTGGACAGATATTATGAAGACACTAAGAGAACACAAATGCCAGCCCAAGCTACTATACCCAGCCAAACTCTCAAATACCATAGATGGGGAAACCAAAGTATCCCATGACAAAACCAAATTCACACAATATCTTAGCACAAATCCAGCCCTTCAAAGGATAATAACAGAAAAAAAATAATACAAGGACGGAAACCATGCCCTAGAAAAAACAAGAAAGTAATCCTTCAAAAAACCTAAAAGAAGACAGCCACAAGAACAGAACCCTAACTCTAAAAACAAAAATAACAGGAAGCAACAATTACTTTTCCTTAATATTTCTTAATATCAATGAAATCAATTCCCCAATAAAAAGACACAGAATAACAGACTGGCTACACAAACAGTGTACAACATTTTGCTGCTTACAGAAAACCCATCTCAGGGAAAAGGACAGACACTACCTCAGAGTGAAAGGCTGGAAAACAATTTTCCAAGCAAATAGTCTGAAGAAACAAGCTGGAGTAGCCATTCTAATATAGAATAAAATTGACTTCCAACTGAAAGATATCAATAAAGACAAAGAGGGGCGCATCATATACATCAAAGGTAAAATCTTCCAAGAGGAACTCTCAATTCTGAATATCTACACTCCAAATACAAGCACAGCCACATTCATTAAAGAAACTTTAGTAAAACTCAAAGCACACATTGCACCTCACACAATAATAGTGGAAGACTTCAACACCCCACTCTCACCAATGGACAGCTCATGGAAACAGAAACTAAACAGAGACACAGTGAAACTAACAGAAATTATGAAACAAATGGATTTAACAGATATCTACAGAAAATTTTATCCTAAAACAAATTGATCATATAATTGGTCACAAAACAGGCATTAACAAATACAAAATATTGAAATTGTCACATGCATCCTATCAGATCACCATGGACTAAGGCTGATCTTCAATAACAACATGAATAATACATAGCCAATATTCACGGGGAAACTGAACAACACTCTCCTCAACTATACCTTGGTCAAGGAAGAAATAAACAAAGAAATTAAAGACTTTTTAGAGTTTATTGAAAATGAAGCCACATATACCCAAACTTATAGGACACAATGATAGCATTCCTGAAAGGAAAACTCATATCTCTGAGTGCTTCCAAAAAGAAACTAGAGAGAGCATATACCAGCAGCTTGAGAGCACACTTAAAAGCTCTAGAACAAAAGTAACCAAATTCATCCAAGAGGAGTAGATGGCAGGGAATAATCAAACCCAGGGGCAAAATCAACTAAGCAGGAACAAAAAAAAAAACGATTCAAAGAATCAACCAAACCAGGAACTGGTTCTTTGAGAAAATAAACAAGATAGATAAACCCTTAGCCAGACTCACTAGAGGGCACAGGAACAAATCAGAAATGAAAAGGGAGACATAACAACAGATCCTGAGGAAATCTAAAACACCATCAGACCCTTCTACAAAAGGCTATACTCAACAAAACTGGAAAACCTGGATAAAATGGACAAATTTCTAGACAGATACCAGGTACCAAAGTTAAATCAGGATCAGATTAATGACCTAAACAGTCCCATATCCCTTAAAGAAATAGAAGTAGTCATTAATAGTCTCCCAACCAAAAAAAAGCCCAGGACCAGATGGGTTTAGTATTGAGTTCTATCAGACCTTCAAAGAAGACCTAATTCCAACTCTTCTCAAACTATTCCACAAAATAGAAACAGAAGATACTCTACCCAATTCATTCTATGAAGCCACAATTACTCTGATATCTAAACTACGAAAAGACCCAACAAAGAGAACTTCAGTTCTCAATTTCCCTTATGAATATCTATGCAAAAATACTCAATAAAATCCTTGCAAACTTAATCCAAGAACACATCAAAATGATCATCCATCATGACAAAGTAGGCTTCAGGGATGGTTTAATATATCAAAACTCATCAATGTAATCCACTATATAAACAAACTCAAAGACAAAAACCACATGGTCGTCTCATTAGATGCAGAGAAAGCATTTGAAAAAATCCAACAGCCATTCATGATAAAAGTCTTGGACAGATCAGGAATTCAAGGCCCATACCTAAACATGATAAAAGCAATCTACAACAAAACAGTAGCCAACATCAAAGTAAATCTAGAGTATCTTGAAGCAAAACCCACTAAAATCAGGGACTAAACAAGGCTGCCCACTTTCTCCCTACCTATTCAACATTGGACTTGAAGTCCTAGCCAGAGCAATTCGACAACAAAAGGAGATCAAGGGGATACAAATTAGAAAGGAAGAAGTCAAAATATCACTATTTGCAGTGAAAGTATAACAAAGTAAAAAGAGAATTCTAGGCCTTTAGGCCCAGGCTTGGGAATGTGGTCTTTGTAAAGGTATGCTAATCATAAAACAGATAGTGACATTCCTCCACCCACCTGCTTCCTGGGTTCAAAGAGTGCTCATTCAAAGAAAGTCACCCTGACCATTACCAGAACCTGCAATGCAAATGTGCTATTGTTAGGAGCTCTTAGAAGCTGCCTTGAGAGTTAACAATTACCAGGATTCCTTGTGACTCTTGTAACTTTGCACTTCCTTGAGACTCTTAACTGGTATCTTTCAACAATGCCCTCCCCACTTCCTTGAGTTGTGGTTTCTTCCTTTAAATACCCCCTTACCCAGCTACTCGGTGCGCCACGGTCCTCTACCCCTGCATGGTGTATGACCATGGGCCCGAGAGCGCTCTTGAATAAAAATCCTCTTGCAGTTTGCAACAAGACCGTTTCTTGTGGATGATTTTGGGGTGTCGCCTCTCCTGAGTCAGAACGTGGGGAAGTCCTCACGTTCTGGGTCTTTCAGCAGATGATATGATAGTATATATAAGTGACCCTAAAAATTCTACCAGAGAACTCCTAAGCCTGATAAACAGCTTCATTAAAGTAGCTGGATATAAAATTAACTCAAACAAATCAGTGGCCTTTCTCTACACAAAGGATAAACAGGCTGAGAAAGAAATTAGGGAAACAACACCCTTCACAATAGGCACAAGTAATATAAAATACCTTGGTGTGACTCTAATTAAGGAAGTGAAAGATATGTATGATAAGAACTTCAAGTCTCTGAAGAAAGAAATCAAAGATCTCAGAAGATTGAGTGCACATGTTTTGGCAGGATCAATATAGTGAAAATGGATATCTTGCCAAAAGCAATCTACACATTCAATGCAAACCCATCAAAATTCCAACCTAATTGTTCACTGAGTTAGAAAGGGCAATTTGCAAATTCATCTGGAATAACAAAAAACCTAGGATAACAAAAACTCTTCTCAATGATAAAAGAATCTCTGGTTGAATCACCATGCCTGACCTAAAGCTGTACTACAGAGCAATTGTGATTAAAAAAACTGCATGATACTGGTATAGTGACAGACAAGTGGACCAATGGAACAGAATTGAAGACCCAGAGATGAACCCACACACCTATGGTCACTTGATCTTTGACAAGGGAGCTAAAACCATCCAGTGGAAAAAAAACAGCATTATCAACAAATGATGCTGGCAAAACTGGCGGTTATCATGTAGAAGAATGCAAATTGATCCATTCTTATCTCCTTGTACTAAGGTCAAGTCTAAGTGGATCAAGGAACTCCACATAAAACTAGAGACACTGAAACATATAGAGGAAAAAAATGGGGAAAAGCCTCTAAGATATGGTCACAGGGAAAAAATTCCTGAATAGAACAGCAATGGCTTGTGATGTAAGATGGAGAATTGACAAATGGGACCTCCTAAAATTGCAAAGCTTCTGTAAGGCAAAAGACACTGTCAATAAGACAAAAACGCCACCAACAGATTGGGAAAGGATCTTTACCATTCCTAAATCAGATAGGGGACTAATATCCAATATATATAAAGAACTCAAGAAGATGGACTCCCAGAAAACCAAGTAACCCCATTAAAAAATGGGGCACAGAGCTAAACAAAGAATTCTCAACTGAGGAATATCGAATGGCTGAGAAGCACCTGAAAAAATGTTCAGCATCCTTAACCATCAGGGAAATGAAAATCAAAACAACCCTGAGATTCCACCTCACAACAGTCAGAATGGCTAAGATCAAAAATTCAGGTGACAGCAGATGCTGGCGAGGATGTGGAGAAAGGGGAACACTCCTCCATTGTTGGTGGGTTTGCAAACTTGTACAACCACTCTGGAAATCAGTCTGTTAGTTCCTCAGAAAATTGGACATAGTACTACCGGAGGATCCAGCAATACCACTCCTGGGCATATATCCAGAAGATGTTCCAACTGGTAATAAGAACACATGCTCCACTATGTTCATAGCAGCCTTATTTATAGTAGCCAGAAGCTGGAAAGAGCCCAGATGTCCCTCAACAGAGGAATGGATACAGAAAATGTGGTACATTTACACAATGGAGTACTACTCAGCTATTAAAAAGAATGAATTTATGAAATTCCTAGGCAAATGGATGGACCTGGAGGGTATCATCCTGAGTGAGGTAACCCAATCACAAAAGAACTCACATGATATGCACTCACTGACAAGTGGATATTAGCCCAGAAACTTAGAATACCCAAGATACAATTTGCAAAACACATGAAACTCAAGAAGAACGAAGACCAAAGTGTGGACACTTTGCTCCTTTTTAGAATAGGGAACAAAACACCCATAGAAGGAGTTACAAAGACAAAGTTTGGAGCTGAGACGAAAATATGGACCATCCAGAGACTGTTCCACCCGGGGGTCCATCTCATAATCAGCCACCAAATGCAGACTCTATTGCATACGCCAGCAAGATTTTTGCTGAAAGGACCCTGATATAGCTGTCTCTTGTGAGGCTATGCCAGTGCCTGGCAAACACAGAAATGGATGCTCACAGTCAGCTATTGGATGGAACACAGGGCCCCCAATGGAGGAGCTAGAGAAAGTACCCAAGGAGCTGAAGGGGTCTGCAACCCTATAGGTGGAACGACAATATGAACTAACCAGTACCCCCAGAGCTCCTGTCTCTAGCTGCATTTGTAGCACATGGCCTAGTCGGCCATCATTGGGAAGAGAGGCCCCTTGATCTTGCAAACTTTATATGCCCCAGTTCAGGGGAAACACCACCACAAAGAAGTGGGAGTGGGTGTGTAGGGGAGCAGAGTGAGGGGGGGAGTGTATAGGGGACTTTCGGGATACATTTGAACTGTAAATGAAGTAAATATGTAATAAAAAATTGGAAATGAAAAAGAAAAAAAGAAAAAGGTTCAAAATGAGGAAATCCATCAGAATGATAGATTAAAATGCACATTCTTATCTAATCAAGGAAACTGTTTACTTGCTTGTAATTTAAAAGGACTCTGAGGAATTAAAGGGGTTAACATCATTGGCACGGGATATCAATGTAATTATCAACTATCAATTTAACTATCTCCTACCAGTTGATGACATACAACTAATACCTGCTAGCACTTACAGATAACCATGTAATCTAGCCGAAAATATTTCCTACTTCTGTAATGGCTTAGGTTGCATAACAAATATTTTTCTTTTATGAGCTGTTGCAGCACATTGCTGGCTCTGACTTAAATATCTAAAAACTACAAAAGATTACTAACAGTTTGTTGATGGCCTATGACTAATATAGCTAGATAAATATGGAAAATTCAAACTAACCTAAGGAATTTTTTTCTCTTGATTTTTAGCTGCATTATTAGTAGGTAACCACCCTCTTATTTCTGCCACACACTCAAGGGACAGTCACTACATTGTCTAAACCGGAATAAGATAATTAATGGATGTAAATGGAAAAATTAACTTGACTGCTACTCTATATTCCGGTCCACAGATCGGTTATTTGAGCTCAGTAGCTATGCCAAAGTTCATCTTACTAGGGAATATTATGAAATATGACCGCCAGCCTTCTTTGCTGTCCAGTGGTGATGACTGTAACTGGAGGTGACCACTTGCTCCCCTCAGAAGAGGAAACACTGTGACAGACTGCAGAAAGCATGTCAGGATTGAATCACTGCGGGCTGAGCTATCTGTGTTGGTGGAGAGGGGAGCTGCCTTTGAAGAAAATGAAAATGAAAGGTCATATGTGTCAAGCCCTCTGAGGACAAAGTGCACAGTGGGTTCTATTGACATAAGCAGAGACATCCGCCTGAAAAGCAGCAGTCGCAATTGATGAAAAACGACAGTCTCAAAGCAGAATAAATAAATGATTTAAAAGTTAACACCTTTCATAATATTGTGGTAGTAGAAGGAAATTGGCCACAATCTTCATAAAATTAATGAGATGATTAATGATTTCGGGTATAACCACATGATGGAAATTATGAGCACAGATTAATGCTTTTAGAGATGATAACATTCTTGCTTAAGCACTTACATTTAAATATTAAATAAAGTACTGCCATTAATTTAACAGATACAATGATTATAATTCTGCATATAAACAGTACATACTTTCAAAGAATTAGGATGATATGGTCTTTTTGTTGTTGTTGTTGTTGTTGTTGTTGTAGTTTTGCTTTTTGCATTGGGATGGAAACTAGTTTTTCCTTAGGTCTATTGCCAGTGAGTAAACACAGCCTACTGACTTGTTTATTGTGCTCTGCAGTAGAGAATGATCACTAAACATTTTGTCTGATTCAATAGGAAATGTCTTACACTGTGGAATGTCGCTGAGTATTTCTTCCTAAAACTTCATCTGGAGTACTTTTTGCTTTCAACTAAAATAATAATAATAAAATAAAATTAAGAATTTACAGTGAAAGACTAATCTCGGCTTTTGGATCATGAAAATTTATTTAGGTACCCGTATGAGTCATTTGAATGCTGAATTGGATTGTAGATTGTATTAAATTATCTGTCTCTCTCTCTGTCTCTCTGTCTCTCTGTCTCTCTGTCTCTCTGTCTCTCTGTCTCTGTCTGTCTCTGTCCCTCCCTCCCTCCCTCCATCTCTCCCCCCCTCCATCCCTCCCTCCCTCCCTCCCTCCCTCCCTCTCTTATGCTGTTATAGTTCGAACACAAAATGTTGCTACAGGCTGATGTGTTTGAATACTTGGTCTCCACTGATAGACCAGAGCCCTGGTAGGTAAATCTTGGCTAGAAGTGGGTCACAGGATATGGGCCGTAAGGGTTATAGTATAACATGGGGTCATATCTGAGGTCCCTCCACTTCTTGACTGCTGGAAAATGTGGTCAGTAAACTCATGCTCCCATGAGGTGTAACCAGCGGCCTCATGCCATCCACCACCGTGCTGTCTCTGCTATGATGGACTGCATCGCATCAAAAGGTATTCAGACCAGTGTTAAATCTTTCTTACCTCAAGTTCTTCTTTCAGATACTCTTCCAAAGCGACTACAAACATAATTCATCACGATGCAGCTTCGGGAAGAGCCAAACCACCTGTTACAAGCAAGCAGCAACTTCCGGTTTTCCTGTGAAGACCTCTGCTTTGCGAGGGTGTGACTGAGAGAATGAGCTGACATTTTATTTTTAAGTTCTTGTTGCGCTTACCTGTTTACAAGAGGGCGATGGCATGCTCAAGCCACGGTGCTCACATGGAAGTCGGGGGACAGTTTTTGGAAACTGAGTTCTTCGTTCCACCACTTGAGTCCCAGTCACCCAGCACAGGTCTTCAATCTTGGAAGCAGGCACCTCTACCCACTGGGCCTTCTCACAGGCTCAACAAATGAAAGTTTGCTATTGAATAGAGAATTATAAACACCCAGTATTAGATTTCTGAGGCAGCGCAAAGACATAGAGGGCTAAAGAAGACAGGAGTCTGACGCCCAACTGGAGGAACTGGCATCATAACATCATAAAAAAGAATAAATTGAAATTTTCACAAAAAAAATGATAGAACTAGAAATGATCATATATTTTTTAAGTAAACCAGACTTAGAAAGAAAACTAGTGCATGTTTTCTTAGAAGGGAAAATAAAATCATGAAAATTAAAGGACAATTATGAATGAGGAGGTATATCACATGGGGATAGTGAGGGGAGCAGGTATTAAGAGACTATGAGGGCCCAATATGATCAGTGCACATAATGTGCCTGTATAAAAAGGTCACAACGACACCCATTATTTTGTACAATTAATATATGTAAAGAGATAGAGTACTATATTAATTGCTCATGGGTCTGAAACATTTTATGAGCTGTATGTTGCATTTTATATTTGTTTACATAAAATTAAATTACTTTTCAAAAACTGTAAAGGTTTCAAAACTAATGAGCCACTGCCACCTTCATCAAAGGAAAGATAAATTTTCTTACTTATGAGTGTTAAAACTGTTTCAATACAAGTCTATATAAATATCATGAATAAAATGAGAGCATTAAAAGTAATTTTATATTCTTAAACTTGTACCAATTCTCGGTAGATATGTTTGATTCATGCAGCCAGTGTTGTATTTCATTGTAAATGAAATCTAATATTTGAAAGTAAAATAATATTGCCACGATGAAAATCTTTAAAGATTACTGTTGCATTTTAATAAGACTCAGACTATGGCTTTCAGGTACACTTTACGTTTCTAAGAAGTATCATAACTGTCAATTAATTATGCCTGTGGTCCAGTGATTGAATTGGAGATTTAATAGATGAATCTGATTATTATCAAATGAACTGAACTAAGCTTTCTTCGGAAGCAAAATCACATTTAAAAAGTCATATGAATTTCATGTGGTGTAGGAGATTGGAGCTAAAATTTCTCTTCGATTCATGGTGTGTGGGTGGGGCATATATCAGGCAATTGTGAGGTGTAAGTCGTTCAGCTTTTGCCTGGGATTTGCACTATTCTATACCTAAAGCAAAGTATAAAAAGCCTACTTGGGAAAAAAGTTACCACTAATAGAAAAAGTACCACTGCTAACATAGTTATTACATGGAATATTGAAAATAAAATATGGTCACTTACAATCAAAGATGATGAGACAGAATCACAGAAAATTAACAAGGTTAACTTTTCAGACTGATAATGCCAGACTATTCGGAGGAAGTGCTGCCTTGGGGCATTTTCTAGGGGTGACTTTCGCTAGTTGGATGGTGGCATCACCAGAAGTCTACCAGGTTTGGAGAACAGTGCAGTGAAGGCTACCTACACTGTACATAGAACAGACTCCCAGTCTAGACTCGGGCATTACCTGGAGTCAGTTTGGTGTGGTTTTTCTACTTTCTTTCTGACTATTGGCTACAGGTCATCCTCCAACCATGAAATCCCTGATTTCATATGTATTTGATTTTTCTCTGCCTCAATTCTTATTGGCTCAGGTGGTGAAATTGGGCCTACCTTTTAAAATAAGTCTTTATTAGTTCAAGATCAATTGGTTTGTAGCATTAATATCCCTGCAAAAATTCATTTTCAATGAAGTTACCATAGTGATTAGGACTTACCATCATATTGCTGGTCCCCGGTGTTAAGTTGGGCAGTCTTGGGATCACACTCTTTACCCTCTTTACCTCTAATAAATGCTGAGTTTTAATCCCCCTGTTGCTGTTTCTAGGAGAAGCAGAGCCTGTGTTGCTTCTCTGTGGACATACTTCATCTTAATACTGTATAAATCTACCACATAGGCACTTACAAGGACTAAGATGTCACATAGTTCCAGATCCAGGCTCAAGAGGCAAGTGATATGTCCCCCACTCCTTTGCCCACTTGTGGGACCCTTTTCTTCCTACTGGGTTGCCATGTCCAGCCTTGATGGGATGTATGTGCCTGGTCTTATTGTAGCTTGTTATACCATGTTTGGGTGATGTCCCTAGGAGGCCTGCTGTTTTCTGAGGGGAGGTGGAAGGGAGAGGTTAATCTGCAGAGAAGGAGTAAGGGGAAACTGGAGTTGGGATGTACTATATGGGAGTTGGATTTTAAAGAAAATAAATATTGCAACAACATGGTAACATCAGATACCGGGGCTAGGGAAATACATACAACCAGTTTATTTCATCTGCTGCCTACTTGTGAATGGGGAGCTAATGATCACAAGAGGACGGACTGGTCAACAGAGCAAATCATGCAGTTAGGGTCAAGTCATCACTGAGCTTCTGCAAAGCACGTTTATTTCTATCGACATATCACAGTTCACTCCTGATGACTAGCCACTGCTTTATAATTGGTTAAGTATCCAGAAAAAAAAAAGATAATACAAAAAAGAATGAGCTAGAAGAGTGGGCTCAGGCCCTCACTGTCCCAATTCATGGCAATGAAAATGAAGATTCCTAAGTAAGCATAACCAAGGAGTTAGAAACCCCCCATCAACCCCTGACCTAGGAGTGCTAGGGTACAAGGTCACACTCCCTGCAGCCATCTTCCCTATGACACGGAGAGCCTGAGAAGATGGTACCAGTGTGTGCTTCACACTGGCCTTCAATGCTAGGGCTTTGTGTGTTTTTGGTTACTATTATATTTTATGAATTAGAAAATAGAATTTTAAGGAGGATGCATAGTATCTGACTCTCCCAGAAGCATGAAAGTCATATGTAGTGACAATTTTGGAATTTTGGTTTCTTTGAAAACACAGAAATATAAGAGTGCACTTTCATTTTAATACCAGGGATAGGGGTGTGAGGTTGCTTTGGACTGTTCACAGCAGCTGATCATGATTTGCCTCGTGCTCTAGCAGAAGTATGGCTTTCCCAACTGTAGATAATTTCTGAGGTTGTGTGACATTTCAAATTCTGGAACTTTTCAGAGGTTACATAAATGTGAGAGACCCAAGAGGCAGGGTTACTGGTTGTGGTCATTCAAGAGGGATAGCTGCAGTTTGCTAGTAGATGTGGTCAAAGAAGAAAGGAAAGAAAAGCAATTAGATTCAAGGATTTTCCTAATTCCTCTCTGCACTCTATCTTTGTTTGTCTTCTATCCAACGTTAGGGAGTAAAACCAGGGAGCAGGGGATAAAGAGTAGAAAAAAGAAGAACCCACAAAGTAACAAAGACCAGCTTTAGTTATATTTGACTCTATCTCTTGCTCTAATTTTTTTAAGAAAGAAAGAGAGAAAGAAAGAAAGAAAGAAAGAAAGAAAGAAAGAAAGAAAGAAAGAAAGAAAGAAAGAAAAAAAGAAAAGAGGAAGGAAGGAAGGAAGGAAGGAAGGAAGGAAGGAAGGAAGGAAGGAAGGAAGGGAGGAAGGAAGGAAGAAAGAAAGGAAGAATGAAATTCTTACAGTATCTCTTACATTGGTTCCATGGAATGACTCTCTCTTAAGTGAGTTTATTTCTCTATGCATTTACTCATCAAATACATATAAGCATATGTACCAATGAATATGCACATCTTTCCCTGAACTAGATGGCTTAAATACTTAGATACATCTATTTATTCTATATGTAACTCACTACAACAATCCAAGGCCCACTGCATGATTGATAGAGAATTTGACTCACCATAACTCAACATAACTGGTAAACTGTCCATCTCCTGACTCCTGACAGCAGTCACTCTGCTCCTACTGGCACACATTCTGGCTCTCATTTCACCTGTAACTTGGAAACCTAAATACTGTTAGTAACTTGAAGATGAGCCATTAGAGAGCATTGTGCCCCATATCTCAATGTCAACTGTAGGATGGGATTAAGTGAAAACATCCAGCTGTAGAGTTTTCTAAGCTAGATGGAACTGGAGAACGATGGTGATGCATGTGTATTTTGAGTCTTTACAACCATGATGAAGGTGCGCCCTATGCTAGGTTCTAAAGTAAACCAGTGCTAATCTGCTTGGTGTAACATAAGCATGTGACCCTTTCCTCCACCAACAATACTAGGAAGATCTGCAACAGTACATGGGAAATAGTACATTTTTATTTTTTTTTATTTTTTTTATTTTTTTCCTTTTCCATTTTTTATTATCTGTTGAGTTCAAGAAGTAAAATGGGCTGAAAGTCTAGAGAATTCTTTAGTCACACATGCAATATATTCTAAACTTATAAATAAATTCCTTCAGTGGTTGAAAAGTCATTATACTTGTCACTGAGACCTTGTATGTATACACACACACACACATATAGTTATAGTTATAGTTAGTTATAGTTATATATAGTTGTTATATATAGTTATATATAGCTATATGTATGACCTGTGTTCACTTTAACTTATTGCTATCTTATTTTGAATTAGAAAAAATTCATTTCTATTAATTTCTTCACTTCAACAAAGGTCAAGTATCAACTTTTATAATGTCTTTACACACTTAAAAACAACCCACTATCATATTCTAACATGCCCAATAAGTTGGTTTCTTTAATCTCACTTTTGCCCAAATAATCCCCTTATTCTAGAGTTTTGGTATTTTTCTATTTCTCCTTGAAGATTTTTGTTTGATTGTGGTTTGTGGGAAAGTTGTCTTTTTATCTATGTTGTAAAATGTGTGGATATGATGTCGTTTTAGGGCCTTTTATTACCATATCAGAGTCTGCATGGTACAAAGTGATGTACTCCGTATTGATTCTCATGCTGTTGCTTTATATCATTTCCTCATGAGTTTTGCTAAACATTTATCAATGTGATATATTCAATGAATAAGACTTTTTCCACTTATTGATTGATTTTTCTATGAGTGGTTTTATGGATCTGGTCTTAATTCATTAGTTCCTTTCTTTTGCTTGATTTGGATTAATTTTGTTCCTATTTTCATTTTCTAATTTTTTAAAATGAAAGCTTGGGTTATTTATTTAGGACCTTCCTTCCTTCCTTCTTAGAATGGGCTTATAGCTGCACATTTTACTCTACACATTCCTTTATGTGACTCTTACAAATTTTGGCATGATGTCCTTCATTTTGATTCAGTTGACAACCCTGAGATTCCATCTCACACCAGTCAGAATGGCTAAGATCAAAAACTCAGGTGACAGCAGATGCTGGCAAGGATGTGGAGAAAGAACACTCCTCCATTGTTGGTTTTGCAAGCTTGTACAACCACTCTGGAAATCAGTCTGTTAGTTCCTCAGAAAATTGGACATAGTACTACCAGAAGATCCAGCAATACCACTCCTGGGCATATATCCAGAAGATGTTCCAACTGGTAATAAGAATACATGTTCCACTATGTTCATATCAGCCTTATTTATAGTAGCCAGAAGCTGGAAAGAACCCAGATGTCCCTCAACAGAGGAATGTGGTACATTTACACAATGGAGTACTACTCCGCTATTAAAAAGAATGAATTTATGAAATTCCTAGGTAAATGGATGGACCTGGAGGGTATCATCCTGAGTGAGTTAACCCAATCACAAAAGAACTCAAATGATATACACTCACTGATAAGTGGATATTAGCCCAGAAACTTAGAATACCCAAGATACAATTTGCAAAACACATGAAACTCAAGAAGAATGAAGACCAAAGTGTGGACACTTTGCCCACATTGTTAGAATTGGGAACAAAACACCCATGGAAGGAGTTACAGAGACAAAGTTTGGAGCTGAGACAAAAGGATGGACCATCTAGAGACTGCCATACCCAGAGATCCATCCCATAATCAGCCTCCAAACGCTGACACCATTGCATAGACTAGCAAGATTTTGCTGAAAGGACCCTGATATAGCTGTCTTTTCTGAGACTATGCCAGGGCCTAGCAAACACAGAAGTGGATGCTCATGGTCAGCTATTGGATGGATCACAGGGCCCCCAATGGAGGAGCTAGAGAAAGTACCCAAGAAGCTGGGGGGATATGCAACCCTATAGGTGGAACAACAATATGAGCTAACCAGTACCTCCTGGAGCTTGTGTCTCTAGCTGCATGTGTATCAGAAGATAGCCTAGTCGGCCATCAGTGGAAAGAGAGGCCCATTGGCTGTGCAAACTTTATATGCCTCAGTAGAGGGGAACGCCAGGGCCAAGAAGTGGGAGTGGGTGGGTGGGGGAGTGTGTGGAGGACTTTTGGGATAGCATTGGAAATGTAAATGAAATGAATACCTAATAAAAATTTTTTTAATTCAAAAAAAAAAAAAAAAAGAAAAGAAAAGAAAATCTTCCCCCACAGAGTGCTAGAAAGATGCCTCCGTGGTTTAGGGCACTTTTGCCCTTTCAGATGACCTGGACTCAATTCCCATTATCCACATGGGGGCTCACTACTGTCTGACTCTAGTTCCAGAGAATCCAGTGCCCTCTTCTGACCTGCATGGGCACTAGGCACACAATATGGCAGATGGACATACATGCTGGCAAAACAGCCACACACAAAAATAAAATAAAATCTTGAAACCAACCAGGGCTATGAAGTGAGACTATCTTAAAACAAAACAAACCAGCCAAACAAACAAACAAAACCAAGGCCCCTGAAAGGTTTCCTCTTAGACTTATGTAACATATAGAGCTATGCTGCTTAAATTCTCTACTGTTTGGACATTTTTCTATTATCTTCCTATTATTGATTTCTAATTTGCTCCCATTGTCACAAAAAAAATTCTTGGTTGGATTTGAATGCTTCTAAATGTGTTAGGGTTGCTTGTGGCTAACAGTTTGGTCGACCTGCTTAAAAATCCCAGGTGCACTGCATTGAAACATTCAGCTTTGCTTATGCAAAATATTGCATCATTGTCTTTAGATTGAGTTGGTTGTAATGCTGCCTTGCCTATATTGCTTATTTTCTGTTACTTATTTCCTGTGTTCTTTAGATGAGTGTGTTGACAGTAGTAAGGATTTGCCTTCCTCTCTGTTAGTGTCTCCTTTAGGGTTTCTTTACTGTGAAGAGACACCATGACCAAGGCGGCTTTCATAAAGGACAACATTTAGTTGGAGCTCCTTTACAGTTTCAGAGGTTCAGTCCTTTCTCATCATGGCAGGAAGCATGGCAGTGTGCAGGCAGACACGGTCCTGGAAAAGCTGAGAGTTCCACATTTTAGTCCACAGGCTACAGGAGACTGTCTGCCACACTGAGCATAGTTTGAACATATATGACCTCAAAGCCTGCCTTCATAGTGACACACTTCCTCCAACAAATCCACATGCTATCCAGTATGGCCACACCTCCTAATAATGCCACTTCCTATAGGCCAAACATTCATTCCTATGAAAACTATTCCTATTCAAATCGCCACAGTCAACTTTTACTTCCCCTTAACTTAAAACTTCCTTCAAAAGCTGCATACACAACCAAACCAAAGACTTTTCATAGTGAATTAAGCCTTTCATTATTATGTAATTTCCTTCTTTTCCACTAACAATTCTATTTGGTTTACAAGTTACTTTACTAGATATTATCAAACCTATTTCAACTTTCTGTCCATTAGTGATTGTATGATATATTCATTTCTACAGTTTCCTCTTTGAGTATATAAATATCTTATAATTGAAGCAAATTTCTCACAGATAGCATGTAGTTAACTGTATGTTTTATGTTTTGCTCTTTCACAAAATAATTGTCTCTTTATTGAGTGCTTAGATATCCTGAGTTTAATGGGATTATTGATTTTTTTTAAACAAATCTACCATTTTGCTTGTTATCTGAACTCCCATTTATTTAAACTTTCTCCTTTTCTTCTTATTGAACTCTTATGGATTATTTAAAGAATTATGATTTAAAATTACTTCTTTTATTCCCACCTAGAATTGTTCTTATTATCAGTCAGAATATTTTTAGTGATTTTCTGCCATGGCATCACAATATACTTATTTACTTTTAACAGTACTTAAACCATAAAATTAATTTTATCTTGTTTTCTGTTGAATATAGAAATCTTACCACTGAATTTAAAGGCACTGTGAAGTGCCTTTAACTTCCTCTCTTTGTGTTGTAGTTCTTTATTACACACATTACATATTTCATTAGTTCTACTAGAAAAAATAATCATAAATACAGTCTATAGTCCACAAGAATCTATTCTTAAAAGATCTTAATTTTACAATAGTAACAATAATGAAGTAAAGAACCTGTCTGCCTCCATCTGAAGCTTAAAAGCCATTTTATAGGAAAGACAAACTATGTTTATTTATGATAAAACCTCTGCTTCTCAACAATTGGCTCATGCCCCACCTGTAACCCTAACTACAAATGATTCTGTACTGCCTGATACAGGAATGACAATCATGTTTTTGTTTCAAAAGTTGTTTAAAACTAGCTTGTAAACCTACCTTTATTTCAAAAGTTTGTATGGCCACCTATGACCACCTTGTTATGACCACCTTGTTATGATCACCTTATTATGACCATCTTGTTATGCCCACTTTGCCACCACAATGTCTTTGTTTCAGGAGGTCCATAGGACTAACTTGGTATCCTAATGTTCTTCTCCTGTAACCCCACCTATTTTGCCCACCAAATCCCCCATTGTGAGAGCTCCTACCTGAGCTATTAAAGTTTTGTCTTCCTCACATCTAATGCTGACTTCTAGAACTCTGTCTTAGAAGCAGAGGTCCCATGTACATGACTTTGAAAGTTTGGTTTAATTAATTTGCCCATAATGATTTGGGTCAATGGTCTTTCTCCTTCCATCTTTGTGATTAATAGAAGCTGGAGATCATTATGTTCAATGAAAAGTAAGCAGAGCACAGAAAGAAAAATACTGTGTAATCTCATCAGAGAGAATCTAAAATGATGGTCCAATAGAAGCTAAAAGAAACAATTTGGTTGTTAGTGCAGGGGAAGATCCAAGGAAGGTGAGACTGAGAATGTCAATCACTGAGTTATAAGTTATCCTTAGATAGAAACAAAATGTCTAGATATGTTATTGCACAGTGGGATGATGGTAGATAAAGGTGTATATATTTTTAAAATGATAATGTAAAAGATTATAAACATCATACCATAATGAGATAATAAATGTTTTAGTAGATATGTATGTTTACTCTGATTTTAATATTGTGTAAGGCATGCATGTATTGAATGCTCTGTTAATAGGTACCATGTCAATTATGTTCTAAACAGAGTCAATAACTAGAGAAAAGCCCAATCCCAGGCATAACATTATCTGACTACTAAAAACCCAACACAGCCTGCCTATCTTTCCAAAAGTATTCTCAGAGAAAAATGGCACCTTAAAGGTGAGGGAGTCCTGACATGGATGACAACATGATTTGCAGACAATAGGTTATCTAATTCAATCAGAAAATCTCAGGGCAAACTTTTTAAAAAGCTTAAGGGAAGATCTGTCAAACCAGAAATGTATACTGGTCAAAACTATTCCTGGAGAAAGAATTAAATGGAAGAGAATTAAAGACATTGCCAGGTGGAGGAAAACTGGGATAACTGACCATGCTGAGCTACTACACAACAAATGTGAGTGTGGTAAGCACATGTGGACAACTGTATTGCAGAGAAAAAATGATCAGAGGAAATGAAGGAAGAGCAAAACTGGTACACATCTTGCAAAATACATGTTTTCTTTATGGTGTTTCAAGATCATATGAAAGGTGAAAGAATGAATTAACATATGAGCTGGAGAGATGGGGCAGCACTAAAGAGCACACACTGAGGCATGTTCCTAGCACACACATCAGGTGGCTCACAATTGCCTGTAACTCCAGCTCCAGGAGATCTGACACTCTCTTTTATACTCAGGGGTACCATGCAAGCACACAGTACACATCACCCCATAAAACTTGTAGAAAATGAAAAAAAAGAATCTTAAAAAAAAAAAGAAAAAAAGAGAGAAATAGAGTCTGGTAGATTTTTGACCCCTGTTTTATTGATAAATAATTTTATATAGAATATATAAAATTATAGTGACCTATAATTCACTAATTAAAGACACATAGTTACATTGTGCAATGTATTTTGATGAACATATATACTGTGAAATAATTACCTCAGACTTAATTAGCATATCTATTATATCACTTAGTGCCTTTATTTTTATTTTTATGAGAACATTTAAGATCTCAAAAAATTTTAAAGTATGAGAAACTATTATTAATTGTAGCTGCCACACTCTACGTTAGACTTCCAGAACCTCTTCATTTTCTTTCACTGAAATCCTCTATCCTTTATCTGTACCTCTCTCCATTTCCCCTGTAGCCAGGCCCAGCCAGTCCACTGTTCCACTGTATAATTACTGTGGCCCAGAGCATGAAACCTGGTTATGATTCTGAAAGCTCACTTTCATGAAGAGAAAATGTCATAGCATACAGGAAAACTGGAAAGAGAAGTAAATTTAGTTTGGGTTAAAAATAGAGACAAAAAACCTCAGCCTCCACCTTGCTCATGGCAGTATCACAACTTACAGAAAGGATTCTTAGCAGCCAATAATATGTATATGGAGAAAGGCATACCTCCCGAAAGATGTTTTTCTTCTGTTGCTTAGGTGACACATTTCCTTGCTTTCCAGTGTTAGACACATATGCACACACAGACACACACATGCACACATGTATGTCACATAAATGCACCACACATACATATAAAATGTTATGATATTACAATACTATCTTCCAAATTGTTATATGCATTGCATTCCTGTAGCCAGTGTATAAAAATTCATGTTTCTCTCAACAAGCACTTGTTGGCATCCACAATAGTGTTTGTGTTTGGTAACTGTATATGGGCTGGATCTCCAGGCAGGAGCCTGATATAGTTGTCTCCTGAGAGGCTCTGCCGGTGCCTGACAAATGCAGATGTGAATGCACACAGCCATCCATTGGACTGAGCGCAGGGTCTCCAGTGGAGGAGCTAGAGAAAGGACCCAAGGAGCTGAAGGGGGTTGCAGCCCCATAGGAGGAACAACAATATGAACTAACCAGTACCCTCAGAGCTCCCTGAGACTAAACCCCCAACCAAAGAGTACACATGGAGGGACCCATGGTTCCAGCCGCATATGTAGCAGAGGCCTTGTAAGACATCAGTGAGAAGAAAGGCCCTTGGTCTTGTGAAGGGCCCCAGTGTAGGGGAATGCCAGGATAGGGAAGCAGGAGTGGGTGGGTTAGTGAGTGAGGGGGTGAGGGTGGGAGGGTGGGATAGGGGGCTTTCTGAGGGGAAATGAGGAAAGGGGATTAAAATTTGAAATGTAAATAAAGAAAATATCTAATAAAAAATAAAAACAAAGACATCATGAAAAAAAAGAAAAAATAGCCAGTCTGAAAGAAGGGTCTTTAAGACAATTCTAAAATACTTTTAAGAGAAATAAATTTTCGATAGTATTCTCATCAAATATTATTAGATACCTTTGATTAATAAAAGTCAATATGATTTTAAAAAAAGAATTCATGTTTCTCTATATCCTTCCCAAATCATGTTGTCTTTTGGGTTTTCATAATAGTCATTCTAAGTAAAGTAAGATGACATCTCACTATGGCTTTGGTTGACACTTGCTAATAATGTGAAGCATTATTTCTCATACTTATTGTCCATTTGCTTCCCTCTTGTAAGAAATATCTGTTCAAGCATTTGGCTTACTTTCTAATCTGACAGTTTTCTTGCTATCATGTTGCTAGTGTGTGTGTGTGTGTGTGTGTGTGTGTGTGTGTGTGTGTATAAAACATTATATGCTACTCTGTGTCAAGTATATGGTTCACAGCTCGTTCTTCTGTTGATTACTTTCTTTGTTGTGATGATACGTTTTCATTTACTATAATCTCATTACTCTTTTTTATTCTGTTCTTTATGATTTGGAAGTCATTAAAAAAAAACATACTGCCCAAATCAGCATCATAAAACATTTCCTTCTTCCTATTCTGAGAGGTAAGTAGAGTCCCTGCCCATCTTCGGAATAACTCTTTTCTCAAGATCTCTAAAACTCTCTATTTCCCAAGGACACATCTTCTAGGTATTGGGAACAAGCAAAAGAAACTTATCCTAAATACTACCATTTCATTTTCAGACTCCATTTAATCATAGGGAGAAACTAAATTCAAGGTCCTAGGCTCTAGGGAAGCTGAGGACTTTCCCACAGCAGAACAGCTTCTATTCTAAACAGTTGCCTGAGTCCAGATGTCCCAGAGACAACTTATAAGAAAAAGTTGTCTGAGTCAGCCATTTCAAGGATACTTCTCCAAATGTGTGGGTTTTTTTTTATTATTATTATCTGTTAACTAGTAAAGACTATAGAAATTGCTGTTATCTAAGCCAAGGTACATAAGTTGTAAAAATATATAACCAATTGCCTGTTATGCCTAAATTAACTACAAGCAGCTGACCCATTCCTTTGTCCCCTTCTCACTCTGAGCTCTAGACCTAATGTCTAGGAAAATGAATTAAGGACTTTGAAGCCAGGTGTCCTGGATATGGTCCAGTCTCCAATGGGTACCCCCTTTTTAACCCATAATGTCAAAGCACATTTAGATAACACTGCAGCTCTCCCCAGATCCCCCTCACTTTGTGTTCCGATTCTATAAAACTGTTGTACAATCTCCCTTTGGGACAAAATTCAAGTCCCAAACCAGCTGCCTTCCTGAGCACTCAGAAAATAATGTTTTCAGTTTTAAGCTTTTGTATCCAAAGCGAGTTTTCTCAGCTTCCACCCAAGTCCATCATTGGTCCTGGGTCCATGGCTTCTCTTTCTTTTGTGCACTTAGAAAACCAAGCACTGGCAAAAAACAGAGATACAAGAAGTATTATAAATGTTTTCAATGAATGGAGCTAGAGCCATTGTTCATTCACATGCCCAAGAATTAAGTGGACACTACCTCACACTATACACAAAAACTAACAAAAACTGCAGCTAAAACTCTGTGGGATAGGATTTGCCTGCATACGTGAGGTCTTAAGTTAAATCACAACTGTATAGAAACCTTTGGTCCTTTGGTAGCTGCACTTAAGTAAAGTACGTGTGTGCCTGTGTTGCTGTGTCTGAGTGCATGCACACTTTTTGATCATATTTTGATAATATTTTCTTTCATGTTTTCTTTAAGACTAGCAGAATTATACATGCGTATCTTTCTGTGGTGGACTTAGTTTTGGCAATATTAGTTTAAATCTGTTTAAACTGAAGAGACTCATGGATCAAGTGAATTCTGGATATCATAGTATAAAATTACATAATTGTACATTAGTAAGACAAAATGGATTTTTGCTTCTTCTGGCATTCAAATTCAGGGCTAAATATGAAGTTAAATCCACATTTGTAATTAGCAACTTCATAAGAAGCAACTAAAAACTGGGAAGCAAGTAAAGATATAAATTCCAGAATGCTTAAATATGTTGCTTGATTATAGTGTATACCAAAATTACCAGGTTTACCAGATAACTTTCATGGTAAATTTTCTATCTACTGTGACTTTTAGGTTAAAATTTTGCACATAAATTTATTTTAGCTCTACTTGGAAGAAACAAAATTAATTCAAATTTCATCAACGGCCTCAATTCAAGAGTTGAAACTACAAAACTGTTAAGACATGGATTTAAATCATTACTGTTTTAAACTTTATCAATATGAAAACATTTGTGCTTCAACAGTGAATGAAAATGAGGACATGGTTGAGGTGTGATTGAGAAGTGTTTTATTGTAGATATGAGAGAGAACATAGCCAGAGATATCAGGAAGGCTCTAGACTGAATATGACCAGCAGAATAGACCTGGGCCATGAGAGAAGGCAGGGGAGAATTAGAGAAGAAGAGAAGAGAAAAGGGAGCAAGTGGAGAAAGATAGGAGCCATTGACCAAGAGAGGAACTATGGACCAAGAGAAGAGCCAAGGACCAAGAGAGGAGCCAAGGACCAAGAGAGGAATCATGGACCAAGAGAGGAGCCAAGAACCAAGAGAAGAGCCAAGGACCAAAAGAGGAGCCAAGGACCAAGAGAGGAATCATGGACCAAGAGAGGAATCATGGACCAAGAGAGGAATCATGGACCAAGAGAGGAATCATGGACCAAGAGAGGAATCATGGACCAAGAGAGGAATCATGGACCAAGAGAGGAATCATGGACCAAGAGAGGAGCCAAGAACCAAGAGAAGAGCCAAGGACCAAAAGAGGAGCCAAGGACCAAGAGAGGAATCATGGACCAAGAGAGGAATCATGGACCAAGAGAGGAATCATGGACCAAGAGAGGAGCCATGGACCAAGAGAAGAGCCATGGACCAAGAGACCCAAGAGCAAGCCAAGAGAAGAGAAGAACCAAGAGAGTGAATAGCTGAAGTCACTGAGTTATGCAGGAGTCAGACACCGGGGGAAGAGAAGCAGAAGCCTAGCCCGGGAGAGGGAGAGATTTAGGGTAGGTGTACTGAGTAAGACTTGTCTCATATTTCTTTGAGACCTGACAAACAGATCCTGCTGAGAAAGTGAGAAGACAGTGTACAGCATGAAGGAATAAACTTGTAAATTATATGTTGATTGGGTATTTACACCAAGATTTTGTATGGCAGTTTCCTCCCAGGTTAACTTGGAGGGTTGTAATTGGAGGTTTCCAAGCGTGACATCCCTTGTTCGCTTTGTTTTGTTCTGCTTTTTGTGAGATATATTCCTCAAATGCCTGGTGATTCCTTGCTTGTCCACTTGCATTTACTGAAATTTACTAGCTGCAAGCTTTAGGAAGAGGATCACTCATTGAAGGAAGTCTCATATATAGATAAATCTTTCCAAGCCTCTGGCTTTCTTCTAAGCCCAGCGGTGGAGGGGATGAAAACACGTGCTGGCAACTGGGTGGTTGTGAAGCTCTGATACAGAGTCATTCACTCTGGTGAAGACCTGCAGACTGTCACAGCCCTTTACAGATCACTGTATACTGGGTGCGACACCTGAGGTGTTCATGCCTTCATCTGTGTTCAGCGTTGGTCTTTACCCTTGCTTTCTTGATACTTTTCTAGGACATTTAGAGATTTAAAACGTTGATCTCTTAAGAGATGTCATGTTTCAAAAAAAAAAAAGAGAGAGTAGCTACTTAGTCTTTAGAAGTAAGAAGAGCCATCAAGGACAATGCCTGTTTCCTATGTTTTCATCAAGTTTGTCCTTGCTTAGCAGAGCACATGGACTTCCAAGTGCAGGGAATACATTCTCTGGGATCTCTCTCACATGCCAGTCAGTAGCCATGCCTTCAATTGCATTAGGTTTAGTTGTCCCTGCCTAGATAAATCAGTTACAACCTTACACACATGTCCCACTCCAAATGTCTTTTATCCTGCTACCTTTATTTTCTGCTGTGTTTGTCTTTGTGGACTTGGAACTTTGTTTACATTCCTGTAATAACACTTAATGTGGTCTTGTGAGACAAAGGAAATAAGATTTTTTTTTCAGTGTGTTGCTTTTAACTAGAAGGTTAATGTATCGTTTTCTTTCAATAAATTGGAGATAGCAGAACTGACACAGACCAACAAAATGCCTTGACTCTCCCTATCAAAAAGCATCTTTCTGAGTTAAATGATGCAATTAAGACAACAATGATAAAACAACCCTGCTCCCATTCTCTGAGGAGGTTCACGGAGTAAATGAGTCAATGAGAGATAAGTCCCCTCATTTAATGCATTGGTTGAGGTGACAAGATTCTAAGGGAAACTGACCCTGTCTTAACCGATAAAATACATGAGAATGATTTCCTGAAAGGATTGAGTTATTGTTACAAAGAAGATTGCTAAAATCTGAACATCCTTTCTGTGTGAGAGATGCCTTTGTACTCAGCCTGACCCATTGGACTTCGCTTGGAAGAAAACCTTGGCCGGTATCCAGCACAGGTAATTTGTGGTCTAAAAGAGATAATTTCTATCACATCCATCATTTTCTACTTTGTTTTATGAGAAGAATGCCCTGACCACCAGGGACTCTTGGAAGGAACAGAGTGAGACTAACAAGTGAGGGAAGCTGGTGTGAGTGGGCCAGGTTAAAGTTGAATATGCAATTCATGTGCTGACTTTAGGAGTCACCTGCAAGCCTAAAATACCACAGACTATACAGGCAATCCTGATGGTCCTTGCTCTGCCACTCCATTAACTTGCTAATAGAGTTGTTGGGTGACTTGTTTGTGGGGGTTTAAACAAAACATTTCTCTTCCAATCACCAAAAGGAAGGTGCTGGAATGTTCTTCTGTAAGATTGACAACAGTGGAGGTCATGAACTTGCGCAGGGGAATTAGCAAGCACAGGGATGACTGTCAGGCTTGCAGAACGTTTAGCTCTGAGATAAAACCTTGTGTTTTATTTTCAAGGATATCCAGGAGTAGGCAAAGGTAATACAATTATTCTCAGAGGAAGTACACAGCCATAGAACAATGGGAACTCTTAAAAGGTGCCCTTAGCCATTTCACAAACCGAAGGCTGAAAAGGCTCTCTGCTCATCCCTTTATGATGTCATTACAGAAACACCTTAGAAACCAAGGTTCATGAATGTAAATTGCTGGGGAGGCAATTGACATAATTAATGGAGGAGAACGTGTTCTTTTAAAAATGCTCTTTACAGTCGGAGCTAAGATATAGTATTGTTTAAAATGTGTGAATAATAACTTCCAGTTTTGGCTTGGATATATTTTTCTCTTTTAAGTATTGTCTTAGTCAGGGTTTCTATTCCTGCACAAACATCATGACCAAGAAGCAGTTGGGGAGGAAAGGGTTTATTCAGCTTACATTTCCACATTGCTGTTCATCACTAAAGGAAGTAGGGACTGGAACTCAAACAGGTCAGAAAGCAGGAGCTGATGCAGAGGCCATGGAGGGATGTTCTTTACTGGCTTGCCTCCCCTGGCTTGCTCAGCCTGCTCTCTTATAGAACCAAGACTACCAGCCTAGAGATGGCAGCACCCACAAAAGTACCTCGCAGCTTGATCAGTAATTGAGAAAATGCCTTACAGCTGGATCTTGTGGAGGCATTTCCCCAACTGAAGCTCCTTTCTCTGTGATAACTCCAGCTGTGTCAAGTTGACACAAAACTAGCCGGTACAAGTATGTATGGCATATGAGTAAGAATTAGGCTCTGTACCTACCTTTTACCCAACAATATGGTATATATAACAGAGGTGTGTCTGAGCACTTAAGAATCTCAGTCCCATTTTTGTAGATGTACCTCAACACTAGAATTCTTCAATACTTTTAAATAAATTTCAAAACTTAAAGGACGCAATATAAAATATTATGGCAAAATTACAAATTATTGGTTTATTCTGTCTTCTAACTATCATACTTTTGAGCTAGTTAACAATAATGACCACAGGGATATATGTCAGATTTTGTATGCTACCTCTACGGGGTCTGGAAGTCATATTCTAGCACTGACTATTAGAAATAATCAGTTTACACTGATAGTTGTTTTATCTTAAATAACATTTACAACAACATTTTATCTTAAATAACTGTTTCCCATTTGATTCAACATATACCTGAAGCTGAACTGGCTTTGGATTGAGTCTATCAAGTCTGTGTTTCCAAACAGTGTAGCTAGATAGTTTACTTAATGACAGCATCTATCTGATCAGGTTATTATAATATTTCAACATATTAAGGCTAACAGTTGTACCTGAGACACAGTAAAATTCAATAACTTACTGCTACTAGTAATGTAATTTCAGTCAAACTAGCAATGGTCGAATACAATTTTGTGACCCACTCTTGAATCATCTTAGTATGTGTTCAACTTTCCTATATCTAGATGAAATTCTTTAAAATTCTGGAGTTGTAGTTTGCATCCCAACAAGTTCTTCCTTCATCTTTTCAGCTATCCTCAATGCCTCATGAATCTAGTATTTTCCACAATGATTAGGTAACTAGGATCCATAAAAAAATTGTTTAAATATATAGAAAATCAACAAGGAATTGTGAGATGGCTTAGCAGAGCAAAGCATAGCATGAGCTTGGTTCCCAGAACCTACTGCCAAAAGTGGTCATTTGACTTCCATGCATGCATACATGTACATGCACACACACACATACATATACACACATGCATGCAGGCTCACAGGCTTATACACACACGTACATGCATGTATATACATGCACATACATGACATACACGCATATGCATACATATACACACATGCTCACACACATACATTACATGTATATATACATACATCTATGCAGGTTCATGGGCATACATACATACATACACATACCCCCACACACATATGCATACAAGCTCGCAGGCATATACACACATGCACATAATACACATGTGTGTACATGCACATACATATACAAACTAAATTAATTGATTAGTTAATTAATTTATGAAATATTAAAGAAAATCACCAATGGCACCCACAATCATTATCAAGTGAAGGCACATTTTTGACTGAAATAAGCAAGTGAACAGTGCTTTAAAATGCAGTTTCACCATAGCAATTTTTACACAGTTTCCACACAGTAAACATTAGATAGAAATCTCATTACTGTGGGACTTTTACGAAGAAAAGTTATTGATAAATAACAACTTGCACCAAAACCTATTCAAAGCTTTATTAGATGCTTTGGCCCTGAAAATGCCCACACACAAGAATAGACTTAGTTTTGATACGTGTCACAAGGAGCGAGATCAGTGGAGACGAAATCCTTGAGACCAAGGTCAGATTGAATTTGGGAGACAATAAAACGAAGCCTGGCAGACTCCATCCCTGCAGATTGTCTCAGTCACTAGGCCAGTTCTCCTTGGACCCCTCATTTCAGGGAGTGACAACAACGGCTGCGTTGAGGATTGGGTCTGAGAGCACTATATTAAACCTAAAACACAGAAGAATTTAAGTTTGACACTTCACGTTTACCTAAGTCTGGTGCTTCCTTTACAAAATGTTACATAGTTCAAAGCTCTGTGTGTGTGTGTGTGTGTGTGTGTGTGTGTGTGTGTGTGTGTGTGGTGTGTGTGTGTCTGTCTGTCTGTCTGTCTGTGTGTGTGTGTGTCTGTGTGTGTGTGTCTGTGTGTGTATACCTATGTGTGTATACATGTGCATATGTATATATGAGTATGTGTATATAGAGCTATATTCATAAACTGTGTTATGTATTATAACACAGTTATATGAAGCTTCCACTGAGTGAAAGAGCTGTTCCAGATACAAGGTCAATACCCATTGAGAATTTCCTAAATTTCTTAAAGTTCAGGAGGAACGGGATCTATTAGGCATGAAGCAGGACCAGATAAAGCTGAAAGGCATACAGTGCATTTGTCCAGGAAAGAATTCTGTTGGGTTCAGTGGACTGTTAAGATCTTCCCCTGAGGAAGTTTTAAATCTCTTATGGGAAGCCAGATCTGCATCATGAGTGAGAGAAGACTGTTTGTATAGACTGAGGATGCATGAAAGAGATGCTGTATGGGGATAGGCACTCCTGCGTGGTATTTAAGATGTAGATCATAATAAATCTAATCCTAAACTGACACCATTTCTATCTACCTCAAATAAGGTTGAGCCTCTAATACATAACCAGACTCTGGCACACTCGGTGCCCTAGCAGCAGCTACAGTGAAGGTCTCTCTTTCTAATCTGTCTAGCTCATCAGTGAAAAGGATTAATGGGTTGAAGGTTTATATATCAGGTAGTCATCTCACCAGGAACCCTAGTGTTGCTTCAGAGGCCTTTAGACCAGGCTAATCCTCTCATCTCTTTTGGAATAAGAAATTTCAATTAATTATCTGCTTTCAAATGACTACACGTTGCCTTGCTGGGGTTGTGAAATTTTGAGAACTTAATCATGCTCCTTAAATGTACCGGGCTCCTTACAGTGTCTTCACTGTCTAGAAAAAGGTCATCAGTTTATTCATTTTCCTGGGGACAGCAATATTCATACTGCACACTAAACTTATTCAGAAACTTGATAATTTATAATTAGTCAATGATTCGATTGCTAAAACATGCTATTCAATCTTGGGGCTGCTGTAGTGTTCATCCAGTGGTCCTTTAATTCAATTCCTCTTGCCTTAGAATCTATTCTCATCTTTTTTAGGAAAGCAAATGAAACTATAGCCCAAAACTTAACATTCCTGTATCCTAACCACTCCTGTTTTATTCTTCCTGGAAAGTAGGCTTTTTCCACATTGCTCTTTTGACCAACTACAGGGTGTCCCTTGAGAAACTAAAAAATTCAGAAGTTATGTGGGAGCTCTTGAGTCCTCAAATCACTCACCTTTGTTCGTGGATAAACAGTTTACTAGTTCCTGGTAGCACTCTCAGAGCATCTTTGTTTTAAGTTGCCTTCTCCATTCCTGGGTTAATCGTGTTCTATAAGCACTCTCCATGGCAAGGAAGCTCTTGCCTGCAGCAAGGCAGTATTTCATGGAAGTGTTGCTGGCATCCTGCCCAAAAGGGTACATAGAAAAAGAATTGAAACTCTAAAGACCCAGGCATTGGCCAAGACTTCTTTTCTTGCCTCAGTACATACTTAAACTAGTACATAATGTTGTATCTTGTTTTCTTTTTCAGTGATGGGAATGGAACTGAAGACCTTGTGCATTCCCAGCCAGTGCTCTATCAATGAGTCACATGCCCAGGTTTACATCTTTGTCTTTGGTTTAAAGTTTAAGCCTCTGGAAACCTGGATCCACTTCTGCTTATGACACTGCCTATTAATTTGGAAGCCTGTAGCATTCCTGGCCTCGTTAACCCTTGGGAGAACAATCGAGAGGCTTCCCTTCCTGTCTGCTCCCACCTGGGGATATATTAGTGTTGCAAGAACTGATGCTGTTTGTCAGCACTTGACCTCCAGTTGTTTCTGTCCCGGGCATCCTGCTGAGTACCACTCCTTAATTGCTTCAGTGGTGGCTTCAATCATCTCACTCCTCATTCCTATTTCTTCGGAGACTCCCAGCTTCCTGGTCTGCTTTAGGTTTTTATTTCTTCCCGGGTAGAACATTCTTTGATGAGAAATGTTACAAGAGAATCTTGGTGACTCTCCTAATCTGTAAAACAATTAATTAGAATTCCCAGAGCATTCCCTATGGGTTCACGTTTGCATGTAAGAGGCTGCTTAGTTCTCCTGCCTGGGTGGTTCCTTTATCTTCAGAATAGGATCTGCTTGGATATGCAGGGCAGCCTCCCTTCTGTTCTCAGGTTCATTTTGAAAACTGAATCCTCTCACTGAATCCTTCCCTGAAAAGACCAAAGCTGTCAAATTGGGGGGGGGGGGAACTGAGCACCTTGCTATTCACAAGAACCATCCTCATCAGTTGATGAGGGCAAACTGACAACACTACAGAAACAAAAGGCAAACGTGAATGTTCAGGGAGTGGAGAATGGTCACATTTTATTAGAAAAGGTCGGAGAGCAACAGTGGTGTGAAAGGCAGAGTTTTAAAATTATAGTCGGCACAATTCGTTCATAGAACAATCAAAACATGATACTACTAATAAAATAGTTACATAAATATGTATGTATTTATGAAAAATACATTAGAAATGTAAGAAGAAATTGATAGAAATCAAATGGTGCTATAAATAAATATGGTGAAATTTTTTAAGGTTTAGAGCATGAAATAAAGTAATGAACGTGAAAAAATAACATTGAGAAAACTTCTGTGGGTATGTATACAAATACATGTATGAATACATATGCTCACTCAAACGTGATATCTACTTTTATTACATCCATTTATGAAGCAAAACCATGTATCAGAAGAGACAACATTAAATTTTGAAAGGAAGAATTGTTATAGTTCACAGTTGCTGGTAATAACTCAATCACTTAAAAAAGTATATCTTACATCTGTTGCCTTCCCCCAAATAAATAAATACAGGCATCAAGGGGAAAATTCAAGATTATATAGACACGAGAGATGGAGAGATGATAGTTAAGCAGTTAAGAGTATGTACTGCTCCAGAGGACTCAAGCTTGGTTTCCAGAACCCACACTGGGCAACTAACAACCACTCCAGCTGCAGAAGATCTGAGGCATCAGGCCTCCACAGGCACCTAGAGAGAGAGAGAGACAGACAGACAGACAGACAGACAGACAGAGTCAGAGACAGAGACTAGAAACTATATTCATAGGAAATGCATATATTTCATAAAGTACCAGCTTACCTCTCTGAGACAAGAATTTCTGCCACAGATATATTCTCAGGGGAACTGAGCATGTTTGATAGTAACTAAACATGTACAGGACTTGTAGGAGTTCAACCATTGAAAGAATCTCTTCTCCACATCAATAGTTACCACTCATATAATCTTAAGGAAATCCTGACTCTTGTAAGTTTCAGGAACTTCCTAAAACTTCTCAGATTTGTTTACTTCCTGAGACTTACTAGACTAGTCAATGTTGAGGGAGGGGATACAAGGGAGGGGCTTTAAACTTTCTTTACTGAATGAGATGAAGAGAGACTTCCTCTAAGAGGAAATGTTTAAATTCAGAGGAAATAGTTGCACAACACAAACACTTCACAGAGAACATAAATCACAGAGAGTTTATTAGGTAGTTAATGAAGACAATTGAAGAAAAAAGCTGCAAAGGATTTACAGTGTAGGGGCCTTTCATCATCCTTAGAAACGTTCTCAGTCTTGATACTCTGTGATTACTACAAATCACTTTGGATACAGATCTTTACTACTTTACTGATTTATTCCAAGAGAAGCCCTCTCCCCCTACTATCAAACACACTATGTACCATGTCTAGTGAGTATTAAAACTCCAGTAGTTTCCTCTTGTCATTGTTGTTCCCTCATAGTGATCAGGCCAGTTCCTGCTGGGGCTGGAAGTCACCAGATTGCATTTAGAAAGAAACTAAAAATTAATTATTCTATAGACTACCAGACAGACACCATTCTGGTTGAGGGGACTAAGATAACATCTCCATCTGAGGATGCATCCTGCTAGGCGGCCTGGTAGTCACGTCCTGGTTTCTTCTGCTCAAAAAGCTCTCTGTGCATGTGGTCTTAATGACTAGCACGTAAGCTTGACTTGAACCACCCTTCTTTACTTCAAGGCACAGGTGGTTAGGTATCCCTATAGAAAGATGCCCCCGTGCAATCTCATTCATTATGGCACACAAATAAGAGGGGGGGGGGGATAGAAAAAAAAAACCTGTTATTGAAGTTCAAGGATGTTCCTCGTCCTTTGGTAGCAGGGAAAAGGTTGCAGTTCCTTCCACAAAGCAGTACCTTGTCAAGATATTCCTAACAGAAAGAGCAGCACTTCCATTTTTGGGCAACCAGCCATCATAACGAGGCCAGCTGGCTCATGGTCAGCATCAACCCAACAGGAGCGAACTGGAAATAGAAGCCAACAGCGCCACCATGTGGAAAAGCTGGAAACTTTGAAGGCTTCTGCAGTTTTTCCACAAAACCGGAAGAAATTCAGAGCCTTGAAGGGAATTCCTAGATCTAGTGTCTGGGTTCCCTTTTCAGAATTAATCCATCAAAAGGTACTATAAAAAGGGCCCTCTAACTAATACAGCCTACAGCAAGTACACAGGGGCCTGAAGAAAATACCACCAGTATATGGCAGGTAGCTGATCGTTACCTGGGAGACAGGGGAGCTTCAGGAGGCAAGATAATGCCTGAACTCGGACTACAAACTTTTTCCCTCATCTAAGATAAAGTTATTGCAAACTACAGGATGGAAACCACAAGCCGTGATATTCCCTCATGAAGTCCTTCCTACCATAGAACCCTCACTACTGCCCAAGGGACATCCTTGACTATAAAGCACAGAAGATTCTCCCATTTAGGACAGGGATTACAACACAGGAGAAAGAACGATGAACTGAGACTTGGTGACCTTTATCCTACTTCGGACTTGACCACTAATGGCGATACTTTCCATTACCCGACTTGCCTGCTTCAAGCATCAGTTTCCTCACCTCTGGGGGTAGGGGTTTTAAGTTCTACTAAACTAAGGTGGACTCTCTGGAAATGACCCTTCAGCATCTATCTGTAGTTTGACATGAGGCTCTGGGCGTTTGTCACTATGACACATCACCCAACAGCCTAGGAGAAGATTTCAATCATCCAAGATCTAGAGAACCTTCATTTCAACAAGACCCCCGAGGGGATTAGAATACACACTAAGGTCTGAGAAGCATCTCTTTAGATCATCAGTCAGATGTAAAGACCATAAATGCAGAACATATCTAAGGCCTGATCTACTACCAGCATTATGGCTTCCTGGTACATCTGCATATCAATGGCACTTAGCGTCCATACTGGAGAATTAGGTAATTTCATTAAGGAGGGTCTTAGTTTTATTAATATTTTTGACTGAAAATATGTATTTACCTAAAGGTTTTGTTCTGTTTTTAATACAGTTCTGAATGACTTGTGGGTCATAAAAAATGAGTTAATTTCTTACTGTATTTAAAAACAAGGTTAAATCTTACAGTGTCTTCAACAACTGGTATCTACAATTTAGCAGTAGGAGTTCCTTATAAGAGAGAATAAATTAATATGTTTAGTACTATGATGACTTTGTGGAAGGGTTTTCAAACTCGAGTTTTAAAGCTTCTGTTTGGTCTTTGACTTCTGCGTCTATTATTATGTTCCCAGAAGCAAGGTTGATTAGGTAAAAAAATATCATTTATCATACTTTAAGCAAGAATTCTAATTCTCAAAGGGTCTCTGACCAATTTTATATCTTATGTACTTTGTGTCTTTGGCCCTCCAAACTGCCAGTGAACCCTGAATACAGGAACCCAATGCTCTATGTATTCTTACCACAGCCTGCATCAGCTATGCCAACATCAAAAAGCAATTAATTTTTTCCTCTTGTCCAATTTCTGTTGATTTAAGGAACAAGGCATTTTTGTAAGTTCTGTTGATATTGAGATGATGCCCTTCCATGCGTTGAGGCCCTGGTGGCTTAGGTTCTTTTTTAAAAAAATTTTGAAGTGTGTTGGAACCTGGGCTATTTCTCAAGATGAAGGCCATGAAACAATTTTAAAAGTAGCATCACTCTGCATGAATTATTGGCTCAGACTCCAGAGAGGATGCTGGCAGGCTGATTTACAATAAAATGAGTTCTGTTCTTTTCTTCCTGGCTCATTTTTAAGCATCTGCTGAGAAGATTGCAGTTCCTCCCATGTAGTAAACACAGCCCCAACATTAAAAGGAAACTAGAATATGCCTACTGGTTTAAACTCGTACTTGACTTTAAAATGTCCTCTCTCTTTACCTGCGTGGCAGTTTGAATAAAAATGTCCCCCATAGGCTCATATAGTTGAATGCTTAGTCATCAGGGTGTGGGCTTGCTGGACGAAGTGTGTCACTGGGGACAGGATTTGTGTTTTCAAAAAGCCTATGCCAAGCTCAGAGTCACTCTCTTCATGCTGCCTGTGGATCCAGCTGCAGAACTCTCAGCTACTATGTCTGAGAGCCACCATCATCCCTGCTGTGAGGATCTGAACTGGTAAGCCAGCCCCAATTAAATGCTTTCCTTTATAAGAGATGCCAGTGGCCATGGTGTCTCTCCACGGCAATAAGGTACTGACTGAGACAGTCTGTAATTTAATGTATATTTTAGAAATGTAGAGTGGGAGGAGCAAGAAATGGGGAAGGAGCAGAAGGAGGGAGGAAACTGGGCATTAGAAGAGTTAGAGATGGCCTTGTCAGCCACTCAGCTACTGCCTTCTGAGCTGATCAAAGAGTGTTGCAAAAGTTAAAATGATTGGTTTTGCAAAAGAAGACAGATAAAGTCATTCTTATCACCCACACTAGCAAGGCCAAATGTCTACAGCGCTAACCTTACTCACCCAAGCAATGGTAGCTCTGCCTGCCTGGGGACCCACCCCAGCTGTGCCCATTCCTAAGGGAAGAAGAAGGCTGTAAGAACGAGAGGTGTGGCTCATAAGGTACAAAATGCTAATCAACCCTCTTTTTTCTAGAATCAATTTGGAGTACTTGGGAATCTGAATTTTCCACCTAAACCCTCCTGAGACTATTCATAGGTTGTGAGATCTCTCCCTCCCTCCTGGCCCCCCCTCCTTCTCAGATAGATGTCTGTTGTTGATCAGATATGCCCCCTTAAACTAAAGGCAGCTAAGAAGGCTTAGATAAAGGCTGGGTGTGTAGACTAGAGAGTTTCAAGTCTATAGACTCTGTATGCAAGACAGAACCAGGAGTGAAGAAAAGAAAAGGTGTGAGGTGCAGGTCAGGTCTTGATATGGATATCCACACAGTCTAAGTTCTCAGTCCAAAACTAGCATTGTAAAAGCACATTTCTTAGGATGCATAGTTTACTAGATTTATTTGTTACCTTAACTACTTATACTATGTGTGCCCAAAGCCCGCCGTGACATGGTGAGACACATCTGTAAACAGACATATTCTCTTATGAGCTCAGGCCAAGCTTGAATAGTGAGACATTAACCCTGTGTTTGAATATCACCTTTCCAGCTTTGCTTGTTATGAATACCAGACAATTCACTAAAAATCTCCATCATATACTAAAGCATTACATTTAAATGTTCATGGCAGTCATCCTTACTTACTCTCGAGTCTCCTTTCTCTTTAGTATACAAACCACCTATAATTCTGGGAGCTTGGTTTGACATGTTGCTTGTAGCTTTCCTCATTTCTGTTGCACATACTTAAAACCTGAGCAAATTCTATGCCCCTCCTCCTTGGTCATCCACTGGATTCATCTGACTTACTATGCATGCATTCCTTTGTTCTCCTGAGTTTCCACAACTTTCCTTCCGTTTGCCTACTGGGGTAGGCTAGTGAATTGGTATCTGCCAACTTGCTAACACTGCAAAGTCCAACTTTCAGAAGGCTTATTGTAACATGGAGAACTGCCAGTGATGAACATGCCAGTGAGGAACCTGTCTGAGCTCCAGACAGTAAAATTTAAGCACTGGCCATTAGTCTCTGATAGTCTCCAAAAACTCCTCAAAAAAAGAGAGATTTGAAAAATTATTTCACCTTCCTAATACCAATAAAAGAACATACTTCAAATCTAGATAAGTGTAAAAGTGATAGATGTGAGCAGTAGTCTCTGATAGTCTTTATGGTAACAGGTGTGAGCATGACAGATGCAGAAAGACCTGGCACACTCAGCTTGTCCTGCCTTCTCAAGACAACACTTGCACACTGGTCTCTCTACAGACTCTCTTTGTATGGTCACAGGGTGACCCTGGAATATTTGGCTTCTGGTGTCTTTTCTGAAAAACAACTGCCCCACCCCTACCCCACATGACCAAGAAAACTTTTCTTCTCTGAAATTAGGTAGAGTCAAATTCGTATAGTAAGTCTTTTCCTGCCCTACACTGGGGAGAGAAAACTTGTAGAGCACACCTCTAGCAGAAAGACAGGGCATCAAGTGAGGGATGGGGTTACCATCCCATAATCAAAACTCTCACTTGTAATTAATTATTCCTGTCTGAAAGAACTGCAGCGACAGAAATGGAGAGGAGCCGGGGGTTGGGGGAAAGGAGGCCCAGTGACAGGCCCAAAGTTGGATCCAGCTCAAGGAGAGGCCCTAAGGTCTGACACTATTACTGAGGCTATGGAGTGCTTACAAAAAGGGACCTATCATGACTGCCCTCCGACAGACCCAACAAGCAGCTGAAAGAGTCAGATGCAGATATTTGCACCCAACCAATGGACAGAAGCAGCTGACCCCTGTGGTTGAATTAGGAAAAAGCTGGAAGAAGATAAGGATGTGGGCAACCTAGTCAGAGGACCAGTAGTCTCAATTAACCTGGACCCCCAAGATCTCTCAAACACCGGACCACCAACCAGGCAGCATACACCAGCTGATATGCGGACCCCAACACATAGACAGCAGAGGACTGCTGGGTCTGGTTCAGTCAGAGAAGATGTACCTAACCCTCAAGAGACTGGAGGCCTTGGGGAGTTTAGAGGTCTGGTGGGGTAGGGGTTGGGGACATCCTCATGGAGACAGTGGGAAGGAGGTATGGGATGGGGAATGGTCAGAGGGTGGACCAGGAAGGGAATAAAATCTGGAGTGAAAAAAAAGATTAAATAAAAAATAAGAAAGAATAAGTCTTTTCCTCTAGTTCTGCTCCTGTTCATGTGCCCTTGCTAATGCTCTGCCCTCTAATTCTTTTGCTCACACTTTTATGTTTTTCCCTTTGTTCCTAGAAATGCAAGGCTAATCCCTATTCACATACCCCTTTCCCCCTATTCTTATAAATCTCATAATTCAAAAATCATAATCATTAATCATCTAAAACCCCATTTTGTTTTATTGTTGATCCTGTGACCACTTTATTTTAAAAACCAAAAACTCCTCAAAAGAAGAGAGATTTGAAAAATTATTTCACCTTCCTAATACCAATAAGAGAACATACTTCAAATCTAGATAAGTGCAAAGCAGGTAAGTATTTCACATCATAGGGAAGATGGAAGTCACCTTAATGCTTTGGCTTTTTCCCTCATTCCCATCCAATGCCTTAGGACCTGAATTTTCTGGGTCAAGACCAACATAGAATAGCTTTTCCAATTCAGGAAATATATTAAATATATAGGAAAAATGATTCAGTATGTTTCATGATTTGATGATAATAAAAAAATGATTGAATCCATTTTTCTCATTACTGCCAATACACTTGGCAGGTGCTGTAGAGTTACTCTATTACAAAAGCAGACACTTGATAAGTTACTTTAAGGGGTGAGATAAAAATATTAAATAAATAAAGCATAAAATTCTTATTATGTAGTTCCCTCAAGGACTTTGGTAGTTTGTCCGACTTTACATTAGTTTTAATTCTTTGTTTAAAACCCGGTGTTTTCATGACCACAATTTGATTGATCTTTTAAATATGTCAGTGGACTTAATATGAAAGAAAATGTTTCTGCAATATATATCTTAACGCAGAAGAAATTAAAATTCCTGGGACATATTTCCTAAATGATGTGTTCATCAAAAGAAAGTTCTTCTCACTAAGTTATTAGGCAGTTCCTGCCACCCAGTGGTCTATAGACATTACTAATATGTAGAGATCAATTTATGGTACTGAGATAGTACTATGGTACTAATGTGAATTTATAGACAACACAAGCATGCTAAATAAATGGATCAAATATGTCTTAGGAAATGAAATATAATACCAGTAAATTCTTTGCTTGACTTGAAACCTACTATGTCAATGGAAATAAGAGGATTTCCATATTAAATTCTGGCTATTAAAGCAACCTGTTAAATTAAGAAAGTTTCGACATTAATAAATACCATCATTTTATGCTATAAACATACAATTGTCTGTAGAGGCCCTTGCTAGTAAATTAATTAAATATCTGTTCCATTATGGTGTCAGCTAATTTGGAAGTTCATTATTTATTTGGCACTAATTTAGCCTAGCAAATTAATTAGAAGGAGCATGGGAAAATAGATGATTCAACATGAAAGTCCAAATCAAGACAAAGAGACAGAATTAAAGAACTTATTTAGAGAAAAGAGATCACTACATCATTTTAGGACTTTCAAGAGGGCCCTCCCCTCTCCCAAAGACTAACAAAGTAGTGCAGAGATACCCAGAAATGGGATTTTCAAATAAGAATTGGGAACTTTTATCAAAAGAAAAATTCTGCTCATGAAGAAAAATTTCTACTCAAGACTACATTCACAGTGTACACAGAGCTCTTCCTAACTCATGAAATCCTTGGTACCACTGGCCATTGATGAAAACCTTTAACAACCCTCTAGGTTTCACCCAACAGTTGCCTAGAAACAGCCTCCTGCCAGGTAAGAGCCACGAACCTGGGGTAGAAGAAGACCATTGTTACTTTACTCTCTCTCTCTCTCTCTCTCTCTCTCTCTCTCTCTCTCTCCTACTCTCCTTGTAGAATTTGAAAATTCTAAATCTCATAGAAGTGGTTAACAGGGTAGAATAAGTTATGGGGATTATTATGACTATACACATGCATACATTCACACACACATACCACACACACACACACACACACACACACACACACACACACACACACCACATATAAAGAGAGAGCGCTATCCATGTATTTTTTAAAATGACTAAAAGGAGAATATTTTCACCATAAAAATAAATGCATGAGATAGTTGATATAATCTGTCTGATTCAATCATTTCAGAATGCATTCACACATCAAAATTATATATTATATATCATAAATAGAATATACATACAATTTTTATTTGCCACTTAAACATTGATAATATGAGGTATGGAACATCTAAGAGACACACATTGTTCTTCAAGCCTATAACAAGACCTGTGCCCCTGGGCTCTGCAAATACACAAACTGCATCTAGCTGCTATTCTTCAGCTTATAACCATGCATTTGACTCTCTGTGCTACTATAACTTGATAGTCTTGATAACATACAGGATCCATACTAATAAATGGTTATGCTCTAACTTCTGACACATAGTAGGCACAAAAAGATAATGTTTTGTGACATTATTTACTCTTGTAAACTTTGCTTTTATTTCTCCCTTTAAACTGGCTATGTGCCTTTCTACCACATGTGTTCTTCCCAAACAGAAGTCAAATCCCCCATGTGGGAAGCTACAAATTTGAAGTACTTGTCAGTAAATGCCATAGCACTGTCCTGGTTGTTTTTCTTTCAGAAATGACTTCCTGACATAAAATGATCAACACCCCAGCCTGCGGCTTCTTGCAGTTCAGAAGCAAATGATTCATGCTTCTTATTATATTAATGCACAGAGAAAGCAATAAAGAGTCCAAGAAGCCATAATATAGTCACAACACCATAACTTTCTCTCATTACCCAGAAGTCAATGCATCATTACTCCTGATGTGTATTGATCCAGGCCAACAGCACTGGAGTTTATCTTCACGATCAATCATATTCTTTAAGTCACAGAACTGTCACAACCACATAGTACACTCACCTATGGAGCCAGACTGGACTCTGTAAACACTGTACATTTTGTCCCGTGGTGTTCCAGCTGAGAGTGGGGAAAAACAAGGCTGTTGTCTATAGCCAGAAATTTTCCTCATACTGTGCTAAGTACCTCACAATTTCTATATCATTTCTTTTTCACAAACCTCTAAGTGTGTCAGTATAAGCATTTTACAGACAATCACACTGTGGCCCTGTGGTGGTTTGAATCAGAATGCCTCCCGTAGTCTCATATATTTGCATGATTAGTCCCTAGTTGAACTCTTTGGAGAAATTAGGAGTTGTGTCCTCAGAGTAAGTGTGTCCTTCTAGGGGTGGGCTTTGATGTTTCAAAAGCCCATGCCAACCAAGTCTCTCTCTCTCTCTCTCTCTCTCTTTCTCTCTCTCTCTCTCTCTCTCTCTCTCTCTCTCTCTCTCTCTCTCTCTCTCATTACTTTAACTCTTGTTTCACTGATTAGAGCCTATCTCTTGCGGTTTCTAATGTATACTGAAGACCAATTGAGAAATCCAGCCTTGTAAGCTGAACAGCTACTGGATCCTTGGACTTTTAGTCAGGAGACAGTCGTTATACCACAGCTGAACCACAGCCTTAAGGCACTCTAATAAACCCATATATGTATAGAATAATATACACATATATAAATGTATATTATTCTCTCAGCTCCCTTCCTTTAGAGAACCCTGACTAATACAGGCCTCATGGCTGATTCTTAGTACCATCATTAGGCAGAAGTCACAAAGGTACTAGCCTGAGTTTGAGCCATCATCTTTTTCTCACTGTTCTTGGAGTCTGCTTATGCTACCCAGAAACCCCTTATGCCCATCATAGAGACCCCTACACACAACATCCTGGTGCTACCACTGTGTAGTCAGATGTGGAAGATTCCAGGACTTTCCTGGTTTTCTGTTGTCATCTGTGGGTTACTGGTCAAGTGCTCTCCACAGTCAACACTGTTTGTTAGACATAAGCATGAATAAGCTTTTAGACACAAATTCATTTATCAGTATATTCTATGTCAGGTACTAAGAAAGATATACAAAGCATCTTACCCTTACCATGGATTTCATTACAATAACACAGCCCTGCCTTGGGTCCACAGCTCATGAGCTCCTAAGTTAACAGAGCTCTGTTGACCCCAGGAACTACTTCTTTCCTCATTGGGTACACCCCAAGCTCATCACAGCATCCTCGAAAAATCTCTCCAGGCTTTGCTTTATATCACTACGTCAGTAATTCCTCATGTTCTTGTGTCACCAGATGGGCTGCAGGAATTTGAACATAGTGTGACTCGTGGAGAAGATTTTGTCTTGATCTCAGGACCCCCCCCCCCACTGTACTTGTTCTCTCTTTCTCTCTCTCTCTCTCTCTCTCTCTCTCTCTCTCTCTCTCTCTCTCTCTCTCTCTTCCCCTCCCTCCCTCCCTTCTTTCCTCCCTTCCTCTATCCCTCTCTACCTCGCTACCTCTCTCCTCTTCCCCTCCTTAAATTCATAGCTCACTTTATTCCAGAGCTCTCCAACTATCCTTTAGGCTGGTCATCGTAGGCAACTCAGGTGTCCACATGCAAATGGTTTTAAAGAGTGAAACACAGATATTTACGTGGGTCCAGGTCTGCACAGACATTGATAATACTTAGGGTGTTTGTGCTGAGGGAGAGGCTATATGATGAGAGAAAACATGGCCCGTCCTCTCTGTTCTTTCTAAGCTGATTCATATGCTTGGGCTCATGACCTTATACTCAGCCACCTAAAGGCACAAGCTGTTGCTAACCTACTCTCACATCAGCCTCCCTCTACCTCTATTCTCCATTTCTGTGTGTTCATAGTTCTCCTACCCACCAAATAAAACTAATCCAACTTGGAGCCTCTCCATGCCTCATTTCTCTTCAAAGCTTGCTTCTTCTATGATTCACCTTTCCTCAGTGTATTTCCTGTCCACCCTACGGACTTCAAGGATGGGACAAATAACAAATCAGCATGTTCTTGCTCCACCCTAACCTAGCTTCTATCTTTTTAAGGACTCCAGTTCCATGATTACTAACGTTAAAAGGCTCTTTTGGATCCTCACATATCTTGAACCTTCTGCAGTCTACTGACTATTCATTCACTTCCTTCCCTTCCCTGGCTTCTTGTCCACTGGCCTGCAGTCACTGCCTTTCTCTTTAAATCTTACCATGTGGTTCTTTGCTGTGGACTTGTCACTCTGACCCCGGAGTCTACTATGTCCTGTCCCTCCTCAGGCCTCTATGGTGGGCTGCTCTTCATCCTTCCTGTAAAGTCTGTGTAACTGTCCTTCCCTCAATCTTCCCTCTCTCATTCCATAATATTCTTCTTGAGTACTATGCACCTGGCATTTCCTCTTGTATTTATGCCCAGTAGCAAATTGTCTTCCTCAGAGCCTAAGTTTCCATTGCAGGCTTTCATATTGGACAGGATGTTTCCGGTGAGTACAAGCAGAATATACCTCATCCAAAATTATGAAATGAGAATGCTCAATGCTTGTCTACCATGCTGAAGACCCTGGAGGAATACTTTTTAAAAGGTCCCCAAATTGGAAACATTTCAAAAAAAACCATAATGCCCTCAGAGGAATCTTCCACACCTAACACATTGTGATGAACCATACCACACAGGCACTGAAAGTACTGTAGGGAGTATTTTCACCTTTGAGATTTGTATATAAGGTCTCAGTGAAACCTTATGAAACAATGAATTTCATGTTTAGATGTGGGTTCCATTCCCCAGTATAGCTCATTATGCATATTTAAATATTAATAGGTACAAACTAAACTGAAATACTTCTGGTCCTAAGCAAATTAAATAAGAAATACTCAATCTGTACTGGCTTTTAGGATTTGGTGTGGTTATACTGTTTCATAAAAACGCACCTGTATGCAAGATGTTTTATGCTAACTCTCATGGGGATTTATTGTGAATAACTTAGTTCTGTGGCTTAACTGAGGATTGTTTACATATAATTCTCACATGAGTTTGAGCTCAACTGTTCAGTAATATTAATAATAATAACAATAATAATGACACCAATACAATTTTATATTACCTCTTCATTTTTTTAAACAATTTTTATTAGATATTTTTCTCATGTACATTTCAAATGCTATCCCGAAAGCCCCTATACTCCCCCCCTGCCCTGCTCCCCAACTCATCCACTCCTGCTTCCTGGTCCTGGCATTCCCCTATACTGGGGTATAGAATCTTTGCAAGACCAAGGGACTCTCCTCCCAATGATGGCTGACTAGGCCATCTTCTGCTACATTTGCAGCTAGAGACACGAGCTCTGGGGGTACTGGTTAGTTCATATTGTTGTTCCTCCTATAAGACTCCTTCAGCTCCTTGGGTACTTTCTCTAGCTCCTCCATTGGGGGCCCTGTGATCCATTCAATAGATGACTGTGAGCATCCACTTCTGTATTTGCCAACCTCTTCTTCTTGATTCAATACATGTTCCATTCTGTAAAAAGAAAAGAGGATATATCATTGATGATATTTGAAATGCTCATGAACAAAATTTTGCATTATTTATATCACCTTTTAACTACCTTTTTATCCTTCAGAGCTCGCTCTCTTTTCTCTCATTCCACTTCTTCCTCCTCCTTCTTCTCTCTCCTGCCTTCTTTTTATCTTTTTATTTTCTTTTATTACTTTTACAATTTTTTTTTTTGGATTTTTGAAACAGTATTTTCCTGTGTAGCCTGGCTGTTCTTCAACTCACTCTGTAGACCAAGCTGGCCTTGTATTCAGTGACCCATCTGCCTCTGCCTCTTGAGGGCTGTGATCAAATTAAGGATGTGTAAGATTTTTCTGAAATATCTTTAATTTATTTTATATTGTATTATTCATGTTGCATTTACATCTTTCATCTTTTTCCCTTTTCTCCTCCTTCCAACCACTTCTGTCCTACCCTGCTCCCTCTCTCAAATTCATGGCCCTTAAAAATTATTGTTACATATATACTAATAAAAAATACAGAGATACAACCTGCTGTGTTCATTTCGTGTTGCTCCAATGTGCATAATTTTAGCCATCATAATACCTATTGACCAAAGTGAAAGAGGGAAATATCACATGACCTCACTACTAGCTGACAAGCTATAGGCAGCTAATGATTGCTGAGAAAGGGAAAATTGGTCTTCACTGGGAGATAAACACCGGAATTAGTTATCCAGTAACAAGTGGTAAACCCCTTTGAAATTTTAAGAGCTATTGCCTTCGTTTGTTATATTTATTTATTTATTTATTTATTTATCTTTTAAGATACCATTTTTATTTTATTTTTGAGACTCTCATAAATGCACAATGCAATGTATTTTGATCATATTCACCCCCATCTTACCAGAGCCACTCTGCCAACCTAACCTCCCCTCCCCCAACTAGTAACCTTTGTATCAATGTGACAGAAGACCTGCAGAGCTTCTCCAGAGAAAGTATCCAAGGAGCTGAAGGGGTCTGCAACCTGATAGGTGGAACAACAATATGAACTAACCAGTACCCCCAGAGCTTGTGTCTCTAGCTGCATATGTAGCACAAGATGGGCTAATCGGCCATCATTGGGAAGAGAGCCCCTTGGTCTTGCAAAGCATATAAAATTTGTTATATTTATAAAGTTAATAATTGTCTTAGTCTTGGTTTTACTGCTGTGAACAGACACCATGACCAAGGCAAGTCTTATAAAGAGCAATATTTAATTGGGGCTGGCTTACAGGTTCAGAGGTTTAGTCCATTATCATCGAGGTGAAATCATGATAGCATCCAAGCAAGCATGGTGCAGGCAGATCTGAGAGTTCTACATCTTCATCTGAAGGCTGTGAGCAGAATACTGGCTTCCAGGCAGCTAGAATGAAGGCCTTAAAGCTCATATCCACAGTGACACTCTTCCTCCAACAAGACTACACCTCCTAATGGTGCTACTCCCTAGGCTAAGCAAATACAAACCATCACAATAATATATTTATTAATTCTTCCAAAATTGCATACATCTTTATCAAATTACCCTTCCAACTCATCTGAAATTCACCCTCACTCTCCTATCCACCCAGCTTTGAATTTTCGACTTTTTCAAAAACTTATCAAGTCCAATTTGTGTTACCAAACTACTCCTGGAAACGGGGATGCCCTGAAGTGTGGTCGACTTACCAGAGGTCATACAATTAAAGACTGACTCTCCCTCTCCCAGCAGTCATGAAATGCCAATGGCTCCTCAGCTGGTGGTGGGATTTCATACCCCATTAAATCCCCCATTCTATACAGTGATTTTTGTCTGGTTTGACCTTGCATAGGTCATCTGTATATTCTCAGAATCACTGAGTTCATATGTACTAAACTGCTCTGCTGGACAGAAAACACTGTTCCCCTGAAATTATCTACCATCTCTAACACTTACATAATTTCAAAGAAGGTTAGTCACATCTGGTAAGGAGAATTCCTTACCCGACATAGAGCAAAAGGAAGGAGCAGCGTCCAGTCCCAACCAGTCTTTAAGGCTTTTTGGTTAAGGTCTCTTTTTATTCATTCTTTCTACATGCCCTGACTTTGGGGTTAGTATGCACAATGCAATTCCCAATCTGAATTTTGACCCTATCATATAAGGAAATCCATACCTGAGTAAGATATCCTCCAGCAATTCCTTTGCTGTCTCAGCCTTGGTTGGGAACACTTCTGTCCATCCAGAGAAAGTGTTTAGAAATATTGGCAGATTCTTATAGCCATACCTTCCCAGCTTGACCTCTGTAAAATCAATTTCCCACCAGCCTTTTGATTTAATTTGGGTGATTGACAATCCTGATACTGGCTATTGCTCAGAGGGGATCAGTGGATTCCTCTCTGGTCAATGATGGTAATGAGGTCTTACTATCAACAGATTAGCAGGAACAATCAGGACCTCAAGGAGCCCAAGACTGGCCTCCAAAGCAACTAGTAGAAGGGGTCATGAAGGGACTGAGGTAGCAGAATAAATTCCATTTTGTTTTTTAAGACTCCATTCTAAGCTAGCTTGCCCTTAGAGAGGCACGGCCCCCACCCTTGAGGTCTGAGAAAAATGATGAAATGTCCCTGGCTGTTGCAAAATAGACACATCAGCTGCAGCTAGCTGGTAAAAACAGAGTGGGTTAAGAAACATATGCCATTCCAAAGGAGTCAAGATACTCCTTTTTGATGTAGGCTCCCTTCTTATGGTTTAACCAGGTGCTATAAACCAATTAGCTTAAAGCCAACATTCCTTTAGCCTGTCATGTAACACTTAGACTTAGAAACCCCCTGCTTGTGTTTTTTTTTTCCTTTATAAACCCCTTCCTCTAGACATTTGGCCTACCTTCCTATCCTATTGCATCAGGAAGGTTTGTGACCTGAGCTCAAGCTTGAATAAAGACTGTCATGTGCTTGTATGGGAGTTGTGGTTACTGGTGGTCTTTTTGGGGGTTTTATAATCTGGGTACAACATCAATTCCACCCATTTACCTGAAAATGCCATGATTTCATTTTTAGCAGATGAAACCTATTTAAGTCATATAAATGTACAACATTTTCATCATCCAGTCATCAGTTGATGGCCATCTAGGCTGTTCCCACTTTCTGGATATTGAGACTATAACAGCAGAAACATGGAAAGGAAAGGATCTCTGTAGGAAAATAGAGTCCTTAAGATACATGCTTAAGAGTACTACAGCTGGACTGTGTGATAGATGTATTTCCAGCCTTTTGAGGAACCTCCACACTGATTTCCACAGTGGTTGCTGAAATTGTACTCCTACCAGCACTGAGTACCTGTCTTCTCCACATCCTCAGCAGAATCTGGTGTAATATATATATATATATATATATATATATATATATATATATATATAATCTTGGCCATTCTGATTGGGATCAGGTAAAATCTCAGAGTGGATTAAATTTACACTTACCTGATGGTTAAGGAAGTTGAACATTTTAAAAAATGCTTATCAACCATCTGTATTTAGTCTTTTGAGAACTCTCTGTTTAGTTCCAGGTGCCATCTTAAAATTAGGTTGTTTTCTTTATCTTTGGTTTTCTGAGTTTTTGTATATTCTAGCTACTAAATCTCCATCAGATATGTAAGATGCCTATCCACTCCAGTGATGCTTGGTTACTTGTGTCTGGTTCAGAAATCCCTTTCCTGTGCCTATAAGCTCAAGTATATACCCTACTTTCTTCCCAGTAATATTGGAAATGTCATGCCATACATTGAATCTCTTCATCCACTTGGAGTTGAGTTTTGTTCAAGATTAGAGATCAGGAGTAGTTTCATTCTTTGGTATCTAGCAGCTTGACTAGCACCGTTCAATGAGAAGGGTACATAGCTAGATATTATTTTCTTTAGTGCATAGTTTTAACTTTTTAAAAATCAGGCAGGTCTTTGAGTGGTTTAGGTATAAGTGTAACTGTACCAATCCTACATCTGATAGAGGGTGAATATCCAATATATCAAAAGAACTCGAGAAGTTAGACTCCAGAGACCCAAATAACCCTATTAAATAGAGTACAGAGCTAAACAAAGAATTCTCAACTGAGGAAACTCAAATGGCTGAGAAGCACCTAAAGAAATGTTCAACATTCTTAGTCATCAGGTAAATGCAAATCAAAACAACCCTGAGATTCCACCTCATACCAGTCAGAATGACTAAGATCAAAAACTCAGGTGACAGCAAATACGGGCGAGGATGTAAAAAAAAGGGAACACTCCTACATAGCTGGTGGGACTGCAAGCTTGTACAACCACTCTGGAAGTCAGTCTGGTGGTTCCTCAGAAAATTGGACATAGTACTACCGGAAGATCCAGCAATTCCTCTCCTGGGCATATACCCAGAAGATGTTCCAACTGGTAATAAGGACACATGCTCCACTATGTTCATAGCAGCCTTATTTATAATAGTCAGAAGCTGGGAAGAACCCAGGTGTCCCTCAACAGAAGAATGGATACAGAAAATGTGGTACATTTACACAATGGATTACTACTCAGCTATTAAAAACAATGAATTTATGAAATTCTTGGGCAAATGGATGGATCTGGAGTATATCATCCTGAGTGAGGTAACCCAGTCTCAAAAGAACACACATGATATGCACTCACTGATAAGTTGATATTAGCCCAGAAACTTGGAATACCCAAGATACAATTTTCAAAACACATGAAACTCAAGAAGAAAGACCAAAGTGTAGATACTTCAGTCCTTCTTAGAAGGGGGAACAAAATACCCATGGAAGGAGTTACAGAGACGACATATGGATCAGAGACTGAAGGAATGACCATCTAGAGACTGCCCTACCTGTGATCCATTCCATATACAGACACCAAACCCAGACACTATTGTGGATGCCAAGAACTGCTTGCTGACAGGAGCCTGAATCAGCTGTCTCTTCGGAGGCTCTGCCACAGCCTGACAAATACAGCTTGCAGCCAACCATTGAACTTAGCATGGGGTCCACAATGGAGAAGTTAGAGAAAGGACTGAAGGAGCTAAAATGGCTTGTAACCCCATAGGAAGAACAGCAATATGAACCAACCAGAACCCCAGAGCTCCTACAGACTAAATCACCAACAAAAGAGTACACACAAAAGGACCCATGGCTCCAGCTGTATATGTAGCAGAGGATGGCCTTGTGGGACATCAATGGAAGGAGAGGTTCTTGGTCCTGTGAAGGCTCCATTCCCCCAGTATGGAGTGGAGGGGGAACACTCTCATAGAAGCAGGGTTTGGGGGATGGGAGAAGGGGGGTTCCAGAGAGGAAAAAGGGAAAGAGGATAACATTTAAAATGTAAATACATAAAATATCCCCCCCAAAATAAATAAAGTGTGAGAAAGAAAAAAGAAAATCAGGCAGCTATAAGAGTACAGGTTTATATGTGGGTCATTAATTCTATTCTATTGATCAATGTATCTGGGTCATTAATTCTATTCTGTTGATCAATGTCTTTTCTAATACAAGTCTCATGCCGTTTTTATTTTTATACTCTGTGGTGCAACTTAAAATCAAGGATAAAGATACCTCCAGAAATTAAAATTTACATCCGACTAAAACTGGAAGATTTACAACTAATATTGAAATGAAGTTACTTAAATAGACCTATAAAACCAACACAATAGAATCGTAATTTAAAATCTCCCAACTCATCTGCAACCCTATAGGTGGAACAACAATATGAACTACCCAGTACCCCCAGAGCTCGTGTCTCTAGCTGCATATGTACCAGAAGATGGCCTAGTCAGCCATCAGTGGAAAGAGAGGCTAATTGGTCGTGCAAACTTTATATGCCTCAGTACAGGGGAACGCCAGGGCCAAGAAGTGGGAGTGGGTGGGTAGGGGAGTGGGGGGGAGCATATGGGGGACTTTTGGGATAGCATTGGAAATGTAAATGAGGAAAATACCCAATAAAAAAAGAAAATCTCCCAACTCAAAAATCCCCAGGATCCTGTGGATAAGGTACAGAATTCTAACAGATCATCAAACAAGAAGTTGCTCAGCATTTTCAGAAACACACAAAAGAATACATGAAGAATTCACCCCCATTGTCTCAGCCGCCATCACAGGTCCCTCTGCATCCTTAGAGACAACATAATTTTCTAGCTCTTATGCACATGCAAAATGGCCTCTCATCTAATATCTTTTCTGACAACTTGGATCACATTGGAAGCCTATAGCCATTTTCTTCTTCAAATATTAGAATGCTCTGTACTTTGCCAGCCTCTATGCCTGACTCCAACCAAGCACAGCTCCTTAGGCTCTGCCTGCTAAACATTACTTTCACACCCACTTGTTCGTTATCTCTTTGCTTTATTTTCCTGTTTGACTTGTGGGCCAGCTCCTGATATTGGCTTTGGTTGTGAGTTTCTGACTTTTCTCTCCCTCACCTGCTTGCTCTGGGCTTAATGGGTAATCAGCCCCTCTCCATACTCAGCTGACTTCCTCTCAGTGGTCAATGCCTCTTAGCCACTTCACCTAGAAATAAGACCCAGAGTGTAATGGTTAACGTCAGATGAGTTATGCTTCTGTAAAAATCTAATGGTGAGCTCCTACTCCCCAACCTGAAGATGTTTGGAAATTAGAACTTCGAAAGACTAATGCAAGTAAATGTGTGTTGCTTAATCTAGTCAGTTCATGCTATTAGACAGTTTGGGATTCAGGGATGAGGACAAGTATTTGAATGCACTTAAACATTATTCTGTTTCCATAAAGTGTGGTAGTATCTGTCACCTCTCATCATAGAAGATTTTTTGTTGGAAAGAGAGATCATTATAGGAAGCTACAACTGATTAAACGACCGAGACAAAATGACTCTAAGATGTCTAGCCCTCTGAGCTGAGACATCTGCAAAACAATCCCTACACCTAGTGTTCAGCAAAAAAATTGCATAAGTAAGGGCAAAAGAAATTGTAAGAGCCAAAGAACCAGGAATATCCTGATGTGATGTGTCTTCTAGATATGAGAAAGGAGCTATATTCATGACATGTCAACAATATGACTTCCTAAATAAGGCCTGAAGAATGATACCACCAGTTGAGAGGTCAATATGGATGAGAAGAATCTCAAGGGCACCCTATCCTTATATAAAGAGCTACAGGAAATTAATGACTGCTGAGAGATGGAGAAATTAGTCCTCCACAGTGATGAGGCCTTCTACATGATTATCACATTACCAAGTAGTCAGCCCTAAAATATGTACATAGAAACAACACTAAAAGATCTAGTAGGTTGCACTTATATAGTCACATACATACACACACACAGACACACTAATAATTAAAGAATCATGAGGCAGAATCATGAGGCAGAATAATACACTCCTTTCATCCCAGCACTCAGGAGAAAGATGCAGGCAGATCTTGTGAGTTCAAGGCCAACCTGGTCTACAAAGCAAGTTTCAGGGCAGCCATAGCTCTGTTACACAGGTAAAACTCCATCTAGAAGAAACAAACCAAAAAAAAAAAAATTCCATTAATTTGAGAGGGAGTGTAGAGGTACAGGTATGTGAGAAATATTGTAAGTATATTTTAAATTAAAAATTGCATTGGTATCTAAGAAAAAATGAGAACGCCGGTCTGTACATGAATAAAAAGCACACTGGTAATTATGGCGATATTATTCATAGACAAACCATGGAAAAATCTCATTTCTGCCAACTGATATGTAGACAAAATGGAATACAATACAATGAGTTGCCATTTATCAAAAGTAAGACCATAACACTAATATGAGCTACAACACAGGGTAGCTTTGTAATAATAAATATTAAGTTAAAAAATTTAGTCAAAAAGACCGTGTATGATTCCATCTGTATAACAAGTCCAGGATACACAATTCTACAAAGACTGACAGCAGATAAGGATTTCCTAGGGCTGGGCTGAGGCAGGAAAAATGGGGAGCTGTTGCTAATAAGCAGGGAATTTCTTTGTAAGCTGACAGAATTGTTCTGAAATTAGTGGTGATGATGGCACATGCCTCTTGAAATCCTAAAAGCCATTGATTTATACATTCTAAATAGGTGGATTTTATGTTTTATGAATTATTTCTTAATAAAGATGTTATTAAAATGCATACAAGTCACCCCTTTAAAAAGTCACAAAGGAACATCTTCTCATTTATTTAATCTAAAGGATAATAATTTCAGTAATATATCAAAAAGTATTTTTATCTAAGCAGGCTTCGATGTTACACTGCATTTGAATGTCAATGCTTATCTCAAACATAGAAACAAGAATAGAGAAGCCAGATGGGTTTGCTCTGTCAGTAGATAATACAGGAAAAAAGCACTCCACACTGTTGATACTGTATTTCCTTAAGCTGATCTTCTCAATAATTTGAACAGGTTACTTTTATTCTCAAGCTGTAATGCTAAGTAGTGAATAAACCCCAGAGACACAGGTGTTTCATGTTTTCTTGTTGCCAACGACTGTCCTTGATAAGCTCTACATTCTGTTGGATAATTTGGTGCAAAAGTCAAAATGCTTTTAACCACTGTGTTACCCTTTCCATCACTGTGACCAAGTACTTGAGAGAAAACATTTAAAAAGGGGGAACATTTATTTTGGCTCAAAGTCTCAGTAGGTTTAAATGGCATGAGGATGGCTCCATTGCCTCGGGCCTGAAGAAGGGCAAGGAAAAAATGTCAAAGTGAAAGGTCTTGGAAGAGCAATGATGTTCCCTCATAGCAATTGGGAGGCAGAAGTGAGAAGCAAATATCGTTCCCAAGAGGACATGTCTATGGTGACCTGCTTCCCAACTGAGCTCCGCCCCACAAAAGTTCCTAGCATTGCTCACTGATGTCATCAAAGTATGAACCTATCAGTGAACTAATCCATTAATGACGTCAGCACCCTCATGAGCCAATCATCTCTCAGTAAGTAGGTTGAACCTTTCAAAGAGCATTGAATCGATCTAAAATGTAGACAGGGGACTATTATTGACAGAGGTCAGTGCACTTTAAATTATGCCGTTAGTAGGAACCTTTGCTGGTGGAGCTGAGTTAGTGAGTAAAGACGCATCCCTTGGGAACAATATTTGGTCTTCACTTCTGCTTCCCAGTTGCCATGAGGCAAGGGCATTGCTCCTCCAAGCCCTTTCATGCTGATATCCTTACTTTGCCTTTCTGAGACAACAAGAATAATAATAATAATAGTACTTCAAACAGGCCAGGACTCTGATATATTTCTCTTAAGGTAATTTGTTGATCCTTTGAAGTCACCATGTAAGATGCTATTTTGTGAACACATTAGAAATGAAGACACTTACTTGAAAAAAAGAATACAAGATCATACCTGTAATATATGGCAAGACCAGTCCGGGCTTCCAATTCAGACAGACCCCTGAAATCTGAGCTCTTAATTATCACCCGTTATCTGTCTCACTCAAGAAGCATTTTTCAACTCTAAAATAAATTATGTTTTGTTGGAGACATAGAGTGCATGTATCATGTAGGAGAGAGAATAATTCAATTGAGATCCAGAAAGTTCAAGTAACCTACATTTTAAAGCATGTTTATCCTGTGACGGCTTTCAAATCAATTAACATACTTGATTTTCAAATGAATCTTTTCTTCAGATTCCACCATGATTAAGACTCGTTTGCTCCCACAAGATAAGCGGCCTCCTCAGTACTGCTTAGTGTGACGGGCATCTCCCTCCTTGGCACTGGAGCTCAGCACGTCCCAAAATAGCACAGTGTTGCGGTAAATCTCTCCAACCCAAATATGCCCTGGCAAATGAAAACACAACACAATTAATACGAATACATGCTGTGCACCTAGATTGGGCAGATCTACCACTACACTACCATCTTCCACAGCTTATGAGACCCCTTAGAACTTGCAGTTTCTCCAGGCCGTGTGCTTCTGCTCCGCTTTTCTTTTTTCTCCTCCTCCTCTACATCCTCTCCCTCTTCCAATATTCTCTTCTCTCCCACCCCACCCCCCTGCTCCAACTTCCCTTTTATCTGCCCAATCATCCGCTCTCCTTTATTTTACAAATTAAAGTAGGAAGCAGGTTTACAGGAAATCACCCGCTGATTCTTTCCTTGTTCACAACCACTCCCAGGAGAACGGCATTAACATCAAATATAATTAGCCCCAGGGCTATCCACAACAGCACAGCACTGGAGATTTCACTTCAGTCCATGTCTAGGGTCTCCTAGCTATCAGCGCTCCGCTTGTAGCTTATAGCATTCTTCCTATAGCTTGCTCCCTTTGCTTCATGGCCCAGCCTGTGGAATTACGATGGCTAGAGAGTATGCTTCGAAGGAGAGATTTCAGAACCAGGCAAGCAAAATCACTGAGCTAAACCCCAAGTCGAAAGAAAACACTCCATAGGTCGAAACATGGGAGATTTCACAATGAAAACAAGCAGGTTCTAAGGGGCGAGGCTTAGTTGAGGGAAAAAAAATCATAGTTCAGGGCTGCTAGACCAACATCTGAATTGCTCCTATGAAAAGATTTATTGCCTGCAGACTTGATTTAGGTTCTGTATCTCGTACATGATGGCTAAATTTGTGTATCGATTGTCTGACTTGACTTCCCTGATGTTTGGCCAAATGCCAGAATAAGGATGCTGATAAAAGCATTGTTTAGACATGATTAACACATATATAAGTATTCCTTGAGAAGGGCAGATGGCCTTCCATCACGTAAGTGGGCTCTATTAAATCAGCTGAAGGCTTTATGGAAATTTGCTCAGTTTACATAAGTTTGAATTTTTCAAAGAATTTTTAAAATTTATTTATTTATTTTGTAGTAGTCACACAGATGCCACAACAGGAGTGTGGGGGTCAGAGGACACTTGCTCAAAATGGTTGCCTTGTTTCACTATGGGATTCCAGGAACTGAATTTATGCCTTGGCCACTAGTGTCTTTCCTGCTGAGCCATTTTGCTGCGCCCTAAGAAGGAATTCCCCTAAGACTGTCATATTGAAGTCCCACCTCAGTTTCCTAACTAACCCTACTTCCCTATGGAATTTTGGCTCAAGACCTCGGCAGCAGGAAAGCAGCGGGATTTCAAAGTAACCAGCTTGCCCATGGATTTCTCCCCTGCCCTCCCCTGCCAACACATGAAACAGTTCCTTAAATCAGCCTCTCAAGGTCCTTCTTTCTCTCAACAAACTGAGACGAATGTGCGTGTATGAAAGCACACCTTCATTTCTTGTCCTGTCGCTGTTAAGAGACAGGGGGTTTATTATGGCCCACAGATCAAAGCTATACTCCTCCAGCATGGCAGGGAAGTCACCTGGCAAGACCTTGGGGCAGTTGACCACCTCCCATCTGTATTCAAGAAGCAGAGAATGAATAATCCAGGGATCAGCCCACTTTCCCTGTCCTATCTAGTCCAGGATCCCACCCACAGTTAGCACACCAAGTGACCTAATCTAAATAACCCCTCCAGGACTTGCCTAACGGCATGTTTCCTGGGTGATGCTAGGCCCTGTCAAAGGACAAATAAGAATAGTGGTGGTGGAAGGGGCCAATGGGCAGGGATGAGGATTTGGGGTAGGGGGCTGCAATAGGGATGTAAAGTGGATAAATAAATTAATGGAGGTAAAAAAAAAAAGACACTAGAGAGAGAGAGAAAGAAAGGAAGGAAGGAAGGAAGGAAGGAAGGAAGGAAGGAAGGAAGGAAGGAACACTAGCAATCACAGCCTCAAGGTCATGTTTTTGTCTGCAGAGCCCTGACAGAAACCACTGACCCCACGGGCCTTGTGGATGTTATCAGAGTTTTCTGACCCTGCTTCCTCACTTGACAGCAGATGCAATCATACATAGATTAGCAAACTTGTGAAAAGCCCTAAGATCCTTCTGGAAAAGATGACAGTAGGTGACAGTTGTTATTCTAACTAAACCATTGCTTTGGTAAGTTATTCAGGTAAAGGTTTGTCTTAGTATAGAGCAGAGCAATAATTTAAGTATCTTTAAACTATTTTGTTTCACATGGTGTCTCTGGTATTTTAGGTTTCCCTTAACTTAGCAAGCAATTCTAATGATTGTTTTACTATAACAGACCAATAGTACCCAAATGGTGTGACTCTGGGCAAGTATCACCACAGACTAGAGGGTAAGGCAGACACCGATGTTGGTTAATGAATTGGCATTAGATAGATAATTCTTTGCAATGAAAAACAAATCATTTCATACTCTAAGAGCTCAAGAGAAGAGGGAAACAAGTGCCAAGGAAGGGGGAAACAGAGGAAGCAAAATTGTTTTGTTCATTTAAAAGCTAATAAAGAGTTACAGATCTGAAAATGTGGGCTCAATGACAGACATGTAAGACTTTTCTTGAAGGAAAACATCGCTACCACTCACTGTTAATAGAAAACCGGCTTTGACCAGCCCCATGGAAGGAGGCTCCACTTTCTCCAGGCTCCCTACCCAAAAGTACCTTTGAGCATGCTACAGGCCATTGGATTGGAAGGAAAGAGAACTTAGTCACTTAAGGAATTTGTACGAGAAAAGGAGCCTGTGTATTACTTTTTATTTGGGCGAATTTGTCAAGCTGACATGCCTAGAATATTAGACAAACCACAGCCTGGGGCCCCAGTAATTGCTGAAATCCCCTTCTGTGGACTTTGGAAGTGACAGCAGGTACCTACGTTGAAAAAGACCACAGAGAAGCTGGAAGAGTTATTAAACCTCCCCAAAAGGCATTTTGAAACAGTCTCACACATTTCAACGCCTCTAAAACAAAATAAAAATAAAGCGTGTTGTAATTTGAATGTTAATATCTCATCAAGTTTTATGTTTGTGTATTGGGGGTGGCTCCATAGCCTGTTTTCCAGAAGCAGATAATGTAGCAATAAACAGCTGGCTGCCCTCCATGCGAACGTTTATGCTGCCTCTGTGATCCATCTTCCCCACCATGTGGTAGCATGAAGTGAGAAGAGGCAGGCTCAGGGACTCTTTATTCTGAGGCCAGATCACAGCACGGGGAGAAACATGGTCCTGAAAAACAATAGTGCTTCTCCAGTGCCCAGGGTGGATCTGGCGAGAGAGTATGAGGGCACCTGGGTGTTTCCTGGCATTGTGTGGCACGAGGAAGCTGTTACTGCAGATATAACAGTCCATCAGCATGGAGTCACTAAATGCTCAGGTGTCCAATCAAGCCACTCTGGAGGCATGTCAGCATGCTTCTCAAAGAGCGATTGAAGGAGAATCAATTATGTTAGAGCATTAGAATGCTGTTGTGTCTGAAAGAAGAAATCACTAATGAATGCATATCACATGCGACTCCTGGCAGGATGTCAGCTTGGGTCACAGAGTGCCTACAAAGGAAAAGGAATCACTAACACTATTAGTGTGATTTCCATGTGTGTGGTTGTGTGCACACACCCCATTAGCCATTAGCTCTCACTGGAATTTCTTTTTTCTTTTTTTTCCTTATAAAGGACAATATTTAACTGGGGCTGTCTTACAGATTCGGGGGTTCAGTCCATTATCAAGGCAGGAACATGACAGCATCCAGGTAGGCACTGCTCTGGAGGAACTAAGGATTCTATGTCTTGATCTGAAGCCAGTCAGAAGACTGTCTTCCAGGTATCTAGGAGGAGGATCTCAAAGCCCACCCCCACAGTGACACACTTCCTCTAACAAGGCCACACCTCCTAATAGAGCCACTCCTGGGCCAAGCATATTCAAATCACCACAGTTGGTGAGTATAGCTTTGGAGGAAGTTTTGAAACCAGAAATTGTGAGTCCACCGATTTTAGTCTTTGTCAAGATTCCTTTGGCTCCTTTGAGAGTCACATGAACTTCAGGATGCCTTTTCCATGTTTTGCACAATCTACCATTGGGAAGACTGGAGCTGTGACTCTGTGCTAGAGCATTTCTCTACATGGGCGACACTCTGGGTTCAATCCCCCATGCTGCCAACAACCAAACCAAACCAAAACTGCTATTGGGGTTTTGATAGGTATTGCTTATAGCCTGTAGGTCACCTTGGATGGATTTTATAATGGTTGCATCTTGAATGTGTCTCCTCTTGATCTAATGCTGCTGAGGGGTGTGGCCTTTTAGAGGTGACTTTGGGCTCTGGTCTCCCAAACAAGCTTCACAACCTCATGAAGGTACAGGGGGTGTGTATACTGCTCTCTGCCCTTTCGCTTCTGCTGTATAAGGATACAGTCCCCTCTTGAGGACACAGTGAGATGGTGCCATCTTAGAAATGGGGACTAGGCTGGGCAGTGGTGGCACATGCCTTTAATCCCAGCACTTAGGAGGCAGAGGCAGGCGGATTTCTGGAGTTTGAGGCCAGCCTAGTCTACAAAGTGAGTTCCAGGACAGCCAGGGCTATACAGAGAAACCCTGTATCGAAAAACCAAAAAGGGAAAAAAGAAGAAGAAGAAGAAGAAGAAGAAGAAGAAGAAGAAGAAGAAGAAGAAGAAGAAGAAGAAGAAAGAAAGAAAGAAAGAAAGAAAGAAAGAAAGAAAGAAAAGAGAAAGAGAAAGGAAAGGAAAGGAAAAGAAAAGAAAAGAAAAGAAAAGAAAAGAAAAGAAAAGAAAAGAAAAGAAAAGAAAAGGAAAGAAAAGGAAAGAAAAGAAAAGAAAAGAAACGGGGACTAGGTCTCAAAATATCATGGTTTTGGAGACAGCACCTATTCTATGCTCTTAATTCTTTGTGAGGTTTTAATTATACCACTGCTATTCTAAGCATTCTCCTTGTACATGTCACTGAGTCATCGCTAGACTAAGATATAAACTACATTGCAACTGTTCTTACCTCCAGATGAAAAACATAATATAGACATATAGATGCCAAAGATATTACAGCTAATTAACAGTAGAGTCAGAACTGGAACTCAGGACATCTGGCCTCAAGAATAATAGCTATCATCACTAAGACCTTCTTTCTTTCCAGGCAGATCAGAAGCCCCACCTGCTATCCTCATGATAGAAATGGGTGGCCTCTATACACCACCCCCTCTAATGTTATCTAGTTACTTTTCTGGCTTATGAAGAAAATTTAGGATAAATACTGACATCTAAACATTTAGGGCTAGGACCAACAAATAAGAATGACCACTCATGTTTGTTGTCTGTGTTACTTCACTCAATATATTTTCTAGTTCCATCCATTTACCTACAAATTTCACTTTTCTTTTCAACCAGAAGACTTCTATAGGTTTCCCTTTCCTAGATATAGCACAGCAATGAGTACAGCTCAGCAAGTATCAATAGGCCAGGTTATGGCCTTACAGTCATAAATGATACATGAGTAAAGAGGTTGTAGAATCTTCCTCCAGGGTTAAGGGGAGCCACTGAGGCCAGGCACATGGCAGCATAGTCACTGCATAGAGGCCTCAAGAAACCATTGCATGAAACTGTGAAAATGAAGCCTGGATTCCATTTGTGGTCCCCAAGATGCAGACAGAGCCATGGGATATCTGCCAAGAAAAGTTGCATACAAGAAGTGGAACCAACCCAAGAGAGAGAAGTGTGTTGTGGGCAGCAAATCTGAAAGGGAGGAGCCATGGAAGCTCTTAACATCAGCATACAGCTACAGGATTTCAAGTTTTCCCTGCTGGGTTTTAGTCTAGCTTTGGCCCAATATTTCCTCACTGTGCTCTTAATGGTAATGTATCATCTGAGCCATTATTTTTTGGAGTCATATAATTTTCTTTCTGATTTTTCAGGGTGACACAATTAAGTGATTCCCTGGAGTCTTAGAAGACTTCAGACTTTGGATCTGTATTGAGATTGGAAGAATATGGAGACTTATAAATTTAACCAAATGCATTTTATATTATGATATGGCCACAAGGTTCCAGTGGTAGTTTGAATAAGAATAACGACCACAGATTCATGTTTGGGTACTTGGTCCCCAGTTCATGGAACTGTTTGGAAAGGATTACAATATGGCCTTGTTGGACAAAGTGTATCATGGGGGAGGTTTCAAAGGAAATGTCAACAGTTTGGTCACTTAGGTAAGACCTGCAAATGATAGCACTGGTTGATGCCAACTAGAATGGGGAAAATATAACAAGGGGTCTCCTAGATATAAGGTACAGGCAGCTAATGGCTGCTGTGAGAGGGAGAATCAGACCTGTCCGTGATGAGCCTCTAAGAGGCTATCCAATCCCAATTCTAAACACAGACACAGAGCAGCACTAAGTGAACTCAGTGGGTCACACACACACACAAGTGCACAACATGTGTGTGTAATAAGAATAACTAAAGAAGCAGAGGTTGTAAGTTTCAGAGGGAAGAACAGGACAGGGGAAGGATGAGAAGGAAAGGGAGGGGAGAAAGGATGCAATAACAGCATCCTTGTCTTATCTTCTCACATCTTTGGGGTTTTTGTTTGTTTGTTTGGGTTTTTTGTTTGTTTGTTTTTTGTTTTGTTTTGTTTTGTTTTTGTTTTGTTTTGTTTTGTTTTGTTTTGTTTTTCGAGGCAGTGTTTCTCTGTATAGCCCTGGCTGTCCTGGAACTCACTCAGTAGACCAGGATCGCCTTGAACTCAGAAATCTGCCTGCCTCTGCCTCTCAAGTGCTGGGATTAAAGGCGTGTGCTGCCACTGCCTGGCCTCACAACCTTTTAAATGAACAACAAGGAAAAGAAGAGGAAGAAGATGTTAGTTCCTCCCAATACTCCAATAGACTCGTTCAGTAAAGGACAGAATCTCCCACTCCATAAGTGGAGGGATTTGCTTCTTGAATTTAGACATGTCAACAACCAATGGAAAAGTCAAAGCTGAAAGTTTTCTCAAGGATGCTCAATGGCCATGCTTGACAACACAGTGTGCCACTGTGCTGGAATGAGCTGAGAAACTCATTAGTGTGGGGCCGCAAGGACATGTTCAAGATCATTGGCTCCTTTTACTACGTGTATATTCTCAGACTTCAAGTATGTTTTCACAAAGGTCTTCTCATTGAATGGAAACACCAGTACGGAGTGAAAGTTATCTATTTTCATTGTTTGAACCATGTTTTCAAAGAGTTATCTAACTGTTCTTAGAGCTGTGCTCTGAATGACATGTGAATGCTGGATACTCCCAGGCCTTGCTCACCAGTGTATTGCTGGCAAGGCCATTATGTATCACTTTTATAAAAATTTATGCATACTAAGTCTTTTTTCAGCATATCGACTTTGCTATCCAAATGATTTCTCTTACTCCTCTTGCCTTTTATTCTCCAGTTGCCTCGAATTATTATTTGTTGTTTACATATCCTCTTCCTCATACAGTAGGTAGGAGTGTCAGCTAAATTCTGAGAGTCTTTTTTCTCTGCTTAGGGGAGTTCTATATCCACTGCTTTGATTCAGTGAACATCTATCAAGATGACATTCTCAAATTTCTTCTTAAATCTATTGAGAAATTTGTCAGGTTTTCTTAAGCTGACCTATTCCTGAATCCACAGGTTTGTTTTGTGTCACAAGAAATAGATAATATGTGTTTTCCAGTCAATATGTCTTCCATACATCCGCCAGTATGCAAAGAATGAACGCCACAGAGAACAAGCAGCCTACAGAGAACTCTGTCGAGGTAAAGGGTTTGATGAAGATGGGGAATTTGCACACCAAACATTTCCAGGCTAGGCTACCTAAAGGAAAAAGTAATTGTTTTTCTGAGATGGGGTCTCACAATGTAACCCTGGCTAGCCGGAAACTCATAGAGTTACCGCCATTACCTTCTAGTGCTGAGAAATGGGACCTCATAAAATTGCAAAGATTCTGTAGGGCAAAAAGACACTGTCAATAAGACAAAAAGGTCACCAACAGATTGGAAAAGGATTTTTACCAATCCTAAATCTGATAGGGGACTAATATCCAATACATACAAAGAGCTCAAGAAGCTGGACTCCAGAAATTCAAATAACCCCATTAAAAATGGGGTTCAAAAGTCATATCCTCATCCTTATACTCTCCAAGTGTGGATCTGTTGGTGCACTCAAAGTTGAGCAACTAGTTCATCTTACAAGCTAGGTCATCATGAGCGATCTGCTTATATTAAGGTTCTTGGTACAAAGAACCTGACCACAGTTAATTTCCACAAACCAGTTACTTCTATGATTTTATGCAGGCAGAAGACAAGGATTGCAGAAAATGGAAAATCCCCATGGAATCTGTTCTCATTTCACTTAGCTGATAACAACAAGTGAGAGATAACATAACTATATCCCCTCTCTCCTTAGCTATATATGGTTTTGTCTGGATCATTTTAGAAAGCAGTCCAGAAATTTGATGTTTTCTTAAGCCAAAGTAAGGAAAACAGAAGAGAATGCAATTCAGATAGTTTGGAAACAATCTATAAACTAAGATATAGGTTCCATTTTTGAAACATCTTTGCCTTAGCTCTGAGCACTTCACTTGGTCTAATGTATACTTGATCATCCCATCATTCTCTAAACACTACAGCGCTGGAGCAACTTTTAGAAAACACATAGATAATATTAGACTTTTGACTAAGGACCACAATAAGATTATTCTCTCAATGTACTATGAATTTCCATACCCTGTGCTGGATAATGTGTGCTACTGCAATGCTCCATTAAATTTTACAGTTTTGGTGTTTTGGGAAAAGATAAAGCAAGTTTCTACAGAAAATGTGTGTTTTACATTCTTTTTCAATGTAAAGATTTATTATATGAGGAAAATATAGGCAAATGCTTTATCTTTGTTTCTGGTGTTAAAAATGAACAAATAAAGCCTTAATTCAGAAAAAAAAATGGGGTTCAGAGCTAAACAAAGAATTCTCAACTGAGGAATACCAAATGGCTGAGAAGCACCTAAAAAAATGCTCAACATCCTTAATCATCAGGGAAATGCAAATCAAAACAACCCTGAGATTCCACCTCACACCAGTCAGAATGGCTAAGATCAAAAATTCAGGTGACAGCAGATGCTGGCAAGGATGTGGAGAAAGAGGAACACTCCTCCATTGTTGGTGGGATTGCAAGCTTGTAGAACCACTCTGGAAATCAGTCTGGAGGTTCCTCAGAAAATTAGACATGGTACTACAGGAGGGTCCCGCAATACTTCTCCTGGGCATATATCCAGAAGATGTTCCAACTGGTAATAAGAACACATGCTCCACTATGTTCATAGCAGCCTTATTTATAATAGCCAGAAGCTGGAAAGAACCCAGATGTCCCTCAATAGAGGAATGGATTCAGAATATGTGGTACACTTACCCAATGGAGTACTACTCAGCTATTAAAAACAATGGATTTATGAAATTCTTGGACAAATGGGTGGATCTGGAGGATATCATCCTTAGTGAGGCAACCCAATCACAAAAGAAGTCATTAGATATGCACTCACTGATAAGTGGATATTAGCCCAGAAACATAGAACACCCAAGATACAATTTACAAAACACAAGAAAATCAAGAAGAGGGAAGACCAATGGGTGGATACTTCATTCCTCCTTAGAATAGGGAACAAAATACCCATGGAAGGAGTTACAGAAACAAAGTTTGGAGCTGAGATTAAAGGATGGACTATCCAGAGACTACCCCACCCGGGGATCTATCCCATAATCAGCCACCAAACTCAGACACTATTGCATATGCCAGAAAGATTTTGCTAAAGGGACCCTGTTATAGCTGTCTCGTATGAGGCTATGCCAGTGCCTGGCAAATACAGAAGTGGATACTCACAGTCATCTATAAGATGGAACACAGGGCCCCCAATGGAGAAGCTAGAGAAAGCACCCAAGGAGCTGAAGGGGTCTGCAACCCTATAGGTGGAACAACAATACGAACTAACCAGTACCCCCAAAGCTCGTATCTCTAGCTGCAATTGTACCATAGGATGGCCTAGTCGTCCATCACTGGAAAGAGAGGCCCCTTGGTATTGCAAACTTTATATGCCCCAGTACAGGGGAATGCCAGGGCCAAGAAGCGGGAGTGGGTGGGTAGGGGAGCAGGGCAGGGGGAGGGTATAGGGAATTTTCGGGATAGCATTTGAAATGTATATAAAGCAAATATATATATATATTTTAAAAAGGCCTGTGCCACCTTGAGCATCTGATCTCATTCTTATTTTAATTCCTAGAAACAGGTGGTGGAATTTTGTTTTTAATTTTGTTTTCAACTAGAGCAAGATTACTGAAGTTGTACTCTTTTGCACCGCAGATGTGGGGTCCCACAGTCATTCTTCAATGCTTATGTTTCTGTAAAGAGCAATCCTGGGCCATAAACAGACATGATGCTTATGGGTTGAATGTTTGCTTGTTTGTCTTCTGCTTTGTTTATTTTTAAAATTGTATCTCCATATGCTTTGCTAATTTTATGTGTACCACATAAGTGCAGAAGATGGTGGAGGCCAGAAGAGGGGACGAGAGACCCTGGGATTGGAGTCAGAGGTGGTTAATGAGCCACAGTGTGGATGCTCAGAAATGAACTCAGTTCCTCTAGGAAAAGCAAGAAGCTCTCTCAACTATTGGACCAGTTCTGTAGCCCTGTAAGAGATCTTTACAAATACATCTATTTTTCTGTAAAGGATACATTTGTAAATAGAGTAAAATAACAATGTATAACATAATGTGTCATCTTAACAGTGAGGCAGCATTTACTGCTGTTCAAATATAACCGTTGTATAGGTGTGGTATTAACAGGTAAGAGAAAAGAATGTGCCATTAAAGAAGACAGGAACTCATTCTTTATGAGTCAAATTACTCTTTTGCATTATTCTTCTACAGTTCCAGAAAATTAGTAATTTAGCAGTGGACATCACAAGTGTAACTCTTCATCCTCTAATTTCAATTTTACTACAGAAACACACGGTTTGAACAGTTACTAAACATATAAAACATCAAAATCTTAAAGTAAGACATGTTAATTGTATTAGTCTCAAAGAAGACTATGGTCTGTGATCTGTCCCAAGCAGGACTGTTTCACACGTGATTCTTAAACAATGCTGCAATCTGTCACTGGGTGATTTCAATCTTCGGATAGAGTAAAATCCACCAATTGAACAAATTAATTGAATGTCGAAGGATAGAAAAATCATTTATATTGGCAAATATTTTATATAAAACCCCTGTAGTTGGAAGAAGACTGTTTAATGTGTGGTCATGAGAAGCAAAGTTAAGGCTGTCTTGGTCGGTGGTCACTAAAAATCATCACTTTAACCAACAGACTTAATTTCAAGAGTTAGATGTTCTTTGTCTAAGGTCTTTTTTTTTCCTCTTTGTAAAATGAGAAAATTAAATTTTCTGCAAATTATCCGCTTTCTTATTGGTTCTTTTAGAAAGAACTAGATATGCTTTTTCTAAATAACAACAACAAAATGGTATAACTATTCTAATATGATGTATGAGAAGGGGCTTTGTGTAATCCTCATAGAGCAGCCACTGCCCCAGAAATAATAATGCGGACAAGCTTGCCTGGATTCAGTAACTACTGCATCCCATGCTTTAGAGTATCAACCTCAGCTTTCTACGTAACTGTTTATTTTACATTTCTCTTTATGTTTAGCAGTCAGTCTAGTGTGTGCTGTGCAGATAATATATTCTAATAGAATTAATACATTCTAAAATCCAGGAGGAGAGGTGAAAATCAGGCAGGTATATAGGAGTCTCTTTCCAAACATGTCATTTATTCCACGGAGTTACCAGAAATTTGCATTATATTTGTTCCTGCGAAACTGACAAATTTCATGGTTCCCAATGCCTCTGATGAAAGCGTAAGAGAAAATGAAATCATTTAACCTGTGCTAGCATAGGCAAGCCAGCACAGCAGTGTACTTCCCATGACATGCAGCCAAATGACAGTGAAGACAGGGAAAGCAAACAACAACAAAATAAAAATGAGTCTCCACATACATCTGAAGATATTACCATCAGGACAGTGATTCATTTTCCTTGGTGTGGAATTGGCTGTGTGGCTCCTGGGAAATAGAAGGGTACTTGAAAGAGATCTTTAAATCTACAGGACTTCATCAAGACAACAAGCAGCACCAGCTGGCCAACAAACAGACCACAGCACAGACCCCTCCCCGTCCTCCGCCCATCATTCACTCAGCCCCACGTTCTCTGAGCATAGCAAGTGAAGAGTCAGAGAAAACAGCAATATTAACCCAGCTCAGACCTAGGGTGTATATAACAACAAGAAAAAAAATTCAAAGGCAAAATTGTCTCATCTATGGTCTGAAGAGTCCCAAATAAAACAGGAAGAGAAGATGGATGGCAAGAAGAGGCAGAAAGACAGCAAAAATGGGAATCATACTGGAGGAAGAAATATCATGGGCAGAGGTCTTAGCTCCAATAAGGACATGTCAGAGTAAGCAGAAAAAGAAAATTTTAAAGATATATATTAAAACAATGCAATGCCCTCCTGGATTTTGTAATGAAAACCTGCATATGTGATATGAAAGTCTCAAGGCTGAAAGGACAAATATAAGGCTAGCCCTCCAGCGGCCTGAGAGCCTACGTTATCCTGTGCTTTTCTGTATAACTTGAGTGTTTAATCATTCCCATTGTCATTAATCTGTTCACTCTCTCTCACAAACCATACACACACACACACACACACACACACACACACAAACTGCCATGGTGAGAAATCACTTGGCAATCAGCCATAGCAGCAGAGCCAACACATCCCTGGTACTCTAATACTTTTCAGCTCTGTCTCCCTGGACAAGTTATCAGAGTTCCTTCGGAACTAGAAAGAAACGTACTTTCAGATTCGTGGACCACACACTTTTTTTTTAATCCCTGAAGAAGACTTTTCTTGGGATTTCTTAGCTGCCTGCAGTTCTGGATCTATGGGTGGGGCACTGTGCCATTACTCCCTATCCATTCGAGCATGCCTATTGGTGTTGGACTTGGCCAAGTCTTGGGGAGACAGTTATGATATTGAGATATCAGGGGCAAGGTTCTCTGCCATTTATAGGAGATATTTACTTATTTTTGTAGAGAATTTATGTATACTCCTTCCATATTTTATAGTATAATGTATTATTAGCACCAATAACTTCTTGGGTTCATCACAGGCATCACTTATTTCTTAAAAATGACTTTGTATTAAATATAACATCTACAGAAAACTGATAATAGATGGATTATCTTCTATTGTCTATTGGCATTTTGGCATTGGCAAGAAACATAACAATTATATCAAACTATTGATTCAAAAAAGAGAATAGGATTGATGTCTGTTAAGAATTTAACTCAGGCCGGGCGTGGTGGTGCTCGCCTTTAATCCCAGCACTTGGGAGGCAGAGGCAGGCGGATTTCTGAGTTCGAGGCCAGCCTGGTCTACAGAGTGAGTTCCAGGACAGCCAGGGCTATACAGAGAAACCCTGTCTTGAAAAACTAAAAAAAAAAAAAAAAAAAAAAAAAAAAAGAATTTAACTCAGTTTTCAAATGTGGAACGCTGAGACTGCTCAGATAATCAACATCTGAATACAGTATGAGATAAAGAATTTTTAAAGGAGCTTTAAAATTTTTAAAGTTCTGTCAGGCTAATGTTATGAGCATTCTGGATGAAAATGTCTTTTTTGCATAGTGACATCTCAAATGAAAATCTCTTTATAGAAAATGAATTGCACTTTATTAAAAGTGGCATATGTGGTGGAGATTGCAAACCACAGTGGAAATGAGACGAACACAACATATCTGTAATTTCTGGTCCGGTTTCTTCAGTGTTTATTTGGTTGGTCCTATTCGGTTTGGTTTATTTTTATTTTGCTAGTGTCATTATTATTATTTATGGGTCCTTACTTGTTTTCTGATGAGAGGAAGAGGACTTGAATGGGTGAAAGGTGAGGAAACTTAAAGAAGAGCTGGGGGAGGGGAAGCTGTAATCAGAATATATTACATGTAAACTGCTCTCAATAAAAACACATAGTAATTATTATGTAAAAATAAATGAGCTAGGAATTGGATGTTGGCTCAGTGGTTAGGAACACTGATTACTCTTCCAGAGGTCCTGAGTTCAATTCCCAGCAACCACATGGTGGCTCACAACCATCTGTAATGGGATCTGATCCCCTATTCTGGTGTGTCTGAAGACAGCTATGATGTACTCATAGAAATAAAATGTAAAAAAAAAAAAAAAGAATCACCTAGTTTTTCAATTAAGTCAAAATTACAATAATAATAAATATACAGTTACATTTAAAAATACAGTAAAATGAAAAAAGATTAATACTGACAAATATACAACAGTTATTTATGACTTGTAACTTCTAGAAAGAGAAGGGGAATCCATTTGTACAGTACTTACAAATAACTTCAAAGTCTTTGTGAAATTAATGGTTCATCTTATCATTGAATGTCCTCAGGTTGATGACATTTGGTTTACCAAATGTGGTATCAGCGATATCTTAACATGTTTCTGGAAGTATACTTGTTATCTGACTGAGTTCCTCTTTCTAAGGAAAAGAAAAAAAAAACATGATTTATTCATAAAACACTAGAAACATCTCCATAGGTGAGTTATGTTATAAACTACACATTGATGAACATAGGTAAACCAGATTCCATGACTGAGCAATGCATCTGTTTACTCAACAGTTACCTAGCTGAGAATTTTAAGGCCATAAGTTCACCTATAAAATCAGTAAGATGGAGCACAGAGAGAAAATAAGAAGGTAAGTAAAGTCAAATCTACATAGTATATTAGATATTATCCTGAAGGCTATTCTAAGAAGATATTGACAGACATTAAGAAACGAAAATGATGCTAGCATGCACAACTACACTAATTTAAATAAGGTACCTACTGTGTTGAGCACTGGAAACCAGCAGGAGAGAAAGGCAACCCTGTATCTCTTGTTAAGAAATACAGACAAGAGACAAGTATAAAGAATGACTGTAGACCCAAAGTCAAATTACCATAACTAGAAAGGGAAATCCAGAGAACCTGGTAAGAGCTGTAGTCTGTGTCACTGCCTAGAAGTCACAGAGAGGTGAAGAAGTGTACATGGGAGGAGACACATTTCTTCCAGTGAAGCAGGGAAGATGCAGGAGATATTTCAATGGAACAAGTACTGTGTAGCTTTAATACAAACATGTAGGGAAAGTCTTGGTTACTCCAGTTACATGTATATGATAGAGTTAAGGTCTCTGGAAGACACCTGAGGAATGCGGTGGGTAAAATAAAGAATCAAAGGATATCCAAGAGCCAGGCATAGTAGCTCCTTTTAGTCCCGCGTTCAGGAGGCAGAGCCTGGAGATCTCACTGAGTTGGAAAAGATGGTCTACAAAGTGAGTTCTAGGACAGCCAGGACTACACAGAGAGATCCTGTCTCAAAGAGAGAAGTGGTGATGGTACATAGCTTTAGTTTGGCTGTTTGCAAGGCTGAGCTCATAGTTTGAGTTCAATCTATTCAAACATGATGAAATATGGTCTCAAAAAAAATAAAGAGGATATAATTACAGAAAACTGATATTAGTCAAACTTCCACAGAGCAACATCTCAATCAAACAAATACCTAATTAGTAAAGGGGTTTATTGGATGCTATAAAACACCCAAGGATAACCATCTCACCAATGACACCTGCAAACTTTAGATCTATCTACACAGTCTGCGAAGCTAAAAATCACTTAGAAGCTGCCTGGAGAGTTGCTGGTGAATGTCCACTTCTAATGACTAAAGACTAAATAGTCTGACAGTTCTCATGGATAACATCATCAAAAATTCCACCTGCATGTCTGTGGCTTCTGTGCCATGTGCAGTTCCAGCTCTTGGACTGTGTTGTTACAAGGATAGCAATATTGGTTATACTTTTCATCACTGTAAGAATACATGAGGGAAATGTTTTGACTCAGAGTTTCAGAGATTTGGTCCAAGATTTGCTGAACCCATTGCTTTGGCTTCAAGAGAAAGTGTAGTAGAGACTGCTCACTTCCAGGAGGCTGAAAAACAGAGTAACAAGGTAACTGGACAGAGCTAGACTCTTCAGAAGTACATCCTGAAGGGACATGTTTCCTACAAAAAGGTCCCACTTTCTGATTTGCTCCTATGCCACCATTTTACAATATCCTATTTAAGTCTTCTACCCATGAAGGGACTAAGGCATTGATTAGGTCTGAGACTTCCTGACTTAATTGTCTCTAGGAAAGTCTTCACAGACAGACCCAGAGGGTTCACTTTACCACTCACCAGTGTATATCCCAGCCAAATCCAGCTGATGATCAAGATTAATCATTGCAAAGTGTCCCCACTCTGTTCACTGAGCCACTTGCCAAGCCTCTATAGAAACACCCTCTCAGGCACACCTACAATGTCCCCACAGTCGATTCCCATGTTGGTTCCACCAAGAGGAAAACCAAGGTTATACACCACAGCTAGAAAGATCACTGGCTATCCCAAATGATAGATTGGAGGTTAATGGAAAAAAAGATACTGAAACAAAAAAGAGCTAAAAGAAGTAAAGTAAGAATAATATGTAAGGCAATTTATTGCATATCCTATGTCAAAGCATCATTATCCACAATATCTAAAGAATGCAAGCAGCCCAAGTATCAATGAGTGGGTAAATGGATAAGCAACATAAGGTTAATAACGCAATGGATATTATTCAGCATTTTAATTCTGAAGATTCTGGGTGTGTCAGTACACACAGCAACTCAGAGACTCAGCCAGGAGGATGATCAGTTCCTGTCCAGGCTGGGCTCTGTAGCAAGTATAAAAACAACCCTGACTGCATCGAAGAATCTGTCTCAAAAAAAAAAGAAAAAGAAAAAGAAGAGAGACAAGAAAGAAAGAAAGAAAGAAAGAAAGAAAGAAAGAAAGAAAGAAAGAAAGGAAGGAAGGAAGGAAGGAAGGAAGGAAGGAAGGAAGGAAGGAAGGAAGGAAGGAAGGAAGGAAGGAAGAGAAAGGAAGGAAGAGAAAGGAAGGAAAGAAGAAAGAGAAAAATGTTTGCAAAAGAAAATTCTGATATTTGCTTCAACTTGAATTAATGTTGAGGACATTATGTTAAGTGAAAGTCATATAAAAAAGTCAAACATTCAGTACTTCAATTATGTGATGTGCTTAGAGTAGTCAAAATCATAAACTCAAAAAAATGAAAAATGAAAATTGTGGTTTCTCAAGAGTGAAAGGAGAGAGAAATGAGGAGCTATTACTTAATAAATGTGTAATCTCAGCTTCACAAGATTAAAAACAGTCCTGGAGATGATGATTGTGAAGGTTCAAAACCAAGACATTCTTACTAACACACTTCCTGCCAATGAACTGTACACACATAAAAATGGTAAAGATTTGAAGATTTTACGTTGTGTATATTTTACCATAATACAAGAATAAAACACACAAAATAAGTAGGGCAAAGATATGCATTATGAATGCGAAGGAGAGGGAAGCAAGGGAGAGTGTATTGATATCCAATGAAATAGAGCTACATTAAAATTTGAAACATGGGAATGTTTCTTTTAAATTTTTGAATAAATATTATCATTTATAATCTCAAAACATAAAAATCTTTTGGGTATTCTCCAAAAGGTACAGTGAGGAATCCTTTCCATGCTGTCACGTAAGCCAGCAAAAGTTATTGGTGCCTACTACATTCTGTTGGTTTATGCACCCTGACTCTGATGGAAAAAGTTGGTTTCCAAAATCAACCCTTAAAGTTTAAAAGGTTAAAAACTGCCAACTCTTGAAGTAAGAAGACATGCTCATGAAACAGGTATCCCTCAGAATTAGCAAGAGGCTTGACGACACCGAGACGACTGTCTACCATCATGAATGTGGGGGAAAAATAACAATAAATAACACCACTAAGCTGCCGCTTGCTACAAGCAAGACTAAGACTTTAAGACATGTGGTCCAAATGTCTTTCCACAAAGTTAACATAAAAAGTTGATGCACGGAAGAATCACAGACTAGCTTCTTGATATACCAGAGAGCACAGCTAAGAGGCACCTAACTGAATTGGAAACCACTGTCTCTGGATCCAGACTGGAAGCTAGATAGTACTAGGTTCACCGAAAGGGACATGCCACAGAGTCCATTAAACTTGAATGCAGAATTTTAATAAGCAAAGTGTTCTAATTAATGTGCTGACAGAGCATGAGAAAGCAGGGTGTGATTCCACCGTACCACTTGAGATAAACTCAGAGCCCTTGCTAGTCAGACGCCCACTCTGCATCCTGATGACACAGCCCTGCCTTTTACATGCATCTTCACAAGACGGTACACGGCCCTCACTCTGCAGGCAATCACAGCTTCTGGTTTTTGGGAGACTACACTTGTACTTTCCTACAATGTGCATTTATATGTGTAAAATTTCATGTTTGCTTTAAAAATGGGAATTTGGATTCATCAGGTGTTTCTTCTGAGTAAAATAAAATTTTACTTGGATTGATAATTACATACATAAATACGCAATCTTTTAAAACATGAGATATGTGTCCTCAGTCTGAACCAGATGTGTCTGCTGCACTTGGCACGTTTGGTGCTCATGCTAGCATTTGTAAATGTTAGTATACCAGGAAAGAGAATGTTACACTATAAGCCTAGGCTCTGTTAATGGCGCAAGTACAAATGATACAGGAATGCTGGCTTGGCCGTATCTGTCTCAGTAAACACAGGCAAGTATAGAAATACTGACTGGTTTCTAGTGTTGAGCCAGATTGTATGTGTGGAGTCAGCCCTGCTCATGAGTGACCACAAAGTCATTTCTTTGTTGGTACAAATATCTTCTAGTTATGGTAGTGGGATGCTTCTTAACTCATAAACTAAGTTAAGAAGCATCCACCCCCTTCAATTATCTATAAGAAATGTGCAAAACTAATATTAACCTTCCTGAAAATGTGAAGTGGGATGTTCCAGTAAAGGCTTCAAGTCATTTATTCTTAAAATAGTTAAAAATTCAGATTGTTTTAAGAGTGTGTCAGAGGATGGGTCTAGTTATCCATTTCATCTTGGCTTGAGAGTGTGTAGTTTACAGACTTCAAGGAACTGGTCCATTCACTTCAAGTTGATAAATTTAAGAAGAGTAAGCTTTGTACACACATTCCCCAAGTTATCCTGACAGCCCTGGCATCCTCTGGTTCATTCCTTGCATGGTGGCTTGTGCTTTGTAATTTCTAACTTTATCACTCTTCTTAGAGAGGTATCCAAATTACAAATCACTGGGATTTTCTTTTTTTTTTCTTTCTTTCTTTTTTTTTTAGAGTGAAAAACAGTCTGATTTCAGTTTCTCTACTATCCATTTTATTTTCTTTATTTTTATTCTGATTGTCATTCTTTTTTTTAAGATAAGTATTTTTATTACATATTTTCCTCAATTACATTTCCAATGCTATCCCAAAAGTCCCCCATACTCTCCTCCCCCAATTCCCTACCCACCCATTCCCATTTTTTTGGCCCTGGCGTTCCCCTGTACTGGGGCATATAAAGTTTGCGTGTCCAATGGGCCTCTCTTTCCAGTGATGGCTGACTAGGCCATCTTTTGATACATATGCAGCTAGAGTCAAGAGCTCCGGGGTACTGGTTAGTTCATAATGTTGTTCCACCTATAGGGTTGCAGATCCCTTTAGCTCCTTGGGTACTTTCTCTAGCTCCTCCATTGGGAGCCCTGTGATCCATCCATTAGCTGACTGTGAGCATCCACTTCTGTGTTTGCTAGGCCCCGGCCCAGTCTCACAAGAGACAGATATATCTGGGTCCTTTCAGCAAAATCTTGCTAGTGTATGCAATGGTGTCAGCGTTTGGAAGCTGATTATGGGGGGGTGGATCCCTGGATATGGCAGTCTCTAGATGGTCCATCCTTTCGTCTCAGATCCAAACTTTGTCTCTGTAACTCCTTCCATGGGTGTTTTGTTCCCGATTCTAAGGAGGGCCATAGTGTCCACACTTCAGTCTTCATTATTCTTGAGTTTCATGTGTTTAGCAAATTGTATCTTATATCTTGTGTATCCTAAGTTTTGGGCTAATATCCACTTATCAGTGAGTACATATTGTGTGAGTTCCTTTGTGATTATGTTACCTCACTCAAGATGATGCCCTCCAGGTCCATCCATTTGGCTAGAAATTTCATAAATTCAGGTGACAGCAGATGCTGGCGAGGATGTGGAGAAAGAGGAACACTCCTCCATTGCTGGTGGGATTGCAAGCTTGTACAACCACTCTGGAAATCAGTCTGGTGGTTCCTTAGAAAATTGGACATAGTACTACCGGAGGATCCAGCAATACCTCTCCTGGGCATATATCCAGAAGATGTCCCAACCGGTAAGAAGGACACATGCTCCACTATGTTCATAGCAGCCTTATTTATAATAGCCAGAAGCTGGAAAGAACCCAGATACCCCTCAACAGAGAGAGGAATGGATACAGAAAATGTGGTACATTTACACAATGGAGTACTACTCAGCTATTAAAAAGAATGAATTTATGAAATTCCTTGTCATTCTTTTTTAACAGACTGTTTTGGGCCTATTTTACTTTAAAGATTCTGTTTTGTTTGTTTGCTTGCTTGCTTGACTTTTTAGACAGAGACTGCTTGCTTTTTTTTTTTTTTTTTTTTTTTTTTTTTTTACACAGCATCTTTCTATGTAGTTCTGGCTGGCCTGGAAATCACAAGGTAGACCAGGCTGGCCTTGAACTCACAACAATCCACCTGCCTCTGCCTCCGGAGCAATAGAATTAAAGGTATGTGCCACCCTGCCCCAAGAGGTTTCTTAAAGTAAAACTTTGTATTATTAATTTAAAGTCTTCCCTCTTTGATGTGACCATTTAATATTATGTACTGCCTTGAGGACAGCTTTCACTGCCTGTCACAAACTCTTATTTGTGGGAATTTTATTCATATGAATACATTTAAAATATCTTTAAGAACTTCTGTTTGAATCGTGGGTTGTTTAAAGTGTCCTCTTTTGTTTGTTTGCTTGGTTGTTTTCTGTTATTGATCTCAGGTTATGCTCCAAAGGGTTCAGAGTAAAATCTGTGTATGATAAAAAGCCGCTACTCAGAATGAACATAACACATCTAATGTATTTTTTGGAGCCATATAAAACATTGGGGAAGAGAGTGACAGTGTTATGCATTGAGTGGAATTGGCTATCTTTTACAAAGAACTTAAAAGAGAAAGAGTGTAAGGAAAAACATATGTCTTATTTAGAGGGACAAAAATTTCCTGGAAAGAAGACACAGCTGCCTCACCACCAGCTGTAAGATTACGGGGAGGTTGGAGTGTTACAGGTCCAGTTCCTAATTACAGATTATCTTGGGCTATTTTTGGGCTCTTTTAACTTCATCTCTGTATGTGAGCTATCCTCTCTGCAACTATTAGGCAAATCTTTTAACATAGAAACAAATCACTAGCTCCCACCAACCACGTGGCTATGAATGCCATGAGATGGCACCAGAAGCCTCCTAGCTGGGATGTCCTGCTCTTCTGTAATCTGCCTTCCTGGTGTTTCAGTGATTGGACTCGGAACAGCCTACTGATTTATGGTTTCCTTTCTTCTCTGTTCTTTGTTCTTCCTGCAATTGTTACCTTGTTGAAACATGGAATTCTGGGTAACCGGAATCAGCATGCCCAGATCTTAGTCACTCATTTGGTTACAGAGTAAACAATGGGTTATCTCCTTTGAGGTGAGAGTATCGTTTTTGCCTTGACTTTGCTAGCAGAAATGAGACTCAAAACTCAGAAATGTTTTGCATCCCTCATTGGTAAAAGCTAACAGTGAGCAGGCATTTATATGGGCGACAAAGGCTCACTACTATTCTGCTCTGAGGCACGAATGTGGCCAGCATATCTGTTGTCAGAATCTCTAAACTGATGAAGTTGTCAAAGAGAAAGGAAGCAACTAAGGTTTTGGCTCAATAAGTCCTTCCAACCGGCAAAGTGACTTCATGACAGATACGAGAAATAAAGCACAGAGACTTCCCCTAGTGAACCCCAACTTTGAACATGCTTGCATGTGCTGCAAAGCCAGCACTGCCCATTGGGCTTGCCTGTCTTTAGTCTCTTCTCTGCCTCCATTTTCTCCAGTTGGTCATAAACCTTTCAGCTTCACCACTTCTCCTCACAGTGTTCCACTGGTTGAGCTGAGAGCAAGGAAGCAAAAATTCTGAAACCTTCTGGATTTTGTTACAGGGCTTAAGAGGGAACAGGGAACACATAATGAAGTCACAGCTATTGGTGAAAGCAATAAAAGGCCACCACCTACTCCTAACTATATATTGAAACTTTGACTTAAATCCCATCATGGACTGCCAGACTATTAACGCCAACCAATCAGAAGCAGCAATTACTTCAAATGGACAATCATCAGATCCAAAGTCCCATGTTTGAATCATTCCCATATGTCTCCTCTGGCCAATGCAGGTTCAGTAGAAAGTTTGTTTTCTTTTCCTGATTCTTTATTATAAAAATGTTCTTCAGGATGGACATGTAACTCAATTTCTGAGTGCTTGCCTGACAAGTATGAGACACTGCGGTTGGTTCTCAGCACCGCCAAACAAAGACAACACCAAGAATGTTCTTACTTTAGGCCCCCATTTTCCAACCTAGCCTTGCTCTTGAGAATTTCTCCCAGGTCCTTGTGCTTCTATGGACAACATCTTCAATAGCTAATAAGCCTTCCATGTCAGAGATCTCTCCGTTTCTAGAGCTTTTGCAACGAGACAGAAAGGAAGGTGGGAGAAAAGGCAGACCACTGCAAAGAGAGAGAACCCTTATAGTAGGTTGTGAAAGTGATGCTATACCAGCTATGAGGGAAAGAGAAGGCCCTGTGTGGAGTTGGCACTCATCTATCATGGGAGACAAGGCTTGCTGTGATGGTTCCTTTTAAATGTCAACTTGCCACAGCCTAACCTCAACTGGAAAGAGAACCTCCTTGAGGAATTTTATTACTTTTCTTCATGTACATAATATTAAAGTAGCATGGAGGTCATGCCATATCCAATATGTGTGGTGTCACAGTCTGCGATGACAACACCTTCAAACACTGTAGAGTTCAGTGTGCATCACAGGACAGGATCACCACAGTTCACTAAGTATCTCTTTTCGTTCACTTAAGAGAGTTTTAGATTCTAGTGAAGGCTGCATTTTGCTGCTCATCCTCACACAGACAGCCTTTCTATATGCTCATTACTATTTCCAGGATGAAATGTCAAACTACCACATTATCTAAGAGTGCATTGATTACTACATTCAAACTAAAGACATGTATAGAACATCCTAGAAAGACAGTTTTCACTGAAAGTTCTATAAGTTGTGTGATAACATTGATCTCATTAAAACTGAGTAAAAAATGACATCACATTTGACTTTTCATCTTTACTAGGTTTTTATTGTGATAACATTAATCCTGTAAAAAGGGTAAAATTTATATTATATTCAATTTTAGTCTTTACTAATAATATTTTATTGTCTTGCATTTTCGTAGTGCTGGACTGTATCCCAGGGCCTTGTGCATGCTACTCAAAATGCTCTGCCCCTGAACTACACCCTGGCCCCTGAAATTACTAACTTTAGCAACATAAATATCAACTCATCTTACTTTAAATTAACTTTATTAAGAATCTGGTTTGACATTTGTTTATATGTTTCTTGGATTTTACTTTTTGGCCTCTCATATTTCATGGTTATTAAACTTATTCCTGTAGTTGTACATAATTTTCTTTTAATTTGTTCAACTGCTTTTCATCCTTGCATGTTTGGTAGAAGAGTATCATTAATTTTATAAGACAAAGCCAAATTGCTTTATTTTTCAAATATTTCATATCTTCTTACAAACTTGATATTGTCAGACTTTTAAATTACATTGTAAAATGTGGCAATTTTTATAGATAATTTTAACTTGCATATTTCAGGTGTTAATTAGATTAACTAATTCATAATATAATTGTTATCTAGCTAAATTTCATTAAGCTCTTTTATTTTTAAAAAATGAATTAATTATCTTATTGGCATATTTCTATATGTTTTGTGGTTATATGCTAGATAGCCTATGGTTAATTTATGTATTTTAAGGCATCTATGTGTTAATAGATAATACTAATCTCTCTCTTCCAGTTTTTTGTTTGTTTGTTTGTTTTAAAGGTTTTATTTCGCTTTTAATTATGCATAGAGTCATAGGCACATAAATACAGGTGCCCATAGAGGCCGGAAGTATTAGATTAACCTGGAGCTAGACTTACAGGTACTTGTGAGCTGCCTGATGTAAGTCCTGGGAACTGAACTCAGGTTGTCTACAGGAGCAGCATATCTCTTCCAGTTTTAACGTTCTAAACTGTTTATTCATTCATGGCTTCACAACACTGGTTAGGACCTGAAATCCAATGAACACAAGGCAAGTTTGCAGCCATTGTTGCTTCTTTAATGTAAAGTTTTGTTGTTGTGTTGCTCTTAGTAATGAATAGCTCTGGCTGCAAGTTTCTTTGTAACTTGAGTAAACTTTGTCTCACTTAAGTTTTAGTAAACAGACTCAATTATGTTCTTTCTGATTCCTAGCTACCATGCTGAGTGTTTCAGTTCACTTGTGTGTGTGTGTGTGTGTGTGTGTGTGTGTGTGTGAGAGAGAGAGAGAGAGAGAGAGAGAGAGAGAGAGAGGGAGGGAGGGAGGGAGGGAGGGAGAGAGAGAGAGAGAGCACAGATAAGGGAGATGTGTTCAGTGAAGCACCCTGTGAAGAGAGACAGAGATGCAGAAATGCTGTATACCTCATTTTTTCTAACACTGACTTTGTTCACTAAAACCCACAGTAACCTCTGAGGACTTTGTTTCTTACATATGGTCTTTCTTTCTTTCTTTTATTCTTTCTTTCTTTCTTTCTTTTTTCCCTTTCTTTCTTTCTTTTTCCCTTTCTTTTTTTCTTTCTTTCTTTCTTTCTTTCTTTCTTTCTTTCTTCCCTTCTTTCTTTCTTTCTTTCTTTCTTTCTTTCTTTCTTTCTTCCTTCCTTCCTTCCTCTCTCTCTCTCTCTCTCTCTCTCTCTCTCTCTCTCTCTCTCTCTCTCTCTCTCTCTTTTTCTTTCTGACACAAAGACATGCATTTCATAGGCTATTTATAATTGCTCTCACATCAGACTCTGCAGTGAACTTTTGATGTTTCTAGTGTCTCCTTCTGGATGGATTACTCTCTTTTTCATCCTGACGTGTGAATTTGTTTTCTTTTGGAAGACTTATGTCTCTACAAATTCCCGGAGGCCTGAATCAAGGCCTTCCCTACAGCCAAGAGATGAATCCGGCTTCCTAAGTTGTTGGTGGTAGCTGGTTGGACTTGGATTTATAGTGGAAATTAATTGTACAAAATGATACATTTCACCTATTTTCACCTGACATCTCTGGTCTAGACAACTCACATTAAATTGTCAAGCTCTTGTCTTAAGTGTTTCTTTGCACCATGATAAGATATAAGTTTTGTTCCCATCTGTTTGAGGACCGGTTTAATTAGAAAGGACGAGGTAAATGCGTTTCTCCTTTCTCCATAGCCAGAGCTTAGGGAGGAGAGTCAACGCCCATGATTCTCCTTGTGTTACTTTTCCTTCTGCACTTTCCCTTCTTTTTGCCTTTATTTGTTTACTATCATCACAAGATTTCTTGCACATCTTCTGAGGTCACTTAAGGTTCTCAGGAATCAGCGTGAGGACTGTACTTCTCACATTCCTCCAGTCATTGAATCAGACTATTCTCCCTAGTCATATATCACTCTATAAAGCACTGACTTTTTTTTCTTTTATTGAAAATAGATATTTTTCATACTTCTTCTTTCCCAGTTCCTCTCAGTTAATCCATCCTTCCCCTTCTATCTGGATCTATACCCTTTCTGTCTCTCCTTAGAAAATAATCAGGCATATAGGGAATAATAATAAACCAAAACTAAAATAATATGAAGAAACTATAAACACATTAGTAGAAACAAAACAAACAGAAAAAAGAACCAAAATAATAATAATAATAATAATAATAATAATAATAATAATAATAATAATAATAAGCCTGAGAAACACATACATGCACACTAGCTGGGATCCTGTTAAAACACAAAACCAGAAGCCATAGTATATACTGAAGGGCCTGTAAGGTGAGAAAACAAAGCCCTATCAGAACATAATACGAGGAAGAACCTCTAAGGTTGCCACTGAATTCTTCTGTTGGCATCCACTGCTGGGCATAAGACCTGACTACCTTTAGTTTGTTTCCCCGGTAAGACTCTCTTGGAGAGAACTAATTTTTCATTTGCAAGTGGTTAACAATTGGAAATACCTTTTGGGTTAGGCATGTGTGAGTGTGTCCATGTCTCCTTTCAGCTCTCGAAACACATCAGGTGCAGACCTGTGCAGGCCCTAAGCATGCTGCCACAGCCTCAGTAAGTTCATGTGTGTTGGTTATGCTGTGTTTAAAAGGCTGTGTTTCCTTAGGGTCCTCCATCCCTTTGGCTCTTACCATTTTCCTTTCTCCTTTTCTGCAGGATTCCCTGAGTTCTGAGAGGGATTTGATGGAATAACTCATTTACAACTGAGTGTTCCATAGTCCCTCACGCTTTGCATATTGTCTGGCTGTGGGATTCAGTATTTGTTCTCATCTACTTCAAGAAAAAGCTTCTCTAATGATAGCTGAGCAAGACATGGAATATTTATTTATTTATTGCTATATTTCTTTCTTTTTCTGATATTTTCTTTATTTACATTTCAAATGTTTTCCCAGGTCTCACCTTCAGAAATCCTCTATCCCATCTCACCTCCTCTTGCCTCTATGAGGGTGCTCCCCAACAGACCCACCAACTCACTCCTGCTCTGGCATTCCCCTACACTGGGGCATCAAACACCCCCAAGCCCAAGGGACTCTCCTCCCACAGATGTCCAAAAAGACCATCCTCTGTCACAAATGTGGCCAGCACCATGGGTCCCTCCATGTGTATTACTTGGTTGGTGGCCCAGTCCCTGGGAGCTTCAAAGGGTCTGGCCTGTTAACACTGTAGCTCTTTCCATGGGGCTGCAAACTCCCTCGGCTCCTTTAGTCCCTTCTCCAACTCCTCCATCAGGGAACCCCAAGCTCAGTCCAATAGTTGGCTGGTAACATCTGCCTCTATATTTGTCAGGCTCTTGAAGAGCCTCTCCAGGGACAGCCATATCAGGCTCCTGTAAGCAAGAACTTCCGTGCATCTGCAGTTGCATCCAGGTTTGGTGACTACATGTGTGATGGATCCCCAGGTGGGGCAGTCTGTGGATGGCCTTTCCTTCAGTCTCTGCTCCACACTTGATCTCCATACTCCCTCCTGTGAGCATTTTGTTCACCTTTCTAAGCATCACTGAAACACCACATTTTGGTCTTCCTTCTTCTTAGACTTCATATGGACTCTGAATTATAGCTTGGATATTACAAACTTTTGGTCTAATATCCACTTCCCAGTGAGTACATACTGTGTGTGTTCTTTTGTGACTGAGTTACCTCACTCAGGATGATAATTTCAAGTTCCACCCATTTGCCTGAGAATTTCATGAAGTCATTGTTTTTTAATAGCTGAGTAGTATTACATTGTGTAAATGTACCACATATTCTGTATCCATTCCTCTGTTGAGGGACATTTGGGTTGTTTCCAGCTTCTGGCTATTATAAATATGGCTGTTATGAACATAGTGGAGCATGTGGCCTTTTTACATGTTGGAACATCTTTTGGGTATACACCCAGGAGTGATATAGCTGGGTCAGTTTTCTGAGGAACCAACAAACTGATTTCCAGAGTGGTTGTACCAGCTTGCAGTCCCACCATTAATGGAGCAGTGTTCCTCTTTCTCCACATCCTCGCCAGCATCTACTGTCACCTGAGTTTTTTATCTTAGCCATTCTGACTGGTGTGAGGTGGAATCTCAGATTGTTTTGATTTGAGTTTCCCTGATGACTAAGGATGTTGAACATTTCTTTAACTGCTTCTCATTTGAAAATTCTGTGTTTAGCTCTTTACCCCATTTTTAATAGGGTTATTTGATTCTCAAGAATCTAACTTCTTGAGTTCTTTATATATATTGGACACTAGCCCTCTATTGGATGTAGGATTGGTAAAGATCTTTTGCTAATCTGTTGGTTGCTGTTTTGTCCTATTGACAGTGTATTTTGCCTTAGAGAAGCTTTGCAATTTTATGAGGTTCCATTTGTTGATTCTTGATGTTAGAGCATAAGCCATTGCTGTTCTGTTCAAGAAACTTTCCCCTGTGCCAATGTGTTCAAGGTTTTCCACACTTTCTCTTCTATTAGATTCAGTTTATCTGGTTTTGTGTAGAGGTCCTTGGTCCACTTGGACCTGAGGTTTGTACAGGGAGATAAGAATGGATCAATTTGCATTCTTCTACATGTTGACCTTCAGATGAACTAGCACCATTTGTTGAAAATGTTCTCTTTTTTTCCACTGGATGTTTTTAGTTCCTTTGTCAAAGATCAGGTGACCATGGGTGGGTGGGTTAAAGCAATTGCTCTGTAGTACAACTTGGGTCAGGGAAGGTGATTCCCCCAGAAGTTCTTTTATTGTTGAGAATAGTTTTCACTATCCTGGGTGTTTTGTTATTCCCAATGAATTTGCAAATTGCTCTTTCTAACTCTATGAAGAATTGAGTTCAAAATTTGATGGAAATTCCATTGAATCTGTAGGTTGCTATTGGCACTATGGCCATTTTTACTATATTAATCCTGCCAATCCATGAGCATGGGAGGTCTTTCTATTTTTGATTTCTTTCTTCAGAGACTTGAAATTCTTGTCATACAGATCTTTCTCTTGTTTGGTTAGAGTCACCCCAAGATACTTTATGTTGTTTGTGACTATTACTAAGGGTGTTGTTTCCCTAATTTCTTTCTCTGCCTGTTTATACTTTGAGTATAGGAAGGCTACTGATTTGTTTAAGTTAATTTTGTATCCGGCCACATTGCTGAAGTTGTTTATCAACTGTAGGAATTCTCTGGTGGAGTTTGTGGGGTCACTTAAATGTACTATCATATCATCTGCAAAGAGTGATATTTTAACTTCTTCCTTTCCAATTTGTATCCCTTTGACCTCCTTTTGTTGTGTAATTGCTCTAGCTAGAACTTCAAGTACTATATTGAATAGGTAGGGAGAGAGAAGGCAGCCTTGTCTAGTCCCTGATTTTAATGGGATTGCTTCAAGTTTCTCTCCATTTAATTTGATGTTGGCTACTGGATTGCTGTATATTTCTTTTACTATGTTTAGTTACGGGCCTTCAATTCCTGATCTCTCCGAGACTTTTAACATGAAGGAATGTTGAACTTTGTGAAATGCTTTTTCAGCATCTAATGTAATGATCATGGGTTTTGGGGGATTTTGTGTGTGTGTGTGTGTGTGTGTGTGTTGTTGTTGTTGTTGTTTTTGTTGTTTTTAGTTTGTTTATGTAGTGGATTACATTGATGAATTTCCATATATTGAACTAAACCTGAATCCCTGGAATGAAGCCTACTTAACTTCGGTGAATGATCGTTTTGATGTGTTTTTAGATTCAGTTTGTGAGAATTTTATTGTGTAATTTTTTGCATTGATATTCATAAGGGAAATTGTTCTGAAGTTCTCTTTCTTTGTTGTGTCTTTGTGTGTTATTGGTATCTGCATAACTGTGGCTTCACAGAACAAACTGGATAGTGTTCCTTCTGTTTCCATTTTGTGAAATAGTTTGAAGAGTATTTGTATTAGATCTTCTTTGAAGGTCTGATAGAATTCTGGACTAAACCCATATGGTCCTGGGCTTTTTTTGGTTGGGAGACTATTAATGACTGCTTTTATTTCTTTAGGGGTTATGGGACTGTTTAGATAGTTTATGTGATCCTGATTTAACTATGGTATTTGGTATTTGGTATCTGTCTAGAAAATTGTCCACTTCATCCAGATTTTCCTGTTTTGTTGAGTATAGGCTTTTTTAGTAGGATCTGATGATTTTTTTAATTTCCTCAGTTTCTGTTGTTATATCTCCCTTTTTATTTTTGATTTTATTAATTTGGATACTGTCTCTGTACCCTCTGGTTATTCTGGCCTAGGGTTTATCAATTTTGCTGATTTTTCTCAAAGAACCAGCTCCTGGTATGATTGATTCTTTGTATAGGTCTTTTTGTTTCTATTTGGTTGATTTTAGCCCTGAATTTACTTATTTCCTGCCATCTACTCCTCTTGGGTATATTTGCTTCTTTTTGTTCTAGAGAGTTCAGGTTTGCTGTTAAGCTACTAGTGTATGCTCTCTCCAGTTTCTTTTTAGAGGTACTCAGAACTACTGCCTACATTGTGTCCCATAAGTTTGGATATGTTGTACCTTCATTTCCATTAAATTCTAAAAAGTTTTTAATTTCTTTATTTTTTCCTTGACCAAATAAATTGTCACTGAGTAGAGTGTTGCTCAGCTTCCGTGTGTATGTGGGCTTTCTGTTGTTTTTGTTGCAATTGAAGACCACCCTTAATCTGTAGTGATCTGATAGGATGCATGCAATTTTTTTTCAATCTTCTCATATCTGTGAGGTCTGTTCTTTGACCAATTATATAGTCAGCTTTGGAGGCAGTGCCATGTGGTGCTGAGAAGATATATTCTTTTGACTTAGGATGAAACATTGTATAGATATTTCTTAAATCCATTTGGTGCATAACTTCTGTTAGTTTCACTGTGTCTTTGTTTAGTTTATGTTTCCATGATCTGTCCATTGATAAGAGTGGTGTGTTGAAGTTTCCCACTAATATTGTGTGAGGTGCAATGTGTGCTTTTAACTTTAGTAAAGTTTCTTTTATGAATGTGGTTGCCCTTGCATTTGGAGCATAGATATTCAGAATTGAGAGTTCTTGATATTTTTCCTTTGATGAATATCAGGTGTCCTTCCTTATCTTTTTTGATAACTTTTGATTGAAAGTCGATTTTATCTGACACTAAAATGGCTTCTCCAGTTTGTTTCTTGGGACCATTTGCTTGGAAAATTGTTTTCCATTCCTTTGTTGTGAGGTAGTGTTTGTCTTTGACACTGAGGTACGTTTCCTGTGTGCAGCAAAATGTTGGGTCCTGTTTATGTATCCAGTATGTTAGTCTAAGTCTTTTTATTGAGGAATTGAGTTCATTGGTGTTAAGAGCTATTTAGGAGTAGTGGTTGTTGATTCCTGATATTTTTAATGTTGTTTTTATATTTGTGTGGCTATCTTCTTTTGGGTTTGTTAAAGGATTACTTTTTTTGCTTTTTTTCGGGTGTAGTTTCCCTCCTTGTGATGGTGTTTTCCATCTATTATCCTTTGTGGGGCTGGATTTGTGGAAAGATATTGTGTAAATTTGGTTTTGTTTTGAAATATCTTGGTTTCTCCATCTATGGTAATTGAGAGTTTTGCTTGGTATAGTAGCCTAGGCTGGCATTTGTGTTCTCTTAGGGTCTGTATGAGATCTGCCCAGGATCTTCTAGCTTTCATAGTCTCTAGTGAAAAGTCTGGTGTTGTTCTGATAGGTCTGCCTTTATATGTTACTTGACATTTTCTTCTTACTGCTTTTAATATCCTTTCTTTATTTTGTGCATTTGGTATTTTGATTATTATGTGTTGGGATGAATTTCTTTTCAGATCCAATCTATTTGGTGTTCTATAGACTTCTTGTATGTTTATGTGCATCTCTTTCTTTAGCTTAGGGAAGTTTTCTTCTATAATTTTATTGACAATATTTACTGGTCCTTTAAGTTGGAAATCTTCACTTTATTCTATACCTATTATCCTTAGGTTTGGTTGTCTCATTGTGTCCTTAATTTCTTGGATGTTTTGGGTTAGGAGCTTTTTGCATTTTGCATTTTTTTGCCTGTTATGTCAATGTTTTCTATGGTATCTTCTGCACCTGAGATTCTCTCTTCTATCTCTTATATTCTGTTAGTGATGCTTGCATCTATGACTCCTGATCTCTTTCCTAGGTTTTCTATCTCTAGGATTGTCTCCCTTTGTGATTTCTTTATTGTTTCTATTTCTATTTTTAGATTCTGAATGGTTTTGTTCAATTCCTTCACCTTGTTGTGTTTTCCTGTAATTCTTTAAGGGATTTCTATGTTTCTTCTTTAAGGGCTTCTACCTGTTTAGCTGTGTTCTCTTGTATTTCTTTAAAGGTTTTATTTATGACCTTCTAAAGTCCTCTATCATCATCATCATCATCATGAGATGTGACTATAAATCAGAATCTTGCTTTTCTGGTGTGTTGGGATATCCAGAGCTCTTGGGGGGCAGGGGGGGAGGAAGAACTGGGTTCTGAAGATGCCAAGTCCCCTTAGTTTCTGTTGCTTGTGTTCTTGCCCTTACCTTTTGCCATCTGGCTATCTCTGGTATTAGCTAGTCTTGTTGTCTCTTACTGTGGCTTGTTCCTCCTGCAAGCCTGTGTGTCAGCACTCCTGGGAGACCAGTTCTCTCCAGGAGGATTTTTGATATTGGGAACTGTGGCACAGTATCAGCTCTGGGATGCAGACACAAACCAGTAGGATCTTGTACTGGTTGTTTCTTGGTTCCTGTGTCCTGATGTCTCTAGGAGAGTCCCCCTTTGGGCCAGGAATATGAACTGAAGTGGTGGTCTTACCTGTGCTCACATGTGTGCCAGCACTCCTGGAAGGGTAGTTCTCTCCCTGAGATATTTAGGTCTGAAGAGCTGTGGCACAGTGTCAGCTTTGGGCACACATGTAAACCAGAAGGCTCCTATCCCAGGCAGCTCCCTGGTTCCTGTGTCCTGAGGGTTCTGGGAGAGTTCCACTGACCAGCAGTAGTGGTCTTATCTGCACTCACAGGCTTGTCTGCACTCCTGGGACACCAGTTCTCACCCGGAGGTATTTGGGTATGGAGCAGGTGGAAACCTATTGCTATATTTCTTTAGTAAAATAGTAGTATTTGATTTTTCCCTTGTTCGCTGACCCATTTAGTGTCAGGTTCTTTGCCTCCCAATCAGTGCTGGGTATGGGTTCCATAACATGGAGTGAGTCATAAATCCAATAATATACTGGTGCCACTATTGCATATCTTGCAGGCACATCACCATTGTATATCAAAAGTTTTATATCTGTATTAAGGTTTATCTTTCTCCTTTGGTAGCACATGGCATATCTGCTAATACCACGAACACTAGTTGGTAGAGATGAAGGCTCTAGATTGAACTTCTCCACATTTAATTAGTTCTGTAAGTATGTCTTCAGCAATAGGGACTTGCTGTCAGTGTGTAGAAAGCAATTAAATGCCTTGGAAATAGCTTTGGTTGTTTGGGGGTTGCAGAGGCCACTTTGGCCAAAAACTAACTAGATGTTACCTATTCCTGATTCTGGTCAATTTATTTGATGGAAAGAAATGGCCAGTTGGGCTCAGACTCTCTCCTTATATGGCAATTTCATTCAGAATGCCTTAATATATCAATATATTTTAGGGAGCTTCTACTCTAATAGATTTCCATATGACTTCTCAAATAGCCCTTTATTAAAGCTGTCCCTCCCCATCTTCCCTCAATCCCTTCTTCCCTCCCTTTCTCCCTTGATCCTCCCTTACCAGTCACTCTGTCCTATGCATCCATAACTATCATTCTATTTCCCTTTTCTAGGGAGATCCATCCTCCCTCCTAGTCCCTGACTCTATAACAAACCTCTGTAGTTATATGGATTATAGCTTTCTTATCAATGACTTAACAGCTAATGTCCACATATAAGCAAACTTATTGGTCTTTCTGGGTCTGGATAATCTCACTCAGGATAGAATTTTGTTGTTGGTGGTGGTTTATTGGTTTGTTTGTTTGTTTATTTGTTTGCTCCTTACAATTGTCTGTGAATTTCACTTTTAACCACTGAGTAATATTCTGTTGTGTAAATGAACCACATTTTCTTTATCCATTCTTCTGTTGAAGGATCTGGATTATTTCTAGGTTTTGGTGATTATGAATAGAGCAGCAATGAATACAGTTGAACAAGTTTCTCTGTAGTAGGGTATAAAATCTTTTGGTTATATGCTTGAGAATGGTATAGCTGCTGGTTCTTGAAGTAGATCAGCTCCCAGCTTCCTGAGGAACTGCCACACTGATTTCCATAATGAAGTTTGCACTCCTACCAGGAATGGATGAGTTGTTTCACTATGTCAGATCCTAGATGCAATGGGGTTTTGTGGGGTTATGGGGTGTCCCGCATCCACTTGGGGCTCGGGCTGCTCAGGAGGTGGGATGCTGGAAGTTTTGACTGCACTTACCCCATGCTGGCACAAGCATTGGGCTATGGGAAGCCACAGGACTCCTCAAAGGGTAGGGGGAGCACAGTCTGTGTTCCCAGCAACTGCCAAAGCTGGCTTGAGGGGTCCCTGGTCCTGTACTTAGGAGGCCAAGACCGTTTGGTTCTCAGGCTCTTGAGCACCCCCAGCACCTCTGGATGTTGAGGAAGAGCTGAGAATGGAGTGAGCCCAACCATCCCGGGCTGGATCTAGCCCAGGGCTAAAGGGGAAAAGAGGGGGGAGCTCTGGCTGGGTCCCTCAGGGAGGAGAGTCCTTAGCTTGTTCTGCAGGCAGCTTAGCTTGCTGGAGTCCATGGCTGGGAATGCTGAGAGGGAGGCCTCCTGTGGGAGATTAGAATGGCTTCTTTAGGGGAATACCTGCTCCTTTGCTCCCCACAGTGGATCCTGATGAAAAGAGACAGTCCATGGTTTTAAGGCATCTATTGTCATGGTGGAGAGTGGCGATGAGTAAAACCGTACCCCACTTTCTCCGAGCAGGCCTGAGGTTAAATACCTTTTGCTGGGAGGAGTGTCTGGGAAGAAGAGTTTATAGGCTAAGCCTCCAGGCCTTTAGGTACCTCATTAAAATGGAGATCTGTCTTGAGGCTACCTGACCTATGGTCATGTCCTCTACTTGTGGAGGGTCTTGGGGTGTTGCCCTTACATGACTGATGGCCACAGACCTATGGAGAGCTTTGGCCTAGTGTCAAGAGCCTGGTGTCCAGGAGCATGACAAAATGCCTACCGATAACCCTGCAGGGTCACCGGGGTTTCAAACCTTAGCTCAACCAGAAACCAGACTGCCTTTCACAGTCCCACAAGATTTCTTTTGTTTTGGTTTTTTGTTTTTTGTTTTTTGTTTTTTGTTTTTTGTTTTTGTTTTTGTTTTTGTTTTTTGATCTTGATCATTCTTACTGGCATAAGATGAAATCTCAATGTAATTTGATTTGCATTTTTCTGATAACTAAGTCTATTGGATGAAAGTGCTTCTCAGTCATTTATGTTTTTTTCTTATGAGAACTCTTATGTTTAGGTTTGTAACTCAACTTAAAATTGGGTTATTTGTTTTCTTGATATCCAGGGGTTTTTTTTGTTGTTGTTTTGGTTTTTTTGTTGTTGTTGTTTTGTTTTGTTTTTAGCTCTTTATATATTTTGAGATTGGCAATGGGGATACTGCCTAAAGTTCTTTGATTATGTAGAATTGTGCTTGCTGTCCGTCTCTCTCTCTCTCTCTCTCTCTCTCTCTCTCTCTCTCTCTCTCTCTCTCTGTGTGTGTGTGTGTGTGTGTGTGTGTGTGTGTGTGTGTGTGTGTGTGTGTGTGTGTTTATTTACACATGAAGCTGGAAATTTTCCTCTTAAGATCTGTAAAGAATTTTGTTGGAATTTCCATAGAAGTTGCCTTGGATCTGTAGATTCTTTTTGGTATGATGGACATTTTTATATATTAATTCTACTGATCCATGAGCATGGAAGATCTTTGCATCATCTGATATCTTCTTAAATTTCTTTCTTCAATGTCTTAGTTTTTATTGTACAAACTTTCCACTTGCTTGGTTAGAATTACCCCCAAGATATTTTCTATTATTTGGGCCCATTGTGAAAGGTGTTGTTTCCCTGATTTCTATATCAGTACATTTGTATATAGGAAGTTTACAATAAAATAATTTTTAATTTTAGAATGAAAAATTATATATACCTTTAATTTCCTGAAATGATTTATGCAAAGGAGTAAGAACATTTAAGAACAATACTTATTTATAATACTTGAAGTTAATGTATTTCAAATGCTATATGTCATATATGTATATATGTATGTATATGTATATATACATGTATGTCTATACTATATAACTTTGTTGCCTAATTTAGGGTTTCTATTGGTATGATAAAATGCCATGACCAAAAGCAAAATGATATGGCAAGAATTAATTTTAGCTTATAGTTAAAAATCACAATTCATCATTGAAGAAAGTCAGGGCAGGAAACCAAGCAGGGTGGGAACCTGGAGACAGGATCTGATACAGAGGACTGGAGGGGTGCTGTTTACTGGCTTGCTCATAACAGTTTGCTCAGCATGCTTTCTTATAGAACTCAGAACCACTAGTCTGGAGATGTCACTGTGCACAGGTATCTGAGCCCTTCCACAATCATCCATCCAGTAAGTGTGTCACCGAGAATCGCGCGGAACTTGAGACTGCAGTACATAGGGAAGCAGGCTACCCGGGCCTGATCTGGGGCACAAGTCCCTTCCGCTCTACTCGAGACTCGAGCCCCGGGCTATCTTGCCAGCAGAGTCTTGCCCAACACCCGCAAGGGTCCACACGGGACTCCCCACGGGACCCTAAGACCTCTGGTGAGTGGATCACAGTGCCTGCCCCAATCCAATCGCGCGGAACTTGAGACTGCGGTACATAGGGAAGCAGGCTACCCGGGCCTGATCTGGGGCACAAGTCCCTTCCGCTCGACTCGAGACTCGAGCCCCGGGCTACCTTGACAGCAGAGTCTTGCCCAACACCCGCAAGGGCCCACACGGGACTCCCCACGGGACCCTAAGACCTCTGGTGAGTGGAACACAGCGCCTACCCCAATCCAATTGCGTGGAACTTGAGACTGCGGTACATAGGGAAGCAGGCTACCCGGGCTTGATCTGGGGCACAAACCCCTTCCACTCCACTCGAGCCCCGGCTACCTTGCCAGCTGAGTCGCCTGACACCCGCAAGGGCCCACACAGGATTCCACACGTGATCCTAAGACCTCTAGTGAGTGGAACACAACTTCTGCCAGGAGTCTGGTTCGAACACCAGATATCTGGGTACCTGCCTTGCAAGAAGAGAGCTTGCCTGCAGAGAATACTCTGCCCACTGAAACTAAGGAGAGTGCTACCCTCCAGGTCTGCTCATAGAGGCTAACAGAGTCACCTGAAGAACAAGCTCTTAACAGTGACAACTAAAACAGCTAGCTTCAGAGATTACCAGATGGCGAAAGGCAAACGTAAGAATCCTACTAACAGAAATCAAGACCACTCACCATCATCAGAACGCAGCACTCCCACCCCACCTAGTCCTGGGCACCCCAACACAACCGAAAATCTAGACCCAGATTTAAAAACATTTCTCATGATGATGATAGAGGACATCAAGAAGGACTTTCATAAGTCACTTAAAGATTTACAGGAGAGCACTGCTAAAGAGTTACAGGCTCTTAAAGAAAAGCAGGAAAACACAGCCAAACAGGTGATGGAAATGAACAAAACCATACTAGAACTAAAAGGGGAAGTAGACACAATAAAGAAAACCCAAAGCGAGGCAACGCTGGAGATAGAAACCCTAGGAAAGAGATCTGGAACCATAGATGCGAGCATCAGCAACAGAATACAAGAAATGGAAGAGAGAATCTCAGGTGCAGAAGATTCCATAGAGAACATCGACACAACAGTCAAAGAAAATACAAAATGCAAAAGGATCCTAACTCAAAACATCCAGGTAATCCAGGACACAATGAGAAGACCAAACCTACGGATAATAGGAATTGATGAGAATGAAGATTTTCAACTTAAAGGGCCAGCTAATATCTTCAACAAAATAATAGAAGAAAACTTCCCAAACATAAAAAAAGAGATGCCCATGATCATACAAGAAGCATACAGAACTCCAAATAGACTGGACCAGAAAAGAAATTCCTCCCGACACATAATAATCAGAACAACAAATGCACTAAATAAAGATAGAATATTAAAAGCAGTAAGGGAGAAAGGTCAAGTAACATATAAAGGAAGGCCTATCAGAATTACACCAGACTTTTCACCAGAGACTATGAAAGCCAGAAGAGCCTGGACAGATATTATACAGACACTAAGAGAACACAAATGCCAGCCCAGGCTACTATACCCGGCCAAACTCTCAATTACCATAGATGGAGAAACCAAAGTATTCCACGACAAAACCAAGTTCACACAATATCTTTCCACGAATCCAGCCCTTCAAAGGATAATAACAGAAAAGAAGCAATACAAGGACGGAAATCACGCCCTAGAACAACCAAGAAAGTAATCATTCAACAAACCAAAAAGAAGACAGCCACAAGAACAGAATGCCAACTCTAACAACAAAAATAAAAGGGAGCAACAATTACTTTTCCTTAATATCTCTTAATATCAATGGACTCAATTCCCCAATAAAAAGACATAGACTAACAGACTGGCTACACAAACAGGACCCAACATTCTGCTGCTTACAGGAAACCCATCTCAGGGAAAAAGACAGACACTACCTCAGAGTGAAAGGCTGGAAAACAATTTTCCAAGCAAATGGACTGAAGAAACAAGCTGGAGTAGCCATTTTAATATCGGATAAAATCGACTTCCAACCCAAAGTTATCAAAAAAGACAAGGAGGGACACTTCATACTCATCAAAGGTAAAATCCTCCAAGAGGAACTCTCAATTCTGAATATCTACGCACCAAATGCAAGGGCAGCCACATTCATTAGAGACACTTTAGTAAAGCTCAAAGCATACATTGCACCTCACACAATAATAGTGGGAGACTTCAACACACCACTTTCTTCAAAGGACAGATCGTGGAAACAGAAACTAAACAGGGACACAGTGAAACTAACAGAAGTTATGAAACAAATGGACCTGACAGATATCTACAGAACATTTTATCCTAAAACAAAAGGATATACCTTCTTCTCAGCACCTCACGGGACCTTCTCCAAAATTGACCATATAATTGGTCACAAAACAGGCCTCAATAGATACAAAAATATTGAAATTGTCCCATGTATCCTATCAGACCACCATGGCCTAAGACTGATCTTCAATAACAACATAAATAATGGAAAGCCAACATTCACATGGAAACTGAATAACACTCTTCTCAATGATACCTTGGTCAAGGAAGGAATAAAGAAAGAAATTAAAGACTTTTTAGAGTTTAATGAAAATGAAGCCACAACGTACCCAAACCTATGGGACACAATGAAAGCATTTCTAAGAGGGAAACTCATAGCGCTGAGTGCCTCCAAGAAGAAACGGGAGACAGCACATACTAGCAGCTTGACAACACATCTAAAAGCCCTAGAAAAAAAGGAAGCAAATTCACCCAAGAGGAGTAGACGGCAGGAAATAATCAAACTCAGGGGTGAAATCAACCAAGTGGAAACAAGAAGAACTATTCAAAGAATTAACCAAACGAGGAGTTGGTTCTTTGAGAAAATCAACAAGATAGATAAACCCTGAGCTAGACTCACTAAAGGGCACAGGGACAAAATCCTAATTAACAAAATCAGAAATGAAAAGGGAGACATAACAACAGATCCTGAAGAAATCCAAAACACCATCAGATCCTTCTACAAAAGGCTATACTCAACAAAACTGGAAAACCTGGACGAAATGGACAAATTTCTGGACAGATACCAGGTACCAAAGTTGAATCAGGATCAAGTTGACCATCTAAACAGTCCCATATCACCTAAAGAAATAGAAGCAGTTATTAATAGTCTCCCAACCAAAAAAAGCCCAGGACCAGATGGGTTTAGTGCAGAGTTCTATCAGACCTTCAAAGAAGATCTAATTCCAATTCTGCACAAACTATTTCACAAAATAGAAGTAGAAGGTACTCTACCCAACTCATTTTATGAAGCCACTATTACTCTGATACCTAAACCACAGAAAGATCCAACAAAGATAGAGAACTTCAGACCAATTTCTCTTATGAATATCGATGCAAAAATCCTCAATAAAATTCTCGCTAACCGAATCCAAGAACACATTAAAGCAATCATCCATCCTGACCAAGTAGGTTTTATTCCAGGGATGCAGGGATGGTTTAATATACGAAAATCCATCAATGTAATCCATTATATAAACAAACTCAAAGACAAAAACCACATGATCATCTCGTTAGATGCAGAAAAAGCATTTGACAAGATCCAACACCCATTCATGATAAAAGTTTTGGAAAGATCAGGAATTCAAGGCCCATACCTAAACATGATAAAAGCAATCTACAGCAAACCAGTAGCCAACATCAAAGTAAATGGAGAGAAGCTGGAAGCAATCCCACTAAAATCAGGGACTAGACAAGGCTGCCCACTTTCTCCCTACCTTTTCAACATAGTACTTGAAGTATTAGCCAGAGCAATTCGACAACAAAAGGAGATCAAGGGGATACAAATTGGAAAAGAGGAAGTCAAAATATCACTTTTTTGCAGATGATATGATAGTATATATAAGTGACCCTAAAAATTCTACCAGAGAACTCCTAAACCTGATAAACAGCTTCGGTGAAGTAGCTGGATATAAAATAAACTCAAACAAGTCAATGGCCTTTCTCTATACAAAGAATAAACAAGCTGAGAAAGAAATTAGGGAAACAACACCCTTCTCAATAGTCACAAATAATATAAAATATCTTGGCGTGACTCTAACTAAGGAGGTGAAAGATCTGTACGATAAAAACTTCAAATCTCTGAAGAAAGAAATTAAAGAAGATCTCAGAAGATGGAAAGATCTCCCATGCTCATGGATTGGCAGGATCAACATTGTAAAAATGGCTATCTTGCCAAAAGCAATCTACAGATTCAATGCAATCCCCATCAAAATTCCAACTCAATTCTTCAACGAATTGGAAGGAGCAATTTGCAAATTTGTCTGGAATAACAAAAAACCTAGGATAGCAAAAAGTCTTCTCAAGGATAAAAGAACTTCTGGCGGAATCACCATGCCAGACCTAAAGCTTTACTACAGAGCAATTGTGATAAAAACTGCATGGTACTGGTATAGAGACAGACAAGTAGACCAATGGAATAGAATTGAAGATCCAGAAATGAACCCACACACCTATGGTCACTTGATCTTCGACAAGGGAGCTAAAACCATCCAGTGGAAGAAAGACAGCATTTTCAACAATTGGTGCTGGCACAACTGGTTGTTATCGTGTAGAAGAATGCGAATCGATCCATACTTATCTCCTTGTACTAAGGTCAAATCTAAGTGGATCAAGGAACTTCACATAAAACCAGAGACACTGAAACTTATAGAGGAGAAAGTGGGGAAAAGCCTTGAAGATATGGGCACAGGGGAAAAATTCCTGAACAGAACAGCAATGGCTTGTGCTGTAAGATCGAGAATCGACAAATGGGACCTAATGAAACTCCAAAGTTTCTGCAAGGCAAAAGACACCGTCAATAAGACAAAAAGACCACCAACAGATTGGGAAAGGATCTTTACCTATCCTAAATCAGATAGGGGACTAATATCCAACATATATAAAGAACTCAAGAAAGTGGACTTCAGAAAATCAAATAACCCCATTAAAAAATGGGGCTCAGAACTGAACAAAGAATTCTCACCTGAGGAATACCGAATGGCAGAGAAGCACTTGAAAAAATGTTCAACATCCTTAATCATCAGGGAAATGCAAATCAAAACAACCCTGAGATTCCACCTCACACCAGTCAGAATGGCTAAGATCAAAAATTCAGGTGACAGCAGATGCTGGCGAGGATGTGGAGAAAGAGGAACACTCCTCCATTGTTGGTGGGAGTGCAGGCTTGTACAACCACTCTGGAAATCAGTCTGGCGGTTCCTCAGAAAACTGGACATAGTACTACCGGAGGATCCAGCAATACCTCTCCTGGGCATATATCCAGAAGATGCCCCAACAGGTAAGAAGGACACATGCTCCACTATGTTCATAGCAGCCTTATTTATAATAGCCAGAAGCTGGAAAGAACCTAGATGCCCCTCAACAGAGGAATGGATACAGAAAATGTGGTACATTTACACAATGGAGTACTACTCAGCTATTAAAAAGAATGAATTTATGAAATTCCTAGCCAAATGGATGGACCTGGAGGGCATCATCCTGAGTGAGGTAACACATTCACAAAGAAACTCACACAATATGTATTCACTGATAAGTGGATATTAGCCCCAAACCTAGGATACCCAAGATATAAGATATAATTTGCTAAACACATGAAACTCAAGGAGAATGAAGACTGAAGTGTGGACACTATGCCCCTCCTTAGATTTGGGAACAAAACACCCATGGAAGGAGTTACAGAGACGGAGTTTGGAGCTGAGATGAAAGGATGTACCATGTAGAGACTGCCATAGCCAGGGATCCACCCCATAATCAGCATCCAAACGCTGACACCATTGCATACACTAGCAAGATTTTATTGAAAGGACGCAGATGTAGCTGTCTCTTGTGAGACTATGCCGGGGCCCAGCAAACACAGAAGTGGATGCTCACAGTCAGCTAATGGATGGATCATAGGGCTCCCAATGGAGGAGCTAGAGAAAGTAGCCAAGGAGCTAAAGGGATCTGCAACCCTATAGGTGGAACAACATTATGAGCTAACCAGTACCCCGGAGCTCTTGACTCTAGCTGCATATATATCAAAAGATGGCCTAGTTGGCCATCACTGGAAAGAGAGGCCCATTGGACTTGCAAACTTTATATGCCCCAGTACAGGGGAATACCAGGGCCAAAAAGGGGGAGTGGGTGGGCAGGGGAGTGGGGGTGGGTGGATATGGGGGACTTTTGGTATAGCATTGGAAATGTAAATGAGTTAAATACCTAATAAAAAATGGAAAAAAAAAAAAAGTGTGTCACCGACTTCCCCAAAGGCCAATCCAGTAGGGGCATTTACTCAGTTGAGGTTTCCTCTTCCAAGATGAATCTAGCTTTTGTCAAATTAACAAAAGACTGACTCCACACCAATGAAAATGAAATCATTAATGAAAGTATAAATAAGTGTATAATGAGAGTTATAATCATCTCCCTGTATGAGTCACTTATATGATCATATTAACATTATTGAAATTGTTTCTTATTACTGTTGAATAATTTCAGAAATGATAGTAATTTATAGATGTGAGAAGCTGAGAAAATCAGTATCCCTTCATCTTAGATGTGGCACGAGATTACATAAAACTGCCCTTAAACTACTAAGCTCCTGCATTTCCAAAATTTATTAATTAATTTTAAAGATGAAATATAAACAAATAAAGTGAGCTCTCAGCATTAAGAATTATGAATTGGTGAACAAATTATGTTAACTTGCTCAAATTTCTGTCATCCTTTATTAATGTACAGTCTAAAAATGTACTTCCATTCCAATTATTTATATATTATAGCATGTAATATACTATTTTTAAAATTTATTTGTTTATTCTTTTCTCATATATTACATCCTGACTGCAATTTCCTCTCCCTCCACTCCTCCAAGCTCCCTCTCCACTTCCACCCACTTTACAGCCATATCCACTCCTTCTCCTTTCCCTTCAGAAAATAGCAGGCTTCCCGGGATATCAAATACTGCATAACAAGTTACAATAAAAGTTGACACATACCTTCATATCAAAGCTGAATGAAATAAGCCAATAGGAGAAAAAAAGGATCACAAGAGCAGGCAAGAAGAGTCAGAGATGCCCTTACTTTCACTGTTAGGAGTCCCACAAGAACACCAAGCCACACAACAATAACATATATACAGCCTCAGATCAAACCCTTACAGGCTCTCCAATGGTCATTTCAGTCTCTGTGAGCCCCTGTGAGCTGTACTTAGCTGATTATGTGGGCTATGTTCTTATGGTGTCCTTGAGTCCTCTGACTCCTACAATCCTTCTTCCCCCTCTTCCATAAGGGTTACCCAAGCTTTGCCTGATGTTTGTCAGTCCTACATCTGTTCCCATCAGTTTCTGGATGAACTCTCTCTGGTGAAGATTGTACTAGGCTCCAGTCATTGAATGTAGCAGAATCATTGCATTGACTTTTTTTTTTTCCATTTGTGTTTGGTTCTATCCCAGGTCTCTGGGCTATCCAGCCTCTGATCCCCCATCATCTGTGCAGTGTCAGTAGTGGGCTCCCTCTCATGGCATTGAACTCAAATTAGACCAGTCATTGGTTGGACACCCCCAAAACTTCTGCACCACCATTACCCCAGCTCATTTTGCAGGCAGAACAAATTGTATGTTGAAGGTTTTGTGGCTAGGTTGACATTCCAGTCCTGCCACTGGAAACCTTGGCAGATGACAGAACATGTCTAGTTCAGACTCCATATTCTCCATTAATAGCAGTCTTTGCTACTATCACCCTCATAGATTATAGGGAGTTTCCTTTCTTCTAGGTTTCCACATCACCCTCAAAATACCCCCTAATTCTATTCATCTCTCCCAGTTCTCTCTCTCTCCCTCTCCCTCTCTCCCCCTCTCCCCCTCTCCCCCTCTCTCTTTCTCTCTTCACCAACCCCAGCCTAACCCCTTCTCTTTCCATCCTCACTCACCCCCAGTTCATCTACAGCATGTATTCTCTTTTCTCTACCCAGGGAGATCCCAGCATCCCTCTTGAGATTTCCTAGGTCTGGGTCTGTAGATTATAGCATGATTATCCTTTATTTAACAACCAGCATCCACTTATAAGTGAATATATACTCTATTTGTCTTTCTGGGAATACATTAATACTATATAATACATATAATATATATTAATATTATCTGTATAATATATAGCATATTTTCCTTTTATTGAAAACAGAATCCTTTCTCATATAATATATCCTGATTAAAGCTTCACCTCCTTCTAGCCTGTCAGATCCTCCCCCATTTTCCTTTTCAAGCAGATCCACTCCCTTTCTGCCTTACATTTGAAAAGAACAGGCTTCTAAAGAATAGTACAAAAATACAACAAAATAACATAAAATGAGATAAAGTGAAAATTCTCACATTTGAATTGAATAAGGCAAACAGAAAAACAAGAGCCCCCCCAAAGACGTAAGAATCAGAGCCCCACTCACTCTCACACTCATGAATCCTACTAAAACACTAAACTGGAAGCTATAACATATACACAGAGGACCTTGTGCAGCGCTGTATGGGCCCTGTCCTTGCTGCCTCAGTATCTGTGAGTTCTTATGAGCTTTGCTCATATTCATTAGAGGCGTTCTCCATCCTTTTGACTCTTACACTTTTCCCTCCTCTTTTGCAAGGTACACTGAGCCCTGAGGTCAGAGGTTTGATGGAGACATCCCATTTAGGGCTGAGTGTTCCAAAGTTTCTCACTCTGCATACTGTCTGGCTGTGAGTCTCCATATTTGTTCCCATCTGCAGCATGAGGAAACCTCTCTGATGATGGCTGAGCAAGGCGTTGATTCATGAAGAGGGCAGAATCTCATTAGGAGTCACTTTATCACTAAATTATTTTACCAGTAGTGTTTGGTTTTATCCTAGGACCCTATGCTATCTAGTCTGTAATTCTTGGTCACTCAAGCAGTGTCAGATATGGGCTCCATCTCATGGAGTGGACTTTAAGTACAATCAGATATTGGTTGGTTGCTTCACAAGCATTGTGCTACATTGCCCTAGCATATATTATAGGCAAAACACCATTGTAGATCAAAGGGTTTGTGGCTACATTGGTTTTTTCCACAGATCCTCCCCTCACTACCCTCTCTCCTTCTCCTTTAAAAAGGGGAAGCCCCTTCTGTGCATCACTTCAGCCCCACTTTGCGCATCAACTCACTGTAAGACTATTGCCTGCAAATTTCATTATGATATTTTTAATGTCTAAGTAATATTCCACTGTATAAATGTACCATGTTTTCTTTATCTATTTTTTGGTTGAAGGACATCTGGCCTGTTTCCACTTTCTAGCTATTATGAATATACAGCAGCAGTGAACCTGGTTGAGCAAATGTCTTTGTGGTAGAACAAAACATCCTTTTGATATATTCCCAAAAGTGGTATAGCTGGATCTTGAGTTAGATAGATTCCCATCTTCCTGATTAGCAGCCATACTGATTTCCATAATGGCTGTACAAGTTTACACTCCCAAAAGCAATAGATGAGTGTTCCTCTTAATCCATGTCCTTACTATAGTATTCAATATATCTTTTTAATATACTGTGTTATATAATACATTAATATTATATATGCATATATAATATGCACAGTATATGTTTCAATATTACCTATAAATATATTATTTTTACATTCACTCCTTTTCCCATTTATTTGTTTATTTTGTAAGGAGAGTCCACAACACACATGGAAAGGTCAAAGTATAACTTGTGGGAGTTGGTTCTTTTCCTACCTGGGTCATCAGGCTTGATACCACCCAGTTTTTACCCACTGAGTCATCTCAAAGGGTCCTATAAACTCTGTGATATAATCAGTGTCAAAGTAAAAATGCTTAGCTCTTGGATACCAATAAAATTATTTGATACAGCATGAAAATTGAATATGTTCAACTTAGAAATTGAAAATAATAACACATTTGTCAGTCTAATTCCCTTTCAGTCAAAATATATATGTTCAATAAAATGTAAACTAACTCATATCATGTCTTTACTAGGATAAATCACAATAAACAAGTTCTCACTCAAATAATCATAAAAACAAGACAGGGTAATTGATATGACATAATCATAATGTGAAAGAAAATCATCTTCCACTTAGGTTTGCTAAATGGCATCTCAGCATATAGAAGAAAATGTACATATTTAATTGGATAATTGAATTTCCACATGTTCAAATCACCTTTAAAGAAAAAAGGATTAATATGATTTCTAGCAAAAATAATTGATTGGTCATCAATGTAATGGAGTGTTCCAAAGGCAACTTAGATAAAAGAAAGATGTGTTAGTTTCTGGTTGATGCTGTAGCATGTTATAAACACAGAGACTTAAAATAGCTCAAGATCACTCTCAATTCATTTCTTCCTGTTGTTAACCCCACTCATATGCACAGGGTTCTCATCATTTAAAAATGTATTGCAGGCAAGTTGTTAAAAATACTTTTCCTATTGTCTAGATTTTGGCTGAAGTCCCAGTAGTAAAGACAAGCGGTATTGAGGGCATATGTGTTCCAAGAAACTTGGCATGATTTCCTGAACCTTGATTCAGTGGAAACAATTTTAGTTTGGAAAATATGTAGTTGCTCCCTTTAATAAGATACAGGTAGCAAAATTCTACAGGGCTAATTTGCAACCTCCAACCAGCTGTAACTCCAAAATCCACACCTACAAAAAGAATACGTTCTGTGTAAATTCAATCAGTATCTTTTAAAAGAGTAGTTACTGGATCAAAGGTGCTGCACACTTAGAATCAGAGAGATGGTCCCATGGTAAATATTGCTTGTCCTGTACGCCTGATAACCTAGGTTTCCTCTCCAGAATGCCCGTAAAAGCTGGAGCCTGTGGCACCTGGGATTACATGTATCTGTAAGCCTGGCATTCCATTTGACAAGTGGGAGGTAAAGAAGAAGAGAATGGGGCGGAGGAAGTTCGGGTTCCACAGGATTGAGAAACAAGAGAGACCATGCCTCAAAACAAATGTGGAAGATGAGAACCTGCTCCCAAGGTTATCCTCTGACCTCTATACACACATGGCATGTCTATACCTACACACATATAAATAAGTAAAAATTTAAAGTTTGTTCATAACTGTAGTGTCTTTCCCTAGGGTTTAACTTACATGTTAATAATAAAGATGTTCAGGAATTCCTGGGTAGAGCCAATATTATCCAGCCAGTCAACAGCAAGGTTTCTTAGGAAGTACCCAGGTGGTATCACCCAAAAAAGACTAAATAGAAATGTGGGCATCCAGGCAAACAGCGTAAGTTAGCTTTATGTGATGATTGAAATCTGTGTTTTTATGTTTAAAATCCCAAAGCTATGGAAAAGTAGCCAGGCAGTACAATGAAGTTTTTCACACTCTTTAGCTAGATTCCAAAGTTTAGTGTTTTACTATGTTCTCTTTGTGTCTTAATCTCCACATAAGTATATATGGCATGTATGGACACAGGTATATGTATATCTATTTGCCAAACTATTGAAATGAATGTAAAACCTTGAAAAAAATCCACCAGAGAGAAAAAGAACTACTTTCTCAAGTCTATATATTAATGCGCCATGACACATACATCATTTACTGTGCCCTGGTTTGCCAAAATTCCCGTTCTATTCTTTCTGCCCACTTAGTATTATTTCTCTGAGCTCCTTTCCTTTCTCTAACATAGCCTCTCACACGTATTCCTTGATAATTAGAGAAATGTAAGTTAATTCAGTGGCATGGAGGATGATTTTATGGATACTCACATACATAATCTTGCATGGTAATTGTGATGAGCTTAGCCCAGCATATTTACATAGATGAATATCTCTATACAAGCCAGTAATTTTATAGGTAGTATTGAGTAGTGCATTGCTATAAAATAAATATTCATGTCTAGTAATACTTCATTAGGACAAAAACTTTAAGTAAATGACGAAAGAGCTAGCATGTGGTTATAAAAGAGTTCTGAACACAAAAAAATGACTGAATGGGATCAGACATACATTCTGTATGCAATTGTTAAAGATGAGATACTATTTTCATCATAAAAATTACCAAATACCATTATGATTTATAAAAGCCACCTGTCTGCCTCAAATGCTATACGTTGGTCCTAATCTGGCAGGTACTGCTACAGCAAAGTAACGTTTTAAAAAGTTAAAAAGTATTTAATCTGAACTTGAATGTACATCTTCACACATGGAAATCTCGAACAAAGGAGTCATAATATTATATTTTTAAGGACAACTATTAAAATAAAGAAAAACAATGCAGTTTTTTCTAAAGGAAATGAAATTTGTTGAAGTGTTTTTTTTTTTAAACTTGGGGAGGCGCTCTCCACCAGCCGAGCAAGATGCCCAAAGGAAAGAAGGCCAAGGGGAAGAAGGTGGCCCCAGTTCCCACTGTCATCAAGAAACAGGAGGCCAAAAAGGTGGTCAATCCTTTGTTTGAGAAAAGGCCCAAGAACTTCGCCATTGAGAAGGACATCCAGCCCAAAAGAGATCTAACACGCTTCGTCAAATGGCCCTGCTACATCAGGCTGCAGTAGAAAAGAGCCATCCTTTATAAGCGGCTCAAAGTATCTCCTGCCATTAACCAGTTCACCCAGGCCCTGGACAGGCAAACAGCTACTCAGCTGCTTAAGCTTGCTCACAAGAACAGGCGAAAGACAAAGCAAGAGAAGAAGCAAAGGCTGCTGAGAAGAAAGCTGCAGGCAAAGGGGATGTCCCAACTAAAAGACCACCTGTCCTCCGAGCAAGAGTCAATACAGTCACCATCTTGGTGGAGAACAAGAAGGCTCAGCTGGTGGTGATTGACCATGATGTAGACCCTATTGAGCTGGTAGATTTCCTGTCTGTCTGTCATGTGTCTAAAGATGGGGGTGCCTTTCTGTATCATCACAGGAAAGGCCAGGCTGGTGTGCCTGGTCCATAGGAAGACATGCACCACTGTTGTCTTCACACAGGTTAACTTGGAAGACAGGGGTGCTTTAGATAAGCTGGTAGAATCTATTAGGACCAATTATAATGACAGATATGATGAGATCAGTCGCCACTGGGGAGGCAACGTCCTGGGTCTTAAGTCTGTGGCTTGAATTGCAAAGCTGGAAAAAGCAAAGGCTAAAGAACTCTCCGCTACACCGGGTTAAATGTACACTAAGTTTTCTGTACATAAATATAATTACAAAATTATTAAAAAAAAAAAACTTGGGGAGGAAGCAAATAGGATCAAACACAGTATACAAACCTCCCAAACAACTAATAAAAGTTGAAAAAAATACCTTTCTAATTTAAAAAATAATGTAATTAAATTATTAAGATTACAATTGTATATCTTTTCTTTATATATCTAAAGCAAATCAAGAAATGAAAATTAATGAGCAAAATCTCCAAAAGAAAATAGAAATATAGTATAGAAAATTAATTTTAAATAAAATTCCAGGAAAAAAAATACCTAATTGTCTTAGTTAGGTTTTTATTGCTGTGAAGAGAAACCATGACCAAGGCAACTCTAATAAAGGACAACATTTAATTGGAACTTGCTTACTGGTTCAGAAGTTCAGTCTATTATCATCAAGGCAGGAAACATGGCAGCATCCAGGCAGACATGGTGCTGGAGAAGGAGCTGGGAAGTCTACATCTTGATCCCAAGGCAGGCAGAAGAAGATTGTCTTCCAAAGGCAATCAACAGAAGAGTCTCTTCCACACTGAGTGGAGTTTGAGCCTTGAACCTAAAAGCCAACCCCCACAGTGACATACTTGCTCCAACAAGGCCACACCTATTCCAACAAGTCCATACCTTCTAATAGTGTCACTTCCTATAGGCTAAGCATTCAAACACATAAGTCTATGAGGGTCAACCCTATTCAACACACCACACCAATGAACCAACAAAGGGTTTTACTAATTAAAGGTTAGTAGTTAAGGGTGGTATACGCATCTTGAACTATGTTGGATTCAGATATATACAGCATATTTAAGCTGAAGGTACTGAACTTTTCATTAGTCATTTTGTTGCTGAATGAAAAATATTTAAGCAAAACAACCTTTTCATTTTGCCATGAGGTTTTAGAGGATTATCTCATGCTCTGATGGATTCACTGCCTTCAAGCCAATTACAAAACAAATATCAAATTAGAAAGTCATGGAGAAGAAAACCTGCCTAACACGTTGAATCCAGGAAGAACAGAGAAAGAGAGAGGAATCAGGACAAGGTACATCCTACAAGTACATGCCCCTAGGAATCCACTTCTTTCAACTAGGACCCTCTTCCTGGTTTCTATCATCCATCAATATTGCCATCAAGTTATAAATTAATAAATAGATCAATTGACTGCTTACTCATAGCCTTCACCATAAAATCAATTATATCACTAGTTGTAGATCAAGGCTCCAATGAAAGCCTTTAAGGAGGAGACTTCATATCTAAGCCATAAGACATATGAAAGAAAAATATATAAGAACATAAAGAAAAATTGTCCTGTGTAATATAGTTTGGACCTACAAACACTTCAGTCCTTCTTGGATTAAACAGTTAATTCTGGTATCCTGCCGTTTTACTGAAAGTATGGATGATTTATACAAGCTTTCTGTTGGAATATATGTGATCTCTTGTATACAATATAATTTGCAAATAAGAATAACTTGACATATTTTCCAATTATATTACTTTAATTTCCTTGCTTATTGCTCTGGAATTGCCTAGAAACCTTCTTACTGGAGGCCAACTCTCATGGTATCCAAAGTTGTTATGCAAGCAGCCAAGGGAAAATCAATTAATTATCCTATAGAGAAAAGCTTACAAACCACAGAAATGACTGCACTGATAAGCTCACTCTTTCTAGTTCTTTCTGAACACTGACTGGCAGGTTCGACTCCGCTGTTCTGGCTCAAACTCCTCTCCCAGCTGACTGATTCAATCTGGCTTCTCTCAGCTTCTCACTGAATTGCTTTGCTTTGCCTCAAACTAACTCAAGTAAGGTTCCTTCTTCTCTGCTCAACTGCAAGAACTCAACTTTACTGTATTGCATTCACTGTACTAACTCCCAACTCCTGACTGAACTGCACTGAAATGAACTGCCCCAAACTGAACTGAACTGAACTCCATTGTATTGCTTCACTTCTCTGACTACCAACTGCCTCTCTCCCTGTGCTGTTTTAAAGCAGCTTCTATTTCCTGTGCTGTTCTCTTGAGAGTTAGGCACAGGCTATCTCTGACTCATTCTGTCAAATCTTTCTCTGATTCATCACCTTGTCTGCCCCTCAATTGGGTGTCAAACATGGCTTCTTCCTTCTACAAACTAAATTTACCCCAAAGATATGTACTAAGTGTGTGTCTATATTCTAGCCAGAGGTATTAAAGGTGTGTGGCATGTCTGCATTCCAGATGGACCTCACAGACCTAGCTTTTTGGATGTGATCCTTTGCTAGAGCAGCCATGTTGCTAGGTTAAAATTCTTCTAAATACTATTGCCATTTCCCGAAACCAATATAAGTTCTAACTACATTCTAGATACTTATCTTTACACATACAGATAAATATAATTATTACCTGTCATCAAGAAAGCTTCTTTTTTCAACAGAAATCATTGCAGAAACCCACAACTGCCCAAAATACAGAGTATGAGTGCCCATGGTGCTGGCTACATTGATACATCTACAACACAGTTACTACACACAAGGATCAGGGCACACTACAGAGAGCAGACAGATTGCAAAAACTAAAGGGCCAAGACACCTGCCTCGAGGTAGACTGTTGTATACTTAACAGGAACACTGTTGCCATGAAATATGAAAATATGGTTGAATAAATATGACTTGCATAATAATGACAGTCTACATTCCAATAAGGATAGGAGAAATCTCAAAATGGCCCAACCCTAGATGAAAGACTACAGGCAATCAATAGATGCAGAGAGAATTAGTCTTCTCCAAAGAGCCCTTGACAGGTTATCCAAACCCAAGTTTTCAACCCTAATCAATTCTATACAAGAGCAACACTAAATAGACTCCGTGGGTTTTAGATGTATGTGTATATAGATAATAATTATATGAGAGGACATCCACTTCAGAAAATGTGAAGAGGGGACATGGGAAGTGTTGGAGGGGAGTGGGGGATGGAAGTATACAAGTGCAGTACTCATGTACAAAATTTTTGACTAAAACACTAATATTAAATTAAAAATAATAATAAAATGAGCAGAAAGAAATGTAAGTTGATGTTTTTTGCCACTATTTCAATTTTAAAGCAACCTCTAGTCCATTAAGATAAAAGTATAATATATCCAGAAGATGTTCCAACCGGTAATAAGGACACATGCTCCACTATGTTCATAGCAGCCTTATTTATATTAGCCAGAAGCTGGAAAGAACTCAGATGCCCCTCAACAGAGGAATGGATACAGAAAATGTGGTACATTTACGCAATGGAGTACTACTCAGCTATTAAAAAGAATGAATTTATGAAATTCCTAGGCAAATGGATGGACCTGGAGGGCATCATCCTGAGTGAGGTAACCCAATCACAAAAGAATTCACATGATACATACTCACTGATAAGTGGATATTAGCCCAGAAACTTAGAATACCAAAGATATAAGATAAAATTTACTAAACACATAAAATACAAGAAGAACGAAGACCAAAGTGTGGACACTTTGCCCCCTTCTTAGAATTGGGAACAAAACACCCATGAAAGGAGTTACAGAGACAAAGTTTGGAGCTGAGACGAAAGGATGGATCATCTAGAGACTGCCATATCCGGGGATTCATCCCATAATCAACTTCCAAACGCTGACACCATTGCATACACTAGCAAGATTTTGCTGAAAGGGCCTGTGATATAGCTGTCTCTTGTGAGACTATGCCGGGGCCTAGCAAACACAGAAGTGGATGCTCATGGTCAGCTATTGGATGGATCACAGGGCCCCCAATGGAGGAGCTAGAGAAAGTACCCAAGGAGCTGGGGGGATCTGCAACCCTATAGGTGGAACAACAATATGAACTAACCAGTACCCCTTGGAGCTCGTGTCTCTAGCAGCATATGTATCAGAAGATGGCCTAGTTGGCCATCAGTGGAAAGAGAAGCCCATTGGTCATGCAAACTTTATCTGCCTCAGTACAGGGGAACGCCAGGGCCAAGAAGTGGGAGTGGGAGGGTGGGGGAGTGGGTGGGAGAGCATGTGAGGGACTTTTGGGATAGCATTGGAAATGTAAATGAAATAAATACCTAATAAAAAATTTTAAAAAAGATAAAAGTATAATATTGCTTTCTACATGTCAGCTCTTGGTATGATTAATGTTTTGCTTAACTGTCTTCTATGATGAAATAATAAGCATGCTTGCATTTTAGAGATAAAAGTAAGAGAATGTTGTTTTCTGTACTTAGAATGAAGTAATACAGGAAAGAGCTGCCCAAAATGTTTTTAAAGTAATAAATGTACACACACACAAACACACACACACACACACACACACACACACACACACACAGAGAGAGAGAGAGAGAGAGAGAGAGAGAGAGAGGTATTTGTCCTGAGTCTAGCCTAGTTCACTATCTATTACCACCTATAGTTGCTTCCATCTCTAGCAAATGATGCAGTTTTGTTCTTCTTTAAGGCTGAGAAGCCTCTACTGGGCAGGTATCTTTTTATCCAGCCACCTTTGGCAGATACATAGCTTGCTTCCTCACCTTGGTTTTGGTTTTGTTCTGAGGACTGATTTCTCTCTGCACAGGGCAGTGTGACCCAGCAGGAGCTTACACTGAATGGGTGCTTTTGTCCTGTTTGTTAGGGAGCTGTTCCTGAGCACCATCTAGTAGCTACCACAACACAAACATCATCCAAACTGTAAATTCTGATCCATAGTTCTCTAGATAGACATTATAGATTCTCTTCCTACTGAAATATTAGAATATTATAAATCTTTCTACTTTCCAAAATCCATCCTCATTAAATTGAGGCTTTTAACCATCTTTTTGTAAGTGCTTTCTAAGAACTTTACTTAATATTGTAAGTTGAAGCTCTTTTCTTTATGATGACTTCCTTACATTCTATTTGTCTGCATTTCTGCTTAATTTCTAATGAGCAGCGATCACTGTATACTTTGTATAGAGAAGTAGCTTGTTACCTTTGGATCTTTCACTAGAGTTGCTCTCATTGCTTTGTTGGAAGTGTTATTAAATTTGAAGATTTTCACACTTTGCTCAGTAATAAGCTTTTGGTGTTGGTTAATTTCCACTGACAACCTGATTAGATTAGGACTACTTTAATAGGGCACACCTTCTAGGGTACCTATGAGAATATTTCTGAGCAGTCTACCTGAGAGGGAAGATACACACTGAATGTGGGTAGCACCATTTTACAGGCTGCGACTGAATTTAAAGAAAAAAGAAAGACCCAGCTGAGCCCTAGTGTTCTCTTTTCTCTGCTTCCTGGTTCAGCACAAAGAGCAATTACCCACACACCAGCATGACATATGCTTCCTCCCTTAAGTTGCTTCTGGTCAAGTATTTGATCACAAAAGAACAATGACACTTTTTTTTTTCCAATTAGATTGATACACACTTCCTTATAATTGCTTCCTGAGCATCTCATCCTTATAATACAGAAACTTCCTCTAATTCTTCAATAAAGAGTTTATTTGTCCATTGAGACTTTTTTCAACAGAAAATTAAAGCTAAATGCCATACAGGCTACATTTTATTTTTTTGGACTTAGCTTTATCAGGTTTTCCATCTGTTAAATAAACTAGAACTTAGCTACACTGTCTAGCTTCAGTCAGTCTGAAATTAATTTGCAAATAAAAGTAAAGGCCAGCTACTTGAGGTCAGATGTGTTCTCTGACAGGTGAGTACTTTTGAGGTGCATTTATTTCAACATTAAAGTGAATTAATATTAATTTTACTTCAAAAATTGGGAACATTTAATGACTCTCATTGAAATAACTTAAAGACACTCCAGGGAGCCGCAAAACCACTGCTGTAAGCAGAATTTGAGTAGAAACTTGGAAAATGCCCTTCCGCTCGACTCGTGACTCGAGCCCCGGGCTACCTTGCCAGCAGAGTCTTGCCCAACACCCGCAAGGGTCCACACAGGACTCCCCACGGGACCCTAAGACCTCTGGTGAGTGGATCACAGTGCCTGCCCCAATCCAATCGCGCGGAACTCGAGACTGCGGTACATAGGGAAGCAGGCTACCCGGGCCTGATCTGGGGCACAAGTCCCTTCCGCTCTACTCGAGACTCGAGCCCCGGGCTACCTTGCCAGCAGAGTCTTGCCCAACACCCGCAAGGGTCCACACGGGACTCCCCACGGGACCCTAAGACCTCTGGTGAGTGGATCACAGTGCCTGCCCCAATCCAATCGCGCGGAACTTGAGACTGCGGTACATAGGGAAGCAGGCTACCCGGGCCTGATCTGGGGCACAAGTCCCTTCCGCTCGACTCGAGACTCGAGCCCCGGGCTACCTTGACAGCAGAGTCTTGCCCAACACCCACAAGGGCCCACACGGGACTCCCAACGGGACCCTAAGACCTCTGGTGAGTGGAACACAGCGCCTACCCCAATCCAATTGCGTGGAACTTGAGACTGCGGTACATAGGGAAGCAGGCTACCCGGGCTTGATCTGGGGCACAAACCCCTTCCACTCCACTCGAGCCCCGGCTACCTTGCCAGCTGAGTCGCCTGACACCCGCAAGGGCCCACACAGGATTCCACACGTGATCCTAAGACCTCTAGTGAGTGGAACACAACTTCTGCCAGGAGTCTGGTTCGAACACCAGATATCTGGGTACCTGCCTTGCAAGAAGAGAGCTTGCCTGCAGAGAATACTCTGCCCACTGAAACTAAGGAGAGTGCTACCCTCCAGGTCTGCTCATAGAGGCTAACAGAGTCACCTGAAGAACAAGCTCTTAACAGTGACAACTAAAACAGCTAGCTTCAGAGATTACCAGATGGCGAAAGGCAAACGTAAGAATCCTACTAACAGAAATCAAGACCACTCACCATCATCAGAACGCAGCACTCCCACCCCACCTAGTCCTGGGCACCCCAACACAACCGAAAATCTAGACCCAGATTTAAAAACATTTCTCATGATGATGATAGAGGACATCAAGAAGGACTTTCATAAGTCACTTAAAGATTTACAGGAGAGCACTGCTAAAGAGTTACAGGCTCTTAAAGAAAAGCAGGAAAACACAGCCAAACAGGTGATGGAAATGAACAAAACCATACTAGAACTAAAAGGGGAAGTAGACACAATGAAGAAAACCCAAAGCGAGGCAACGCTGGAGATAGAAACCCTAGGAAAGAGATCTGGAACCATAGATGCGAGCATCAGCAACAGAATACAAGAAATGGAAGAGAGAATCTCAGGTGCAGAAGATTCCATAGAGAACATCGACACAACAGTCAAAGAAAATACAAAATGCAAAAGGATCCTAACTCAAAACATCCAGGTAATCCAGGACACAATGAGAAGACCAAACCTACGGATAATAGGAATTGATGAGAATGAAGATTTTCAACTTAAAGGGCCAGCTAATATCTTCAATAAAATAATAGAAGAAAACTTCCCAAACATAAAAAAAGAGATGCCCATGATCATACAAGAAGCATACAGAACTCCAAATAGACTGGACCAGAAAAGAAATTCCTCCCGACACATAATAATCAGAACAACAAATGCACTAAATAAAGATAGAATATTAAAAGCAGTAAGGGAGAAAGGTCAAGTAACATATAAAGGAAGGCCTATCAGAATTACACCAGACTTTTCACCAGAGACTATGAAAGCCAGAAGAGCCTGGACAGATATTATACAGACACTAAGAGAACACAAATGCCAGCCCAGGCTACTATACCCGGCCAAACTCTCAATTACCATAGATGGAGAAACCAAAGTATTCCACGACAAAACCAAGTTCACACAATATCTTTCCACGAATCCAGCCCTTCAAAGGATAATAACAGAAAAGAAGCAATACAAGGACGGAAATCACGCCCTAGAACAACCAAGAAAGTAATCATTCAACAAACCAAAAAGAAGACAGCCACAAGAACAGAATGCCAACTCTAACAACAAAAATAAAAGGGAGCAACAATTACTTTTCCTTAATATCTCTTAATATCAATGGACTCAATTCCCCAATAAAAAGACATAGACTAACAGACTGGCTACACAAACAGGACCCAACATTCTGCTGCTTACAGGAAACCCATCTCAGGGAAAAAGACAGACACTACCTCAGAGTGAAAGGCTGGAAAACAATTTTCCAAGCAAATGGACTGAAGAAACAAGCTGGAGTAGCCATTTTAATATCGGATAAAATCGACTTCCAACCCAAAGTTATCAAAAAAGACAAGGAGGGACACTTCATACTCATCAAAGGTAAAATCCTCCAAGAGGAACTCTCAATTCTGAATATCTACGCACCAAATGCAAGGGCAGCCACATTCATTAGAGACACTTTAGTAAAGCTCAAAGCATACATTGCACCTCACACAATAATAGTGGGAGACTTCAACACACCACTTTCTTCAAAGGACAGATCGTGGAAACAGAAACTAAACAGGGACACAGTGAAACTAACAGAAGTTATGAAACAAATGGACCTGACAGATATCTACAGAACATTTTATCCTAAAACAAAAGGATATACCTTCTTCTCAGCACCTCACGGGACCTTCTCCAAAATTGACCATATAATTGGTCACAAAACAGGCCTCAATAGATACAAAAATATTGAAATTGTCCCATGTATCCTATCAGACCACCATGGCCTAAGACTGATCTTCAATAACAACATAAATAATGGAAAGCCAACATTCACATGGAAACTGAATAACACTCTTCTCAATGATACCTTGGTCAAGGAAGGAATAAAGAAAGAAATTAAAGACTTTTTAGAGTTTAATGAAAATGAAGCCACAACGTACCCAAACCTATGGGACACAATGAAAGCATTTCTAAGAGGGAAACTCATAGCGCTGAGTGCCTCCAAGAAGAAACGGGAGACAGCACATACTAGCAGCTTGACAACACATCTAAAAGCCCTAGAAAAAAAGGAAGCAAATTCACCCAAGAGGAGTAGACGGCAGGAAATAATCAAACTCAGGGGTGAAATCAACCAAGTGGAAACAAGAAGAACTATTCAAAGAATTAACCAAACGAGGAGTTGGTTCTTTGAGAAAATCAACAAGATAGATAAACCCTGAGCTAGACTCACTAAAGGGCACAGGGACAAAATCCTAATTAACAAAATCAGAAATGAAAAGGGAGACATAACAACAGATCCTGAAGAAATCCAAAACACCATCAGATCCTTCTACAAAAGGCTATACTCAACAAAACTGGAAAACCTGGACGAAATGGACAAATTTCTGGACAGATACCAGGTACCAAAGTTGAATCAGGATCAAGTTGACCATCTAAACAGTCCCATATCACCTAAAGAAATAGAAGCAGTTATTAATAGTCTCCCAACCAAAAAAAGCCCAGGACCAGATGGGTTTAGTGCAGAGTTCTATCAGACCTTCAAAGAAGATCTAATTCCAATTCTGCACAAACTATTTCACAAAATAGAAGTAGAAGGTACTCTACCCAACTCATTTTATGAAGCCACTATTACTCTGATACCTAAACCACAGAAAGATCCAACAAAGATAGAGAACTTCAGACCAATTTCTCTTATGAATATCGATGCAAAAATCCTCAATAAAATTCTCGCTAACCGAATCCAAGAACACATTAAAGCAATCATCCATCCTGACCAAGTAGGTTTTATTCCAGGGATGCAGGGATGGTTTAATATACGAAAATCCATCAATGTAATCCATTATATAAACAAACTCAAAGACAAAAACCACATGATCATCTCGTTAGATGCAGAAAAAGCATTTGACAAGATCCAACACCCATTCATGATAAAAGTCTTGGAAAGATCAGGAATTCAAGGCCCATACCTAAACATGATAAAAGCAATCTACAGCAAACCAGTAGCCAACATCAAAGTAAATGGAGAGAAGCTGGAAGCAATCCCACTAAAATCAGGGACTAGACAAGGCTGCCCACTTTCTCCCTACCTTTTCAACATAGTACTTGAAGTATTAGCCAGAGCAATTCGACAACAAAAGGTGGTCAAGGGGATACAAATTGGAAAGGAAGAAGTCAAAATATCACTTTTTGCAGATGATATGATAGTATATATAAGTGACCCTAAAAATTCTACCAGAGAACTCCTAAACCTGATAAACAGCTTCGGTGAAGTAGCTGGATATAAAATAAACTCAAACAAGTCAATGGCCTTTCCCTATACAAAGAATAAACAGGCTGAGAAAGAAATTAGGGAAACAACACCCTTCTCAATAGTCACAAATAATATAAAATATCTTGGCGTGACTCTAACTAAGGAGGTGAAAGATCTGTATGATAAAAACTTCAAATCTCTGAAGAAAGAAATTAAAGAAGATCTCAGAAGATGGAAAGATCTCCCATGCTCATGGATTGGCAGGATCAACATTGTAAAAATGGCTATCTTGCCAAAAGCAATCTACAGATTCAATGCAATCCCCATCAAAATTCCAACTCAATTCTTCAACGAATTGGAAGGAGCAATTTGCAAATTTGTCTGGAATAACAAAAAACCTAGGATAGCAAAAAGTCTTCTCAAGGATAAAAGAACTTCTGGCGGAATCACCATGCCAGACCTAAAGCTTTACTACAGAGCAATTGTGATAAAAACTGCATGGTACTGGTATAGAGACAGACAAGTAGACCAATGGAATAGAATTGAAGATCCAGAAATGAACCCACACACCTATGGTCACTTGATCTTCGACAAGGGAGCTAAAACCATCCAGTGGAAGAAAGACAGCATTTTCAACAATTGGTGCTGGCACAACTGGTTGTTATCGTGTAGAAGAATGCGAATCGATCCATACTTATCTCCTTGTACTAAGGTCAAATCTAAGTGGATCAAGGAACTTCACATAAAACCAGAGACACTGAAACTTATAGAGGAGAAAGTGGGGAAAAGCCTTGAAGATATGGGCACAGGGGAAAAATTCCTGAACAAAACAACAATGGCTTGTGCTGTAAGATTGAGAATCGACAAATGGGACCTAATGAAACTCCAAAGTTTCTGCAAGGCAAAAGACACCGTCAATAAGACAAAAAGACCACCAACAGATTGGGAAAGGATCTTTACCTATCCTAAATCAGATAGGGGACTAATATCCAACATATATAAAGAACTCAAGAAGGTGGACTTCAGAAAATCAAATAACCCCATTAAAAAATGGGGCTCAGAACTGAACAAAGAATTCTCACCTGAGGAATACCGAATGGCAGAGAAGCACTTGAAAAAATGTTCAACATCCTTAATCATCAGGGAAATGCAAATCAAAACAACCCTGAGATTCCACCTCACACCAGTCAGAATGGCTAAGATCAAAAATTCAGGTGACAGCAGATGCTGGCGAGGATGTGGAGAAAGAGGAACACTCCTCCATTGTTGGTGGGAGTGCAGGCTTGTACAACCACTCTGGAAATCAGTCTGGCGGTTCCTCAGAAAACTGGACATAGTACTACCGGAGGATCCAGCAATACCTCTCCTGGGCATATATCCAGAAGATGCCCCAACAGGTAAGAAGGACACATGCTCCACTATGTTCATAGCAGCCTTATTTATAATAGCCAGAAGCTGGAAAGAACCTAGATGCCCCTCAACAGAGGAATGGATACAGAAAATGTGGTACATCTACACAATGGAGTACTACTCAGCTATTAAAAAGAATGAATTTATGAAATTCCTAGCCAAATGGATGGACCTGGAGGGCATCATCCTGAGTGAGGTAACACATTCACAAAGAAACTCACACAATATGTATTCACTGATAAGTGGATATTAGCCCCAAACCTAGGATACCCAAGATATAAGATATAATTTGCTAAACACATGAAACTCAAGGAGAATGAAGACTGAAGTGTGGACACTATGCCCCTCCTTAGATTTGGGAACAAAACACCCATGGAAGGAGTTACAGAGACGGAGTTTGGAGCTGAGTTGAAAGGATGGACCATGTAGAGACTGCCATAGCCAGGGATCCACCCCATAATCAGCATCCAAACGCTGACACCATTGCATACACTAGCAAGATTTTATTGAAAGGACGCAGATGTAGCTGTCTCTTGTGAGACTATGCCGGGGCCCAGCAAACACAGAAGTGGATGCTCACAGTCAGCTAATGGATGGATCATAGGGCTCCCAATGGAGGAGCTAGAGAAAGTAGCCAAGGAGCTAAAGGGATCTGCAACCCTATAGGTGGAACAACATTATGAGCTAACCAGTACCCCGGAGCTCTTGACTCTAGCTGCATATATATCAAAAGATGGCCTAGTTGGCCATCACTGGAAAGAGAGGCCCATTGGACTTGCAAACTTTATATGCCCCAGTACAGGGGAATACCAGGGCCAAAAAGGGGGAGTGGGTGGGCAGGGGAGTGGGGGTGGGTGGATATGGGGGACTTTTGGTATAGCATTGGAAATGTAAATGAGTTAAATACCTAATAAAAATGGAAAAAAAAAAGAAACTTGGAAAATTAAAAACCTGATTTTTTTTTAAAATAGCTTTTCAATCAGAAGGTGAGAGACATAAAATTGCAAAATGACACTGTGTGGCAAGAAACATCATCAATAAAAAAAAATGAGATTCCTAACTTTAAAAAGACGGTGGGGAGGGGGTCACCATTCGATCATGATCTCCATACAGAAGAAAAGAAAATATGAACTATGCAAACCCATTGCACAGATCCAGGCAATAGTTTGTAGAGCAAGATGAGGATATATCCCAAAAGAGGAAACTCCTAGAATGACTGCAAACCCATCAATCATTGGTTAAACATCCTCTCAATCTCTGTTCCATCTTTATCCCTGCATATCTTGTAAACAGGACAAACTTTGGGTCAAGGATTTTGTGGGTGGATTAGTGTCCCTCCCCCTCAGGAAGTCCCAACTGGCTACATGAGGTGACCATATAAGCCTCCCTATTCCCTACTGCTAGGAGTCTCAGCTAGGGTCACCCCATAGACTCCTAGGAGCCTCCTCCATCCAAGGTCTCAGACTTGTCTCAAAGATGACCCTCATGACTTTCTTTCTCTCTTTTAGCCCTCTCAAGTTCCACTCTCTGCTACCTGAACCCTACTCCCTATTCCCCTCATTATACCCCTCTCCAACCCATATCCCTCTTTCCACCTACCTTCTATGTCTATTTTTTCCCATTCTGAGTGATATTCAAACATTCTCCCTTGGGCCCTCCTTGTTACTCAGCTTCTTTGGATCTTTGTAACATAACATGGCTATTCTGTACTCTGTGGCTAATATCCACTTATCAGTGAGTACATACCATGCATGTCCTTTTGGGTCTGAGTTACCTCACTAGGATAATATTTCCTAGTTTCATCCATTTACCTGCAAATTGCCTGCAATCTTTAATTTTGATAGCTGAGTGCTATTCCATTGTGTAAATGTACCACATTTTCTTCATTCAGTCCTCTGTTGAGTGATATCTGGGTTGTTTGCAATTTCTGCCTATTACAAATAAAGCTTCTATGAATATAGTTGAGCAAGTGTCCTTGTGGTATATAGTGGAGCATCTTTTGAGTATATGCCCAAGGGTGGCATAGCTGAATCTTTAGGTAGACTTATTTGCAATTTTCTCAGAAACAGCCAAATTGATTTCCAAAGTGGTTGTACAAGGTTGCATTCCACCAGCAGTGGAGGAGAGTTCCCCTTGATCCACATCTCCCTAGCATGTGCTGTCCTGTGAGTTTGTAATGGATGCAACATGGAATCTCAGAATCATTTGGATTTGCATTTCCATGATAACTAAGGATCACAATTGCTTTATCCCATAAAATGATCTTCTCCAGACAGGAACATACCAGGTACACACAGTAGAACGTTCACTAACTACACTTCCTCAGGCCTTTGTTCACTATATTAAAGCTCTTCAAATTTAACTGTCTGTCTAGACTGCCAGCTATTTTCAGTCTGCAGAGTCTATCTTAGTTCCTAGAACCTTAAAGGCAGTCACAAAATGATGAGCAACTGAATAATAGTGTAGAGGATGTGGTGAATTGTTTATAACAGCAAGAATCAATGTGTTCTGATGCCATCCATTTTGGCAGAAAGACCAGGTTGTTGTAGGGGAAATTTTGAAAGCAGAGAAAGGGCAGTTGAATCAGGCCTGGGTGGCTTCCTCTGAGTGAGTCTGTGCACACCATATTCTTAGCAGCTCACCAGGTTATTTATAAGAGCTTTATCCACAAGGAGAAAAAAAGACTGTGGGTGTGGGGTTAATCTTTATGTCACAGAATGTTTCTGTTTCACTAACTGAGAGTGGTTGTTGATGTCCCTGTGTGACTTCAACTTTATTTGTCAGTCATTCTTCTTTCTTTCTGGACTATCAAGACAACCTAGGAAATCAGCAATGAATGGTGCAGCTTTTCTTACATATTGACCTATCTTAGCAGTTCTAGACAGGTGTGGTTTTCAACTAAGAAAGTGCACATTTCATTTGAAGGATGCTGCTTTCCCCATGCATCTATGAAAGGATAAAGAAGGCATTAGGGGACAATACTAAATCAAAGGTCTAACGGTTAATCAGTCCTTACACGCCTGTTGTCAGGAGCCTGTACAGAAATAGCCCTGTGGTACCGTGGTTAATTTTGACTCTGAATAACATCTGCGAGGATGATCTGCTGCAGCAGAGACTACAAAGAAAGTTTTATGAGAAACATAAGAGCTTTGCTCACATTTGACAGTTGTTATTTCTTCAAAGTGAGGCTGACAACATTGGCTTCTTGGGAGGGAGATGAAGACATACTCCCACTCACTACACAAATTAAGGGTCTCTGTTGTTAGCCACTTCCATAGTCACGTGTGATTTGTTGGTGGCTCCGATCAGCTCATGAATCAATTTGAGCATGCTCATTTTTACTGTAAAAAAAAAAATGTTCAGGGTTAAAAGAAGGGGATGCAATGGGATCTTAGTGATCTTTCATAGCATGAAACTTGACAACAACAATAAGCAGAGTTTGCTTTCACCCTGGAAAGACTTTCAAACTCCTACAGTCACAAAATCTTAATAAACAATAGCATGTATTCAAGGACACAAACAGATCCTGCACTATCAAGCTCTCAAGAATTTAAGATCAGGTTGAACATGTGATTTGTAGAAACACACTTACATTTCTCATGGATGAAGCATGGCATAGTGGAGAAAAGAGAACCATTATATTTTTAATTCATTAAGCTACATTCAAATTTTAGCATTATTTTTTGTGTAGTTAGTTAATGATAGAAAAACATCCTGACCTTTTCATTGTTGTTGTTGTTGTTGCTGCTGCTGCTGCTGCTGCTGCTGTTGTTCATTTCAAATTTCATTATTTGTAAAGTCAGAACCTTGAAAAACTTTGGAGAATTAATAATAGTGTAGATAAAGTAATAGACACACTGACTAGTCTAAGACACACACACACACACACACACACACACACACACACACACACATATAAAACAGTTTCCTCTCATCTGTATAGGAACAAGTACAGATTATAAGAAGATATCTCAAGTTATATCTCTCATCTCTGCCCCAAATTCTACTACCCACTATTTAGTGTTTCTCATCATTAAACAGCAATGCCAATATGAACATGAAGTTTTTCTATGACCAGGTACTCATTCATTCATCTACATCTTGTTTCAAAAAACAAAATATAGTTCAAATAAACTGAGGAATAGAACACTCATAAACTATTATCTCATGGTATAGGACTAATAAGTAAGGAAAAATAGAGAAAGAGATGCACCAGACAAAATACGGTGCCAGAGATGAGTCCACAGCTCTTTCTGTTATCTTCCCAATATCTGAAAACACATCTTTCTGATATCATTCACTACTGAATCAATTTCTGCTGTTATCATTTAAGACAAAATTTAATTTACATTAATTTCTTCAAAACATTCATTTCTTAGGCCTAGAATATGAGTCAGTTGGTACAGTATTTACCCAATATTCATAAGGCCCTGGGTTCAGTCCTTAGAGGTGCATAACTGGGGTATTTGTCCTAGATTGCTTTCAAATGTAATAAAATACTGACCAAATAACTTAGGAAAGGAAAAGTTTATTTAGTTTACAGGTTGCAGTCCATCATCAATTAAAAACAAGGCAGGGAGTGAAGCAGATACCATAAACAAACTGCTAATTGGTTTGTTTGCCCCACCTTGCAATGTTTCTCTACAGACCACGCCCACTTGGCTAGGAATGGTGCCACCCACAGTAAACTAAGACCTCCTAAATGAATTAACAATTAAGAAAATATTTCACAGGCATGGGCACAGGCCAATTTGATTGGAGGCATTCCTCAACTGAGGTTTCCTCTTCAGATGTGTCAAGTTCAAAACTGAGGCTATGAGAACATAGTAGCATATGCCTTCTTAATATGTGAGAGGTGCAAAATGCAAGATCCCAAGTTCAATGTTGACCTACGCAACACAAAATGCTTGGAGCCAGCCTAAGATTATTGAGATCCTGTTGTTAAAGAATGTTTATTTTTGAAATACAGGGTTATCTTGCCTGTTTCTCTAAAGTCACTTACTTGTGGTACCCTAGTTGACTCAGCCTCCCCACAAAGTACTGTGGTTCTTGTCAGTCAGCATCTTTGTTCTGTGTTTCAGAAGACACTTGAGAGCCTTGTCTCTGACTTGATAGAGCACTGTTACATAGATGAGTCAAATTACATGTTAGAGTCATAATTAAATTTCAGTATCCACTTACATTTTCATCTTCAGGGAAAAAATCAAGAGAAGTCCAAATGATTTAAGACACGGCCTACTTCATCTTACCATAGAGAGGGCTAGTTTTGTGTGTTCCACCAGGGAAAACTCCAAACAACAAGGAGAGTGATAGTGGAGATGTTTACACTTCTCTTACTTGGAATTTTGAGCTATGAATCTCTCTGTCATGGCTGTCCTTTAATTTTCTATTGAGACCAAACTGAACTCACAATGATCCTCCTGCCTCTGCTACCATTCCAATCTTCTACTACAGAATTTATTGTATGAAACCCAGAGACACTGAAGAAATAGCTTACATAGAGAATTGGGTGCAGTCTACATTTCTAAATATTACTTCATCTGTTACTTTCCCTTCTAACCCATACTTTAGGCAATTCCTGAACCACAGGAAAAGCTTCTATAGATAGTATAATGGAGGACCTCAACTTGGATCAGCCTCTAATTGATAGAACAAATGAGTATGTTAGGAAGGTTGATAAGTGTCTCCTATAACAAGGCATCCAAGTACCAATTCTGACAGTATGTCACTACAGTGACAAGGGTGGTGAAACTTGACCAAGAGAATTATCCTACATGAACATCACCTCCTGTTTCTGTTTGTTCAAGACTTGATGCTATGTCTGAGAAAATTATAGACATTTAATTAGTGTTTGATTTCCCTCTGACTGACTTTCCTATCTTAAATTGAATATTTCAACTTGGCTAATATGATTTAAATTTTAGAGCAGATAGATACAAAAATGTATGGTAGCTATTAAATCACTACTAATGACAAACCATGGTGTGTTAGGTTCAAGTAATGCTGCTGCTCCCTAGGAGTGAGCTTATCCCTGACCCAAAGCCAGAGTGGGTGTGGTCATTCCCTCAGGGAAACTTACCTGACTCCTACATAGTGCTGAACAAACACACAATTTATTTAATGAGCTATTTAAACGTGACCATTAATACAAAACTGAAAACATAATCTGTGCAGTGTATAATATTTCTCCTCTCTAACATCTGAGATACTAAATTGCAAAGAAACATTTTTTCCAGCTAACACTTGACAGCTCTGAGGTTCCTGGAAACTAGGGGAGCTTTCCTGGACACCATAATTTCCACATTCTGATCGAGTTGTTCTGAGGAATTCTCTGCTGCCTGGTCTCAGCCCCAGTCTCACTTCTTGATTAGACTCCATACTAGTCTAGTTTTCTTATGTATGTCCTTTTATAGTTTGCCTCAAAAATCTGAGTGCATTTATATTTGAATTTATCTATAACTTACATTTAAAATATTTACAAAAATAAGTTGCAATATTATTTCTAGAGAGGATTGAGCATGTAAAAGGAACATTACAGTGTCGAAGAGAAAATGTTTCATGGCTCTATCATAAAATTATATGTGTGAGGCCTATAAAAATATTACTCAAAACTTTACTCACTTATACAAAACTATTCCAGTTATTGACCTACAACAAATGTTTTCATCAAAGATTATGTGCATCACAGTATTCAATTATGAAAGTTATTAGTTTCAATTTTCATTTTCACAGTATTTTGTGTATCATGAAGTTTAAGCACTTTCTGATTTTGCATGATAGTCATTTTGTCACTATATGCATTCCTACAGGTTTTCATTTTCATATCTACAGTAAAAAGCAATGACATTTTAAAAATGCAATATATATCTTCATGAACATGAGTACAATAGCTAGTCATTTGCTTGGTAAGCGAAGCAAAATATTAAGTGATTTATTATCAGATTTTATATTGTTCCTAGAATCTATTGCATAAATCTTTCTGTATTTGAATAATGATGGACAAATCATTCCCTGTGACTTCCCTATCATAGTACAGGAAACGTGATTATCCTTCAATGATGCAAAATGATACCTATTTGTCACTTGTGACATGACAGAGCTAAGGAAAGTTAGGGAAAAATAACATCCTTTTGACCATTTTGAATATCTATATTACAAAAGTGTAAAATGAAGAAAAATTGCTAGTTAAAACAATGTAAGAACCCTAGGGCTTCTAAAAACATAGTGGCAGGAGCCTAGAGAAATGTCTGAACACCTAAGAGATCTTACTACTTGCTGCTCTTTCTGAGGTTCTGAGTTCAGTCCCCAATACCCATATTGGGTAGCTTTAACTCTATATGCATATTTAAGTATATATTAAATATATGTAGTATATACATAGATATTAGAATAATATCTTTTCTCCTTAACTATTCAAGCCAAATGAATTTATTTATATATTTATAATGAATTCTTCAGAACTTAGATTAATAAACCTCTAAAATATTCTCTAAATATGAATTATGCATGCATATATATGACAAGGTCATTAGGCCTTATCCATAGATGAATATATCAAATATCACAAAGACGCCACTCTATCTCAAAATAATTTAAAATTTTAGTAAAGCAAAATAAGTTTCCAAGCAGATACTTTTGAGCTAGCAAAAATGATTTAAAAATATTTGGAGAAATATAAATGTGTTGAACCATTTAACGTAATTTTAAAGCAAAAAGTTGAATTTTTCTTCAATATAATAAATATACTACATATTTATAATCACAATAGTCATGAAAATAAGAACAATAACACAGATCAGCCATGCAGAATAGAAGAAAGCCTTTCTCTCACTCAAATGCATCCATCCATAGTTCTACCTGTGTATAATCAATTGTCATAAATCATATATAAAATGACAAAGGAAAATGTTAAGTATTCCTATACCAGTACTTTTTTAAGTACTAGCATTGATTAATTCTACAATAGGTGAAGTGTTAACTGGTGCTTTCTAGGGAAAGTAACTCTAAATTTGTTAGAATTTCAATTTTAAATGAAAATATAAAAGGGGCATGAAAAAATGTCTAATGTAAATACTGTTTTTGACATATCAAAACCATAAAAGTGGCAAAAAAGAGAGAAAGAGCTTACTGCTCTAAGGTAGAAAATGTGTATACAGAATGGTAAGAATGAGACTAAAACTCTAATAGAAGAACTGGCAGCAGAGATGGCCAAAAACAGATAAAAGTTTGAAATAATCGTGGCTAAGCAATATGTTTGACTTACAATAATGAAAAGTTAATTAAAATTACAATGGTGTGCCATATTTTAAAGAAACTAATTTTCTAGTTCATGCTTGAAAGAATATAGAAAATATTTCTTACACGCACTCTAGAACATTACATGAAAATACATACCTCATTCAAAAACTTATATTCACTGAAACAGCCCACATATTCTTCATTATTCACTTGCTTAATAAATATTGAATGCAATATGTGCTGGGAAGGCAGTTAACTAAATGCAGAAGGATAGAGAGAACACACCTGGGGAGGTACATAGCCCATGAATAAACTCACTGAGAAATTATTTTTTATAATAGACTAGGAGATGAAATGCTAGTCTATGAAGATAACTCATAGTGTGCCATGTAGGTGACCCTGAAAATCAAAACTCTGGGGCCATTGTTATATATACTTTTGAATAATTTGTTATTTGACAATTTTGTAACTATATAGGGTTATATTTATTCATATATGTATGACTATATAATGTACTATGAGTACTCTTTTCCTATACTTTTTCTTATCTCCCTTCCATACCAGTCAAACCCCATTCCTACAAGTCTTTCTTCCAGATTCCTGAATTTTGGGTTTGTTTCTGACCTATTTACTTTAACCAGGGACATTGATGTGATCTTTGAATTGGAATCGCCCACTGGAGACTGATGGAATTACTAGTTCGTACAAAGCTGTAAGTACGAACTTCAGTCCCCTTCTTGCTTCTGCCAATACCCAAAACAGTTTAGCTGTGAGAGGTGGGGACCCATGAACTACTCTTACATCTACACCTGACTGCTGATGGGCCCATGCTTGTGTAGATTCGGGATACTCATCCATGGCCGTTTTGAGTTCATGATAAAACAATGGCTGTTTCAGTGCCCAGAAGGTGGCATTTCTCAGTCCTTCCTATCTTTATGCTCTTACATTCTTTCTGTCCTCTTCCTGTAGTATTCCCTGACCCTCAAAGGGAATTATATAAATCTCTTACTTAGGGCTGAGCCACCAACTATCACTTTTTCTTCAGTACCTTGTGCAGCCATGAATCTGCATTCACCACTATTCACTGGAACGAGAAGTTTATCTGATTAAGTCTGAGAGTAGCATTTGTCTGTGGCTATAAATACAATACTGACAAGGTTGTTTAGTGCTGTGTCAATTTAGCTAAACAGTAATATCCAGTTACCCTCTTGGGCCTATCATATTCCTCAAAATTGTTTTCTTTCTTTTTTTTTTTTTTTTTTGTTTTGTTTTTTCTTTTTTTTTTTTTGTTTTTTTTTTCTTTTCCATTTTTTATTAGGTATTTAGCTCATTTACATTTCCAATGCTATACCAAAAGTCCCCCATAACCACCCACCCCCACTCCCCTACCCAATAACTCCCCCTTTTTGGCCCTGGCGTTCCCCTGTACTGGGGCATATAAAGTTTGCATGTCCAATGGGCCTCTCTTTCCAGTGATGGCCGACTAGGCCATCTTTTGATACATATGCAGCTAGAGTCAAGAGCTCCGGGGTACTGGTTAGTTCATAATGTTGTTCCACCTATAGGGTTGCAGATCCCTTTAGCTCCTTGGGTACTTTCTCTAGCTCCTCCATTGGGAGCCCTGTGATCCATCCATTAGCTGACTGTGAGCATCCACTTCTGTGTTTGCTAGGCCCCGGCATAGTCTCACAAGAGACAGCTACATCTGGGTCCTTTTGATAAAATCTTGCTAGTGTATGCAATGGTGTCAGCGTTTGGATGCTGATTATGGGGTGGATCCCTGGATATGGCAGTCTCTACATGGTCCATCCTTTCATCTCAGCTCCAAACTTTGTCTCTGTAACTCAAAATTGTTTTCTTTGTCTAAGTTTATAGTAGCATGTAAAGATTTCCTACTGAGGAGCAAACCTCAAATCCAGAGAGCTATGGTTACAACAATAACAGCTGTGCCACTGTTTCACAAATTAGTGAACAAAATCTGCACTACTAAGGGTTGGATACCTCTTGAGTTATTGGTTATGGAAACCCCAGAGGACTCCCAAAGCAAAATAAGCTTTTGCCACTCTTGGTTGTTCACCAGCATGAGATGATAAGATGCTTCTACTGAAGACTACAGGTTCTTGATGTAGATAAATCAAGCTGAAGTTGAGCTGAAAGCTCCCTCTCTGACTGAGAGCCTTTATAGTGTCAGAAGGTGCAATAGAAGCTGGCATTGGAGAAAAGTCATCAGTAACCTTATTTAGCTATAATTACCCAGTTCTCATCTTAAACCAGGTCTGTCTCATTGACCATTTTTACTTTGTGAATGCTAAACATTGGGCAGAATAAAAGCCAACTTCACTATTTTTCCATTTTAATTTTTTACAGTAAGGCAGTTGACATTTATGGAACTCATAAATTCTGTGTGGTATTCTTCTCAGAACTGTATGTAGGCTAATTTTTATGAGGTAAGCTCTTTTATCATTACTATTTTCAATTCTTAAGAAATTATTTAAAAATAATAGAGGAGTAAGTTTACACAGCTGCCTGTGCTCTCTCAGATAGAAACATGGCACAGTCAATATTCTACACTAGAACTTGTGTCTTTAAATACTATGAAGAACAAAAAAAAAACATAGACCTATTAAGACAAAATAAACATGACATGCTTTTGAAAGACAGAAACTTAGTAGATAAATATTAACCAAACAAAGCACTATAGCTAGTATCTAAAGCCTGGAAGAGATGCTATCAAGAATAGAGTGTATGCACACATGAAACACAGAAGGCTAAGGAGATTAAAATGACAAGTGCTTTGAAAGATAATGTGATAACACAGACTTGGCAAATTAGACATCTAGGACCAATTCTCCACCTTGTGGATAGTGACCAGGTGTATAATCCTCAGAGAAAATGAAGAAAGACTCCATAGTCTGTTAAATCAAGGAGTGTCTATCGGGAAGAAATGATACAGTACAATTAGATGAAAAGAGGTATTGTAGATTCTTTTTATGACATGGTAAGCATAATGACAGAAACGGCTCAGAACTCTAGTCATCAGAATGCAAAGCTACTTACATCTCTATGGACCAGAGAGGAGGACAGATCAGGACATGGGGCTGGCGATATACTTCAAAACCTGCCCAGATTGTCTCACTTATGCAGTTTCCAGCTGGTACCCACATCTTAAAGTTTCCACCACCTCCAAAACAGCACCTTAAAGTTGAGAACCAAGTATTCAAATATAGAAGCCCGCTGAGGACATTTAGCATGCAAAAATATTTCAAAACTTTTTATCCAAATTGTTCGTTTTCATACTTAGCACTAAGGAAAAAGTAAACTTATATTTAGGAATGAAACTAAAAATTGTTTTGAGATTCTTTGGTATTTTGTCAATCACTTAGTTGTTGATACTAGGGAACCAAAGAGAGCTAAGTGAGCTTAATTTCCAGTTTGAAAAATTTTGTTATACAAAAATATGAATCTTTCCTCCCATAAGTTGCCTCTTGATAGATATCTTGTCACAGTAGTAGCAGCAGTAACTAATACAATTTCTAATAGGGAACAGAGGCCAAAATGAATAGACAAAGGTGGTAATGGAAAAATGTAAGAAAGCTTGAAATAGACCCAATCTAACACATTAGTGGGAGAGAGAAGATGTATCATTCAAAATAAAAAAGCAGTGTTATTTAAAAAGGGAATAGACAAGAAAAAATAGACTTTTCTAGTTTCAATAAAGTATAATTGTCTGTGGTGTATACACTTTGATACATGAACACATTATAGAATTATTATCACAGGCACATTGGTTAACAAATCCATACCTCATATACTTACTTGTGAAAATATTTAAAATATATTCAGCAACATTCCAGCATATATGTATATGTATATATTCCAGCATATTATATATATTTATATAGTAGTTGTCAGCTATCACTGCTATGTTATTCAAGGGGAAAATTTTTTTTCGATTTTCCTCTTTACCAAGAAAACACAATATTTACATCTTTCCATTTTGGAAATATCTTCAGTGACATATGGTAGAAAGGCTAAAAAACATGACAGAAGATAGTGAAATTATTCATTGAGAGAAAGAAATCAAGTCTTATTTTACTTGTGTTGGAAAAATATCCTAAGAAAACTGCCTTTAATTCTCTGCATTCCTTTCTAGGAAGTTCCAGCTAGTCCTGAACACTAAGCTCTTGTCCTGAAGACATCTGGGTCCTGGCTGCAAAACTTACACATGAACTCAGCCCTAAAAATCAATTATATAACAAACATCTTATGTTCTACAAATTTAATGCATTTTAATTTAATGGCAATATTCAGAGTTGTGTAAATGGGTGAACCTGACCTCTCATGTACATATAATTAGACAGGAAGTAAGTGTATAGACAGCAGGAAGAGCACATCATAACAACAATTGCTACGTTTGCTAAAAAGGTAATGAACTCTTAAGAAACTATTTTTAAAACTCAGTGTTAGAAACACCTTTGCAGACATAAGCTAACAGAAAAAAAAAAAAGAAGACTAGACAGTCTCCTGCTTTATGCTTTGGATTTGATCACAGGTCAGGAATAAAGCATACCAGATTTTAATAGAACCTGCAAAAGAAGCCTCTGTAGTTCTAGTCCTTGCCCTAAGCAAAATAATAGGGACAATGCGATGGTTTGTTAATAGCCTATTTCATTCCCTAATTAGGAAGGTCGCGTGTAAAATACTCCATAGCTCTATACCCTCTCAACTGCATGTGCATTACATTAATTCCATTTAATTTATTTAAATCTATAATACATGTCAAAGAGCATACAGTATTTTATATCTGTCTTGCAGTAGAGCCATAAAATAAATTACTGAAAGGTCACCTTGGTACCTGGTTTCATTAATTTAATTATGAATTGCTCTTCCATTTACTATTGAGTGGCTAGCATAATGCAACACTGGATGATGCTTTATAACAGTGCACTGTATTATCAAAACCATAATGAGACGAAGCATGCCTGCTCTGCTGTGCTCAATCTGACCAGCTTCATTTCATTTGCAAAATGATGAAAATAAAAATAATGACTGACATTATTCCCATTACTTTCCAAACAGCAGCAGGTACAGAGCATAGAAGGATGGAGGGAAATGTTTTATTTGCTGAGAAATGCAGACAGTGTAATGTTGCAGTCTCACATCAAAAGTTTTACTCCTTTTCTGAATGATCTAACTCTGCCACATACCCCATTCGGGAGCCCTCCATTACACAGGCTCTTCGTGGAAGTTGCTCTACTTAGAGCTGGAGAATAAATTAATGTGGAGATAGCAAAGGTGCTCTCCCTGTGCTTACAAGGTTTTATTACTCAACTATATTGCTTTCATTTTTGCGACTTTCCCTATGACTTTTTCTCTCTTTGTTGTACAAGATGTAGGATTTAAAATTGATTTAGATTTTTCTCTTAGTCACATTATTTCCACTTTAGAAGGCTATTTTATAGAACATTCTCTGCCTCTCTTTATCACAGTTCTCCTCAAAATAAAAGTGCTGGCGAGGAAAGAGAATGGGAGATGAGGTCATTATATTTTAACTAAAATAAAACGACAGGTATAAAGAGAGAAGTATATATTTGCTGTTTCCCCTTGCATTTTTCTCATACTGTCTTAAGCTGTCATTTATCTACCCAAGATCTCTATAGTCCCCAAAGCTACTCTTTAGTGAGGCCAATATAGGTAATTTAGTGGCCAAGTCTCAGTGTTGAATGTTCCATGGGCAGTGGTTAAGGGAGCCATTCCCCTCTCCTCCCTGATACACGGTTTCTATAAAGTCTTCAGTAGTTCTCACTGCCCTAGGGTACTTGGGTGGACATGCCATAGGGTAATGCTGACTGGGCTAGGAATGCAGTGGGTCAGTATGCCCACCAGTGCCACTGTTCAATCTGTAGCATCTTTGTAAGACTTACAAACAGATAGTATGGATTTCCCTGACACTCTCCTAGACAGGATTTTTTTTTTTTAACCAGAGACAAGATCACACTGTGTATCCCTGGCTGGACTCACTTCGTAGATCAAGATGGATCCACTTGCCTGTGCCTCGCCACTGCTAGGATTAAAGGTGTATACCACCATACCTGGCTCTAGTCCTGCTTCTTAAGAAAAAAATTTCAGATTCAAACTGTGTATTTGTTCCTTAATGATCAGTATAAATCAAAAGTGCCCAAATAAGAACCAGAGAGAAAATAAGCTGTTGTGTAGGTCACTGACCTGAAGAGCACACATGAGGCCTTGGGATGGACTCTTAGACCTACAGGAAACTAATTAATTTTATCTTTAAATGAGCCAAGCTCTAAGTTACCATGTATTGTTGAAATGAGCTTGGCCGTGACATGGCCTGAGACCCATGGGAAATTGATAAAGTCTTCACCATGAATAGGGCTCAAATCAGCAAAGCCTTCCTCTGGTCCAAGGATGAGTGTTTATAGTTAATAAAGGTGTACATAGACTGGCAACTGGTGCTTCCTTCTCCAAGACTCTTGCAGCATGAGACTGCTGGGCTACAGGGACCTCCTATGAGGACTAGCTCACTCCTCCCCCATGTCTTATATATAATAAATACATGCACTGAGGCTCCATGTTGCAGGAGTAGTAGATGCATCTCCACCAAAACAACCCACCTGAGCCCAGATTTTCTGTGTGTCTGTCATTTCTTCACTCCCCCAGTCAGGTTTTCCAGATCCAGGTCTCTGGAGTTGCAGCTTAAATCAAATAGAGTATAACATAAGGGCCCTGCCTAAGGTCATGAGTAGATAATGAACTTGGAGGCATAAGAATAGCTTTCTGAAACTCAGAGGCCCAATGTGGGAAGCATCTCACATTACTTTACTAGAGCTTTTAGAAATAAGAGTAAAACCTACCAATTTAGAGAGTCATGAATGTCTTAGAGAAACATGACCGGGGCATCACACCCATCAGTGCTTTCCAAATATCTAAAGATGGAGTAGAAAAGTTAGATGTGGTAAAGAACTTATAAGTTAGAAGAAGATGGTGAAGGTACAAAAATAAACAAACAAACAAAAGCTATGAAAAGCAAAACACAAAGCAATCAAATAGCAGAGAAGCAGTGAGAATCTGGGTTATAGCAGGGCATGGGACCCATGGATGTAATCATTTCTGGGTAACAGCTATGTATCACTGTCATATTCTCTCTCTGTCTCTGTCTCTCTGCCTCTGTCTCTCTCTGTCTCTCTGTCTCTCTGTCTCTCTCCTCCTCCTCCTCCCTCTTTCCATCCCTCCCTCTCCCTACAATATTTGTCTCACGATGCTCTCTAAACACTGTACTTACCCTCCATTGTGTGTGCACTGGAATGTAGACACAATGCCTGTATCCATCATATTTCCTCATTTTCTTGTCTGTGACCTTGAGACATAGGCTGCAGACAGCCACTACACATCAACATTATGCAAAGGAATATGTAAGTCAGGAAAGATGGATCAACCATTAATGTAGGTTGGGAGATAAGTAGCTCTTAATACCACTATCACCCTAAAGCTAAAGTAAATTATGAATCAGCCCTTAATTGAATGTCAACTTATTAGAGTTACTGTTAGTCACTATAAAGTTAGGCAAACAGAAAATGAGTTTAGATTAAATAAAGCAAACTTTCACGAAGAAATTTGTTTGAGTTCATCATGTATAGTTAATAACAGTTATGATGACTTTATTGAAGGCAGGCAATGAGTTCAAGTTTCCTTTGCTCATGTACAAATGTAATTTTGCTAAAATTTCTCATGGTTTTCAAACAAAATAAAAATTAAGTCAGGGGTTTCAGTTCCTCACTGTAATGAATTCTCAGGGCCTGAAAGAACCAACTGGTTATCAGCTACTGCTCTCTTCCTGGAGCTCATTATAGGATATACAATGATATAGACACAGTAGCAAATTTTATTGGGATATTAAGTTAAAAACATACTCAATAGCATGATTATTTTCAAGAATCACTCTTATAGATGAGTAGGTCTAAATGTGAGAAAAAATTAAAGCCCAATAATTCATTTGTACATTCATGTACAAATGGATGTGCACAATAGTATAGGAATTGCTATATTTCTTTAATTCAATGTGAAAGTCTGCCCTATAATGGATAATTGGTTCTGCACTTGTGGTTTGAATCCATATTTCTAACCCTCCCAAATCTATACTAACAAGCAAAGAAATACTTAATAATGAACACTAGGCAGGTATTTTGAGTCCATAGTCCAACACTTGGGGGACAAAATCAAGCCAGGGGGAACGAAGAAGAATCTGGTAAAATTTCAAACTTTGGAGGTGTAGGGGTTAGGAACAAAGGGCAGATCCCAAGCTTCTGGGCTGTGAGACACTGCTGACACCAAAGCAGCTCATCACTCCCAACAGACCTTTCCAGAAGTCCATATGCTAAGAAGACTGGGAGGACAGTGGCTACAAAACTTATCAGAGACAAGTGTCAGATAGAGAAGGAAAGCTAGCACAGCTGCCCCTCTGCTTTCTTGAAAACATGGAGACTGTTAGGAAAGATGACTTTCTTAGGATGAGCAATGCCTCATGCTCTATATTTTCTGCAGCCACTGGATGTTCATGCTAACATCCCAAAGTGTATTCCTCCATCTTTCTCCAAAATTTCACATATGGACACAATATTTACTTTTTAAAATATCAACCATTACATATACATCCTAATGTATGCTGATTTTATCAAACAGGTAAAACTTAGGAATTCAAGCCAAAGGCAGATAAACCAGAGCCTGGCTAGTATTTTCATCTGGTCTAAATCACTCAAAGAGTAGACATATTTAGGACCCACATTGGCATGTCAATGCATGTTTTGAACAGTGGGATGATATTAGCAATTGTGTGTTGAGTTGCTGCATAAACAAAAATGAACATATCCTAGCATAGAGTTGGGTTGTTGGTTGTTGCTTGGTTGTTGTTGATCACAATTTTAAATTTTTATAAGCAAAGAAGAAGAAAGAAGAAGTTGGATATTCTGATAGCAAAGATCAAACTTACACCAAGGAATTTGATGCCCCTAGTCAGCAGGAAGTAGTCTAACAATAATGTTAGTTCACAGTGGGTTTAGAAGTGGTTGACAGGAGCAGATATAACAGAAGATTCTAGACTGATTAAAAAGTGTTATATCTTGGTAAGGTATGGATTGCATTTATGCATTTTAATATATGTAAAATTTGCCTTAACTCTATAAGCAACTCAATGGCAATAGGGTTCTCAAAAATATTGAATAATTGTGAAGATTGTTTAGCAAGTCATATTTTGCATGTGAATCTTGACTCCCTCAAAATGATACCAAGGTTCCTATTTTTAAAATAAACCAAACAATAAACAGATAATTCACATTTGAAAATAATGAGTCAATTTGATAGTAAAGAAAGTCTCAATATCATTATTTATAAGAAAAAAATGGTGGTAGAAATGATCGTCTGGAAAGATGCCAACATGATGAAGCCTACTTATTCTCCTGACAGCTGTACTGACTGGTCCATTAGCAAAACTCAGTTCCAGTGGTACAATCCACCACAGGGTAGAGGTTCCCACCAATCAAGGCTGTGTTTTATGGCTACAGTAACACACAGAATTCCCTAGAATAGGGGTGATCAGAACAGAATAAAATGATATGCAATTTGCCTTTAAAGTGGGGGGAGGGGCGGGTAAAACATTTTTGGGGATGTCAGCATCTCAAATCCAAAACAAAGGCCTCAACTAATCATGATGTTAATTTGTGATAAGCCAATTTTTGACTCAATTCAATATTCTGTTGCTGAAGTGCAATTTCTAAATCTGTTCCTATTTCTTGATTTACTATTAGGATGTCCTTAGTAGTATCTATTGTTTAGTCAGGTTTTTGTTTTTTGGGTTTTTTGATTTTTACCATGTCTAAGATGATCCATATTGAAGGTGTAAAGGCTTCCGTTGGATCATAGTTTTGATGTTTCAGGCTGTTATAGGTTTTCCCTGTTGCTATGGGGCCCATGGTAAGGCAACACATCAGAACAGGAACCTGAAGTAGAAGCAACTGCTCATCTCATAGCAGCCAGAAAGCAAAGAGAACGACAGGCTGGAATCTCCAGATCCCTCAACAACACATCTCAGGGACTACACTTCCTTCCTAGGCACTACTTTCTAAATGTTCCATTACTTACCAGGACACCACATAGCTAAGGGCAACTGCTGACATAGACCTACCCTATAGCTCTCTTCTTACACATAAACAGTAATTGTTCAAGGCCTTAATTCCTCTGTTCTAAAAGGTATAAATGCATAGTAACTAAGATCTCAATAATTAGAAAATATTTTGCATTTCTGAAGAGCAATACAGATAAGGGCTTTCCATTATAATTTTCCCATTTCTCCTAGCATTTATGACTACAAGGACAAGCATGCAATAGCAAAACAGAGAATATTTGCAGAAATTACCCACTAGGGCAGGGCTCATGATTTTAATTATCTATGCTAAGTCAGAATCCCCCAACTCACATACATGAAATATAAGCCGTCTTTAGAAATGCAAAATATTGATCTAGCAATTGTCTGCAAAAGTTCTAGTCTTTGGTGTTTCATTCGAATTCACTCTTAAACTTTCCGCATCTGGTCTTGACATTGTTTGCTACTTAAATAAGGTTGTTACAGTTGCACAGCCTGCTATTTATTTCTACAAAAGCAGTTGTTTTTCCTGTGTCTGAAGGTCCCTTGAATTAAATGTCTTAATTACAAGGATACATGTTAGTCACTAGGACAATTAATTTATTGGCAATTCAAAAGACTTAGACATTTTACTTAGCATAAAGTTGCTACTATAAAACCTAATGACGTGAGTTTGGTTCCTGAAATTCACATAGTGACAGATGAGAGCCAACTTCTGTAAATTGTCCTTCCACCATGATGTGTGTGTGTGTGTGTGTGTGTGTGTGTGTGTGTGTGTGTGTGTGTTGTACGTTCATAAGGGTACACACAAAAAATTACATATAGAAAGATCCTGTAAATCTCCAAAGAGCTTTCTTCACTAGTAAAATAAATATATCCTTTATTCTTTTTTTTTTTAATTTAAGTAGATTTATTTATTCTTTAGAATGAGTTTGGCTATGATAAACTTTCCTTACAACATTAATAACTCTTGACAAGGGCTTCTTTTGTGTTTCTACTATGCTATAGATTGAAAACAGCAGAAATTGATACCAAACAGCTTTGCCCCAAATATATAAACTGAAAATCCACCCACTTTCTCTGTAGAACTTAGCTTTTACTTCTACATGAAAGACATTCTAAATTACAATAAGCATGAGAATGAAACAAAAGAGGAAAGGGTAACTGATAGTATTGGGAATCAAAACATAGTTTTTCTTTTTTTTTCCATTTTTTATTAGGTATTTAGCTCATTTACATTTCCAATGCTATACCAAAAGTCCCCCATACCCACCCACCCCCACTCCCCTACCCACCCACTCCCCCTTTTTGGCCCTGGCGTTCCTCTGTACTGGGGCATATAAAGTTTGCGTGTCCAATGGACCTCTCCAGAGGTTTTGAAGCCGAAAGCATCACAATATAAAATGACTACTAACACAAGCAAAGAAGACTGGTCTTTCTCCCTCAGCTTTATGAACAGCCCTCAACTTAAGTCCAGCTACAAACGTCTCATAGGAAAAGAGGCTTCAAATGAGAACTATCTTGTTGCCCATTTTCTTCATATCTATGTGTCAGAGGCAATTTGATCTCTTGAATTGGCTTTGTTTGATTTTATATGATTTTTTTCATGCTACAAAATATGGTATACTTATAATTATTTCTCTGTGTCAAATTTGCATATTCTCCATTTTGTTGCCTATATTCACATAAAATATATGACTCTGACATACTATCATTTCTCCCACTTATTTCTCTCCAGGATAATTAATAATTATTTTGGATTCTTTTGTTGAGCTACCCTGAAATTTTATGCAATATGCTTAAGTGTCCATCTCTACAACATTCAGCATAAAACCAACTATCAAAAAGAGCAAACACACAAGAGTAACTCTTCATTTATCATATGGTTACCCAGGAAGAAAGCTATTTAAAAACTAAAATAACTCAAGTCATTGCTTTGAGCATGCAGAATTAAGAACAGAGGAGGATGGCTAAGCTACATAATGAAGCTTTCTATGACTTCTATTACTTTATGAGTTTTGCACTTGGAGATAAAAGAAAAAGAAGAATGATTAAATACAAATGAAAAAGTTTCTCTGACTTTTTTTAGCTGAGTCACTGTGTGAATAATTTCAGTAGCAAGATGCTTATACCTTTTTATTATTTTTTACTTATTCACTTATTCATCTTGCTCACTGCCCAGGTCACTGCCTCCCTCAATCCCTCCCCCATGCCTCCCTCCCTTCTCTTCTGAGCTGGTGGAGCGCCTTCTGGGTATCTTGCCCCAAACCTGGCACATAATGTCTCTTTGAGGCTAGGTGTGTCCTCTCCCACTGAGAGGAAGCCTAGCTAGAGGAACATATCCCATGTAAAGGCAGCAGCTTTTGAGATAGCCCCTGACTCCAGTTATTCAGGATCCGTGCAAAGACCAAGATGCACATCTGCTACATATGTATGGGGAGGACTTTAATCTTTTTCTAAACCTATGTCTAATGATGTTTCTTAAAAGCTTTAAGCTCATACTCATCAAAAGTAAAATCCTCCAAGAGGAACTCTCAATTCTGAATATCTATGCTCCAAATGCAAGGGCAGACACATTCATTAAAGAAACTTTAGTAAAGCTCAAAGCACACATTGCACCTCACACAATAATAGTGGGAGACTACAAAACACCACTTTCATCAATGGACAGATCGTGGAAACAGAAACTAAACAGGGACACAGTGAAACTAACAGAAGTTATGAAACAAATGGACCTAACAGATATCTACAGAACATTTTATCCTAAAACTAAAGGATATACCTTCTTCTCAGCACCTCATGGGACCTTCTCCAAAATTGACCACATAATTGGACACAAAACAAGCCTCAACAGATGCAAAAATATTGAAATTGTCCCATGCATCCTATCAGACCACCATGGCCTAAGACTGATCTTCAATAACAGCATAAACAATGGAAAGCCATCATTCACCTGGAAACTGAACAACACTCTTCTCAATGATACCCTGGTCAAGGAAGGAATAAAGAAAGAAATTAAAGACTTTTTAGAGTTTCATGAAAATGAAGCCACAACATACCCAAACCTATGGGACACAATAAAAGCATTTCTAAGAGGGAAACTCATAGCTCTGAGTACCTCCAAGAAGAAACGGGAGAGAGCACACACTAGCAGCTTGACAACACATCTAAAAGCTCTTAGAAAAAAAGGAAGAAAATTCACCCAAGAGGAGTAGACGGCAGGAAATAATCAAACTCAGGGGTGAAATCAACCAAGTGGAAACAAAAAGAACTATTCAAAGAATTAACCAAATGAGGAGTTGGTTCTTTGAGAAAATCAACAAGATAGATAAACCCTTAGCTAGACTCACTAGAGGGCACAGGGACAACATCCTAATTAACAAAATCAGAAATAAAAAGGGAGACATAACAACAGATCCTGAAGAAATCCAAAACACCATCAGATCCTTCTACAAAAGGCTATACTCAACAAAACTGGAAAACCTGGACGAAATGGACAAATTTCTAGACAGATACCAGGTACCAAAGTTAAATCAGGATCAAGTTAACGATCTAAACAGTCCTATATCCCCTAAAGAAATAGAAGCAGTCATTAATAGTCTCCCAGCCAAAAATAGCCCAGGACCAGATGGGTTTAGTGCAGAGTTCTATCAGACCTTCAAAGAAGATCTAATTCCAGTTCTGCACAAACTATTCCACAAAATAAAAGTAGAAGGTACTCTACCCAACTCATTCTATGAAACCACTATTACTCTGATACCTAAACCACAGAAAGATCCAACAAGGATAGAGAACTTCAGACCAATTTCTCTTATGAATATCGATGCAAAAATACTCAATAAAATTCTTGCTAACCGAATCCAAGAACACATTAAAGCAATCATCCATCCTGACCAAGTAGGTTTTATTCCAGGGATGCAGGGATGGTTTAATATATGGAAATCCATCAATGTAATCCATTATATAAACAAACTCAAAGACAAAAACCACATGATCATCTCGTTAGATGCAGAGAAAGCATCTGACAAAATCCAACACCCATTCATGATAAAAGTCTTGGAAAGATCAGGAATTCAAGGCCCATACCTAAACATGATAAAAGCAATCTACAGCAAACCAGTAGTCAACATTAAAATAAATGGTGAGAAGCTTGAAGCAATCCCACTACAATCAGGGACTAGACAAGGCTGCCCACTTTCTCCCTACCTATTCAACATTGTACTTGAAGTCCTAGCCAGAGCAATTCGACAACAAAAGGACATCAAGGGGATACAAATTGGAAAAGAAGAAGTCAAAATATCACTCTTTGCAGATGATATGATAGTATATATAAGTGACCCTAAAAATTCCACCAGAGAACTCCTAAACCTAATAAACAGCTTTGGTGAAGTAGCTGGATATAAAATTAACTCAAACAAATCAATGGCCTTTCTCTACACAAAGAATAAACAGGCTGAGAAAGAAATTAGGGAAACAACACCCTTCTCAATAGTCACAAATAATAAAAAATACCTTGGCGTGACTCTAACTAAGGAAGTGAAAGATCTGTATGATAAGAGCTTCAAGTCTCTGAAGAAAGAAATTAAAGAAGATCTCAGAAGATGGAAAGATCTCCCATGCTCATGGATTGGCAGGATCAACATCGTAAAAATGGCTTTCTTGCCAAAAGGATTCTACAGATTCATGCAATCCCCATCAAAATTCCAACTCAATTCTTCAAGGAATTAGAAAGAGCAATCTGCAAATTCATCTGGAATAACAAAAAACCTAGGATAGCAAAAACTCTTCTCAAGGATAAAAGAACCTCTGGTGGAATCACCATGCCTGACCTAAAGCATACTACAGAGCAATTGTGATAAAAACTGCATGGTACTGGTATAGAGACGGACAAGTAGACCAATGGAATAGAATCGAAGACCCAGAAATGAACCCACACACCTATGGTCACTTGATCTTCGACAAGGGAGCTAAAACCATCCAGTGGAAGAAAGACAGCATTTTCAAAACATTGTGCTGGCAAAACTGGCTGTTATCATGTAGAAGAATGTGAATTGATCCATTCCTATCTCCTTGTACTAAGGTCAAAGCTGAGTGGATCAAGGAACTCCACATAAAACCAGAGACACTGAAGCTTATAGGGGAGTAAGTGGGGACAAGCCTCGAAAATATTGGCACAGGGGAAATTTTCCTGAACAGAACAGCAATGGCTTGTGCTATAAGATCAAGAATTGACAAATTGGACCTCATGAAACCGCCAAGCTTCTGCAAGGCAAAAGACACCGTCAATAAAACAAAAAGGCCACCAACAGATTGGGAAAGGATCTTTACCTATCCTAAATCAGATAGGGGACTAATATCCAATATATATCAAGAACTCAAGAAGGTGGACTCCAGAAAAATCAAATAAACCCATTAAAAAATGGTGCTCAGAGCTAAACAACGAATTCTTACCTGAGGAATACCGAATGGCTGAGAAACACCTGAAAATCCTTAATCATAGGGAAATGCAAATCAAAACAACCCTGAGATTCCATCTCACACCAGTCAGAATGGCTAAGATCAAAAATTCAGGTGACAGCAGATGCTGGCAAGGATGTGGAGAAAGAGGAACACTCCTCCATTGTTGGTGGGATTGCAAGCTTGTACAACCACTCTGGAAATCAGTCTGGCGGTTCCTGAGAAAATTGGACATGGTACTACCAGAGGATCCCATAATACCTCTCCTGGGCATATATCCAGAAGATGTTCCAACTAGTAAGAAAGAAACATGCTCCACTATGTTCATAGCCGCCTTATTTATAATAGCTAGAAGCTGGAAAGAACCCAGATGACCCTCAACAGAGGAATGGATACAAAAAAAAAATGTGGTGCATTTACACAATGGAGTACTACTCAGCTATTAAAAAGAATGAATTTATGAATTCCTAGGCAAATGGTTGGACCTGCATGGCATTATTCTGAGTGAGGTAACCCAATCACAAAAGAACTCAAATGATATGTACTCACTGATACGTGGATATTAGCCCAGAAACTTAGAACACCTTAGATATAAGATACAATTTGCTAAACGCATGAAACTCAAGAAGAAAGAAGACCAAAGTATGGACACTATGCCCCTCCTTAGAATTGGGAACAAAACACCCATGGAAGGAGTTACAGAGACAAAGTTTGGAGCTGAGATGAAAGGATGGACTATCTAGAGACTGCCATATCCAGGGATCCATCCCATAATCACCCTCCAAACGCTGACACCATTGCATACACTAGCAAGATTTTGCTGAAAGGACCCAGATATAGCTGTCTCTTGTGAGACTATGCTGGGGCGTAGCAAACACATAAGTGGATGCTCACAGTCAGCTATTGGATGGATCACAGGGCCCCCAACGGAAGAGCTAGAGAAAGTACCCAAGGAGCTAAAGGGATCTGCAACCCTATAGGTGAAACAACATTATGAACTAACCAGTATCCCGGAGCTCTTGACTCTAGGTGCATATGTATCAAAAGATTGCTTAGTTGGCCATCACTGGAAAGAGAGGCCCATTGGACTTACAAACTTTATATGCCCCAGTACAGGGAAATGCCTGGAGTGGGTGGGTGGGGAAGTGGGTCGGGGATTGGGTGGGGGACTTTTGGGATAGCATTGGAAATGTAAATGAAATAAATATCTAATAAAAAGGGGGAGGGAATAAAATACCCATGGAAGAAATTACAGAGACAAATTTTGTAGCTGAGATGGAAGAAGGACCATTCTGAGACTGCCCCACCTGGATCCATTCCATATACAACCACAAAACCCAGACACTATTGCATATGCCAGCAAGATTTTTCTTACAGGACCCTGATATAGCTCTCGCTTGTGAGGCTATGCCAGTACTGGGAAATACAGAAGTGAATGCTCACAGTCATCTATTGGATGGAACAATGGGCCCCTAAATAAGGAGCTAGAGAAAATACCCGAAGAGCTAAAGGGGTCTGCAACCTTATAGGAGGAACAACAATATGAACTAACCAGTACACCCCAGAACTGTGCCTCTAGTTGCATATGTAGCAGAGGATGGCCTAAACAGATATCTTGAAAGAGTCATACCCACCATGATTTATTTTAAGATTGTACATAGCATATTTTAAAATGAAAATTTAGAAAGGTATAAAAAAAATACAGATGACATCCCAAATTTAAAAAAAAAAAAGATGCTAAAGTTAAAAGCCCCATATCCCTCCCCCCTCAAATAGAAAAAAAAAAGCATGCTTTACAGGTAATGCTATCAGTGTGATTGAAATTCTTCTATTAATTCCTCTGAGAAAACTATATCAGAGCATCCAGTCACACTGAAGTTTGAAGAGACTGAGACCGTGTCATAGATACACAGAACTGTATAGGTATCTATCAGTAGTAAAGATATGACTTTCTACCAGCTATCTGAGAAAAGGAACTCCTTTCATGATGATGTCAACCCAAGACCTGCATAAAATGCAATCATGGACTTACCAATAAAGCACTTAAGGAAAAAATATCATCCATACACTAATAGCATCAACAGAGAGGCAAAGATGAACAAAAATTATTATTTAATCTTTAGTATTACAAACAATTCTAAAACCCTCAGTTACCCAATCCTCAGATGCAGATTGAACATTTTTGGCAAGACTGCTTCACATGCAGCGTCTTCTATCTCCATCTTTGGGTTATATTGCCTTATGATCTCTTTTGAATGCAATGTTGTCAACACTTGGTCACCAGTGCCTATATCCACCACTTCATTTAGGAGGTCCACAATAGCATAACATTTTGATTTGACCATTTTTCCATTTACTAGTTTTGTTATTCATTGCTGAACAAATAACACTTCTGAAATGTAAAATCATGACTCTCTCACAGATGTAATGAGTACACATAGAGGGTTTTCTCATTAATTAATGAGAGGAAGGGAACCCGACTTTAGTTTCTGTTATTGTTGTAAAGACCATAACCATAATCAACTTGGGGGAAAAAAAGGGTTCAAAGACTTGCATTTCTTAGGTCATAGCCCATTTCAGTAAAGCATATTAAATTCAAGGGAGGAACTAGAGCAAAAACCATGGAGGAAAGCTGCCTTCTGGCTTGTTCCTCCTGGCTTTCTCAGCTAGCTTCCTCATACATCCCAGGACCACCTGCCCAGGGATTTCTCTTCCCACACTGGACCCTTCCACATCAATCATCAGTCAAGAAAATGTCTCAGAGACTTGCCTTCAGGCCAGTGTGATGGGGGCACATTCTCAATGTTCTCAGATGACACAGCTGCCTTTTGTCACACTGAAAAAAGAACTAACCAGCATGAGCAGTAAAATAGTAAAATAATGAAAAGCACACACATTTCAGATGTGAGGAATTTATTATCAATTTAATAGAGGGTATTACAGTCAATTTTCCAGATTTTACAACAAACTAGTTGGTATCTTACCTTCAGGGTTTTTTTTTTCCCAGTTGTTAGGAACTTTTTGTCTAGCTGTTAGATTAAATTCTACACAATAACTAGGTATCCCTAATACCTAGAATATATAATCATCAGACAGCATCATCTAGCTTAATTTATTATTTAATTTTTAGTATTCCTATAGGTGAAGGTATCCTCAGCAACTCTGACCACAGAGATACATATTTTTATCAGAAGAAGAGTGAGTCAGATATTTACTCTAGAAACCCCTATCCTTAACAGTTGATATTAACAAAATTAAAACATCCCATCACTATGAATCTCCAGCTTTTGATTAGTCAGTTTAGCCTTATTAAAACTCACTAATATAGAAATATCACTTTCCTGTCATACGTTATTGAATTCCTGTTTGCTTTTTAACTCGTGTCCCTTAGGAAGGGACTTTACTAACATAGCATTGAATTAGATTTTAAAACCAGTCTTTCATGCAGCAATAGCTCATTTGCAAAGTAATTTCAGTACAGAAGTGTGGCACAGGAGCTTACAGTACAGAATTGTGAATAATGTCTTCACAAAAGTGAGCTTTCCAATAGGCTGTAAGACATGTGTCAATTAAAACTCCAAACAACGACTAACAAAATGGAATGTTAAGAGTTTTAAGGCCAAGAAAAATAATGTCAGGTAGCTCTTTTTACCTGAAAGTGTGATGTGAAAACTGCTACTCTCTCTCTTCTAACTTTTTTAGTTATTGGGAACAGAGGTCCTTCACCTATGTCATTAGACTCATGATGTGATTTTTCTTAAGAATCCCTGAGTAAGGCAATCATCTCTATTGGTTCCTGATGCAAAAATTATTCTTCTGGAGGTCAACTAATTATAACCTTCTTCCTTGACATTTAAATTCTTGATTCAGGGATTTTTGACACAACATGGAGTTTGATGCCCTGAAGACTCAGGGATGTCAGGTTCTTGACATAGCTCTCCGGAAAGATGGTCATAGGAGTTCAAGTAACTGAGCACAAGTGCCATGCAGATAATCAAAGTGGTATTACTACTTGTAAAATATAAATTTATATACTTCTGAATATATACCTGTAATGAAAAGTCAGCATCCACCCCTCAGAATCTTTCCAAGCCACCTATCTGTATTTAGACTGTGATTTTTTTTCCAATCATTTTCAAGACCATTCTAATCTTCTGTGGGTCTTTCACCTCCTAGATAATTTCATCCCACTCTCCTTTGCAAGCAATCTTTCCTTCATTAACTCTAAATATTCAAATATACCCAGACTGAGCCTTTGAATCTACTATCTTTTCTGTCTACAGTCACTTAATGATTGCATCCCTGTGGAAGCTTGGGCACCATCTGAACACAGAAGAGGTCTGATTTTTTTTTTTTTTTATGTATAGAATAATGTCTCTAACTTAAAAGACTATGTGCAAAGGCAGCTCTTTTATTCTCAGAAAAAAAATATCTAGACCATATTCTGACTTCAAAACATAGCCATACATTTTTATCAACTGTTGCTGTCCCCCGTCCCTTCTAAAAATTATAATGATCACCCCCTGGAATGCCTTTAAATTAAGCCTTTCTTAATTGTTCACAACTGTCTTTGTTTTCTATTAGGATTGCCTAATGCAGTGTCTGAGAAGCCATTTCTCATGGGATTTAAGGCTGGCTTCACGGGAGCTCCCTAGGATTGCAAGACCATGTCTGGTGATGTAACCCTGGTCAAAAAGCCCATGGTGGGGAAGGTTGAAGCCCTAGGCAGAAACACAATATTGTTGTTTTGAGAAATGGTCATGTTATCAAAATGCCTTCTAAGTATTCACCTTTATACCAGTAAATCTGTGCTGCCTTCAACCTTGGTCAGAAAAACCTTTATCTTATAGTAGGCAGTGGTTACTGTAGAGACCCCTAACTGTCCAAAATGCTGAGAATAAATCACTTTGATGCTCAGCCCTTTAGAGGTATCCTTAACCAAAGCTCAGGAAACATCATAGACTAGAGACATAAAGACTGTTAGAGCCAGAGGATGGGGAGGCATACTGTGAAATAATGTCTTTTGGGGCCTGACACATCCACGATTTCTCAGCCAATATCTGCACAAGAGCTGCACAAGATCAAGCTAGTTCGAAATCCTAGTGAGGAAGGGTAAGAAGCTAATGAGGCCCCCTCCAATAGCAAAGGAACTTTTAGCAGTTAATTTACAGATCCATACAGCTCATCCTTCCAAGCACAGAGCAGAGAGATGGGTGCCTCGTGACCAACGCTATTCTTCTTTCCATAAACTCCCAATGATTTTATCTCTATCATTATACATGTCATTAAAATATTCCATGAGACTTGAATCAACACCCTCTACTCTGCTGCCCCTGTCTCCTAATTCTAATTTCTGGTGCACTTTTTCAAAAGTTCTTAAAAGGCACAATATTGCTATAAGATCTCCATAATTTTTTGTTCTTCCCTGGGTACTTGTCTCCCATGAATGTCTATGTCATTTGCTTCAGGTTTCACCCATGAACCAACCTCTCAAGTGGGCATTTGCTAAGCATCTGTCTAATCTTCGCCAGTCCTCATTCACATTATACCCTGCTTTCAGACCCTATTCTGTCTCTAGTGCTACCACATTTATATTGCTCCTTAAGTCTCCTAAGTATCTATTTCATGTGATGTTTAATTTATTGTTAGCTCCTTGAGGATGAAGATTGCCTTCATATATTGCCTTCATTGCTGTACTCCAGTGCCTAGTTCAAGGCTGATGCTCAATAAGTATCTGTTTAATTAATGATTAAAATTTAAGTGTAACTATTCCTTTCCCTAAGCATCCCCTTTGCTTAAAAACTTGAAATCCTGGAGATGCCGCCCTTGCACCTCAACATTGAGCCTATGATTCCACCTTTTATTTTGATTTCTGTGGTCTCAGGGTATGGCAGCATACACAGTACTTCAGCCTGTCCATCAATGATTACAAAATATTAGGCCTGACAAGATGGCTCAGTGGGTACAGATGCTTGCTTCAGAGCCTGCACACACAAGTTCAGTCCCTTGGACCCACATGTTCAAAGAGAGAGCCAACTCCCACAAATTGTCCTCCAGCCTCTGTCTGCTCAGTATGATACCTGAGCATGCACACACACACACACACACACACACACACACACACACACGCACACACACACACACTAAAGGTGATAAAACTTCAAAATTAAGAATAACCAGATATTTAAACACAAAAGAGTAGGGAGAACAAAAGCTGACCTTCACTGTGCAGTTTCAATTACCAGCAGTGAGATTCTTAATGTCTTCTGGAAGAAGAACAGGCCCTTAGCTATTTAAATTCAGCACATACAGCTCACAGCAAACTAGCAGAGAGTGCATCTGATGTGGGTAGTGACATAAAGGAGAATTAATGGGGAAAATGTGTTCCATCACTTCCAACATGATCATATGCTCTGGGGACACACAGCCCATCAGCAGCAGAGCCCAGAACGAAGTTACAGTCCCTGGCACACTGCTTTGTCTCTATTTAGCAAACCAATTTGCGTCCTCTTTGAGAAGATGATTGTGACATTTGTTTATCTAAAGATGCTGTATTATAAATACCGCTCAAATAAACTCGAGTGATTTCAATTTAGACATACAAATAGGGAAGGGCTATGATCAGCTACACGTAGTGCAGGGGCTGAAGTAAAATCGTGTGCTTTGCTTCCCCCATGTGCATGATACTAAAAGGAAAATAATGTAAAGAGAAATTAGATTAGATGTCCTCAATTTCAGAGTAGGAAAGGAAAATGTTTTCACATATAATGTCCAATTTTGAAAATATATTTCAATTAAGAAATGTAATTACAATGAAAAATAAGACATGCTTAAATTAGATGTCAAAAATAAATTTAAACTTTACATACACTTGTCAATTACTACAACAGTAACATTGTATAACTTCCAACTTTTGCAGAACAAAAGGAAATTGGCGTTGTATCCCATTATTAAATATTCAAATATAAATTCTTTTAAAATGGTAGGGTGTTTTCTGACTAACCTATACTAATTATTGATTAAGTATCTTCTAATTATCAGTACAATCCACTTTTGGGTTTATAAATAGAGATCCTTACGCTCTAAAAATAGGGACAGAATAATCCTCGGTATATTTCTGAATCGTCTAAAGAAAGAGTTCCAATTTCAAGGCACAAAAAGGAATCCAGAATGCGATAAAAAAAAAAAAAATCCCAGTGCTACATAAGGTCAAACAACTGATTTGAATATATAGGTCACCTGACTGATAGATGTTGAAGTTAAAAAACTTGTCAGCCACGTCAGGTTCACAGAGAGACAGACAGACAGACTGACAGAGATGTTCTTTCTCTCATACACAAACACAGTCACACATGGACACAGAAATACATACATACATACATACATACATACATATACACATAGACAAATATGTAGATACCCATATATAAATATATAAACAGAGACAGAGAGAAAAGCACACACATACAGACAATTTTAAAACTGGGATCCTTGTGAGGGCCAAGTCACAAACTTACTGTGAAATATATTCATAAAGACATTTATTTTGGTCATCAGAACATCAAGGTTTTCTTAGCTCAAATGAACTCAAAACAAATTAATTTGAATCTTCTCAAAACACTAAAACCAAATAGTTAACTTACACTGCGCATATAAACATTTGTTGGTACCTGATCCTAATTATTCAGTTCCTTTACTCTCTTCCTCGTTTCCCAGGGTAATGGTTCAGTAGTTAAACCTCTGATCAAATATTCTTGTCACGTCACCTCACTCTCAGCAGAGGACAATGCATACAATTTCCAAATCTTCCCAACCTCCTTACCTTGAGCCACGCGTTTGTGTGGCTGCTGAGCAGTCCCTCTGTGCTCAGGAGTGCTTTGGGCAGGGTGACTGTCTTAGATCTCAGTTCTACCTTTGAAAGTCTATGCCTGTGTCCTCATCTGACGGATGGCTGCTGTTGTCTGGTGTCAGTCCAAAGACACAGGATGCCTGGTTTTCATTTGACTCATGTTATTATCAAAAAAGAAGAAGGAGAAATGAACCACAGGCATCTTCAGTCTTCACTGTGGATGTAGTGATGTGAACATAAGATAAATAGCATGTGTCTCTCAGGAGAACCTAGAGCTTTCAGTTTCAGTTTCCAGGGACTTTCTTTTCTGCTTTTGTATCAAAGTAAGCATTGAGCACTAAATACATGTGGTCAAGCCATAGTGGCCTCTGCTTTCGTGGTTTCTTATGGTTTTGTTCTTAGCGAGGAGCTCAGGCAACTTGCCTTTCTGTTTGACTTCTCTCAGATAGTTCTGACACTGCATCTACTTAACTTGTTTCCAGTGCTCCAAGACCCACACTTGGTATTTATGCCTATTAGCAGACAATATTACTTTATTAGCACTTTACCCAAAAGGAGAGTTTGGGAGGGAGCATATGATGACCCAGGTAGATGTTTCTGTTGCTGCCCAAATGTAACCATTTCAGGTTGCTTCTGTCATTTCCACATCTGGAGTACTATAAGATTGTCCACCCCTTTCCATACTGTCACATTTTTTTCCCTGTTGAAACCACTTCACATGTGTGTTACCTCCAGTGATTGCTTCTAGCTTGACAACAATTAATTGCAATAGTTGGTGTTCAGTATTCTTACTAATTAATAGACATATAGGTAATATATATTGAGATAGATAACAGGAAAGGTAAACACGTGTGTGTGTGTGTGTGTGTGTGTGTGTGTGTTTGAAGTATCCAAAATTTTTCACATCAAATTTGAAAGCTATATAGTGTAAAAGCTATTAAACCTGCTAGGTTTTAGATTTGTAAAGCATATGTACAGACCTCACAGAAAAACAGTGAAATAAAGCCTACCTCAGAAAAGCAATCTAAGTGTAGTAACTCAACAAACTAAGCAGAAATGGTTTTAAGGGGACTTAAATACACTAAAATAAATTTCTGAGTCTTTACACTTTAGCTATAGCTTTTTCTTTAAGAACAAAGCCCCTAACTGCAGTACCACTTCCACAGGGAAAGCGGGACTTACTACTGTGTTGTAGTAAAAAGCAAAGCCTGAAAAAAAGTTAAAAGTGGAAATGCCCTGGAAAAGACAGAGATTTCTCCAGGGAAACCCATATTTCCATGCAATCATGAAAACGAGGCCACAGACTCAGATGAGCCACGGAAAATTCAAGGCAAGTACTGTGCCCACGGCAGTGATTACATTAATTGCTGCAACTGCTCTATGTGAACAGCCCATCATGATATCTTATTCTAAGAAATTCACTGCTTGGAAAGACTGTTAACTGGTTCATCAGAAACCTTCAGTCAACATGTCTGAGTAGGTACTGCAGCAGTGGGAAGGATGTGGGAGAGAAGGAGGGAGGAAAAACCAAGGGCATGAAGCAGAGGATGATGTCTGCACTTCACTGTGTCGATTTACTTCATCATGTATCTGCATGAAAGAATTCCTACCCTGCTAGTCACTACATCCACAAAGATCAGTACATGAAAGGAAAATTTAATACACAAAAGTACTGTGCAAAGACATTAAACCTAAAAAATGTCCCTATAATGGCTGATGCTGCTGTTTTTATTTTAAATTTCAAATCACCTTGATCATTGTTGTGATAAAGCTAAGCTTTAAATATCAGCTATACTTTAAAAGATTGTTTTGTTTTCTTATATTTTTATTCAAAAATGTTCTCTTGGCATTAGCTGTCCTTAAGCAGATCATTTTTTTATACATAATTTGAATGAAACCCCAGTGGGTATATCCACTCCATTCTACCCTACCCTCCCATCCTTCATAAATGACTGTACCTTGGATTTTGGTATTTATTCTTCCTGTAATTCTTATTACATATAAACTTTCCACAGCTACAGCGGTATATTACTTTGTTGTCCCACCTTTATATCTATGGAATTGTGTTTTAGGTCTTATTTTATAGCAACACTCCTATGAGTTCTACAGCCATAGAAATGCCCCCCCCCCCAAAACTTGTGGGTCACCTGCCAGCATCTGCATGGAAATATGGTGAGACCCAGGCCAAAGGCCCTAATAAATTGTGCTAGAACTACTCAGCAACAAGGATGAGATGATGATTGGCTGATGGTGGTTGTAGGTGCTGCAATAGAGAGAGAAGCTCACCTAGATGCTAAAGCTTCATTTTCCAAAGGAGCAGAGGGGTTCAGCCTTCTTGGAAAAGACTGACACCCAGCTAGCTCACTCCAGTTACTTTATTCAAACATTATACAAGGTTAATTGGAGCTGGGAAAGGTTCCAACTACCAAAGTTATCTTGCCCTTGCTACCTATGAGAAAAGACAGCCCACACAAACAGTAGTCTCTTTTGACCATGGCTAGCCATAATCAAAAGTAAGAACTCCAGATTTGCCAGCTGTCTTTGGACCAGCTGAACGGGCTCACGTACCACCATGTACAGATTCTAGAGAGACAACACTTCTTCAAGAGTCAAACAGGCGCATTACCATTTCTCAGCCTCTATTGATTGACCCAAGCCTAGCAAAGGCTTCACTGAAACATTTCATTCAAAGCCAGGCACAAAGGCTTTCCATCACCTTTCACATAAAGTCAGACATTAAAGGCTTTGCCATACCTATCACTACAAATGATAAATGGATGGTATTAGAAGTTACTGCATTTGTGGTACTTTGTCACATTGTATCAGAAAACCATCCCTTCTCAGCATCCCAAATAGTCACAGTTGTGTCATAAAGTTTTTTCTATGCTTCTATTCAGCTCACAACTTCTAGCCGCTCTGCAGTCAATTGTGGCTACCTCTTCTTGGGGGACAATTAATCACTGCTGTGCCAACTCCTGAAATTAAAGCTTTTTTGGTGGGTGAGGATTGTTGCCTCCTTTTATGATCAGGAGACTGAAATACATGGACAACTTGCTGTGATTTGCCTGTCAAAAGATCATGTGCCAGAAGGTTAGACCCCAGAGTGTGGAATTCAAGCAGTAGAATTTTAAGAGATGGAACCTATCAGTGCATGAATAGCTAGACTTGCAGAGTGAGTTAGATCAGGGAGTAGATTCATCCCCACAAGAGCAAGTTGTCATAAAAGAGCAAGACTGCCTTTCCCTGCCTCCTGCTGCTGTCTCCCTACCATATGACCACTCCACCCACTGCTCACACTAGTGTGATGCCTGAGGCTTTTTACCACATCTTAGTAGTAGGTAACAGGACCATGTTCCCCAACCACTAGAATTATAGGCTAAATAATCCCTTCTACTTTAAAAACTACCCAGCCTTGAGTATTTTGTTAGAACAGTGCAAAGAAGACAAAGACCTATTAGTTTTCTTAACCTGGCTTTGTTTCAGCTTTTCTAGCTCCCTCTCATATGAATTGATTCCCTTCTGTTCCTCATACAAGGCTGGCATGCTGCCACTGCCCTTTATGACAATTCTAGAGAGCCTCTGGCTTCTTTCTCGCATGTTAAATGCAGTTTTGTAAGTCAGAGCTATTCCTTTCTTGCCTGGCACCCTGGTTTTGGAGGCCATGCTTCTAATAATTTCATGTCTCCATTTTAGCTACGAGTTCCACTGATATCTTGTCTGAGTACTTAACTGTATTTTTTTCCATTTTTTATTAGGTATTTAGCTCATTTACATTTCCAATGATATACCAAAAGTCCCCCCTTAACTGTATTTTTAAAGCTTGGAAATATATTCACATTTAAAAAAATGTAAGAGGGAAAATGAAACAAAAGCCCTATACACTTAAAATCTAAATCTTCACAGAACGTTTTCTCACCACACAAAGAAACTCTTCCTGTATCCCTATTAAAATTCATCCTTTTTCAGATTTTCAATTTCTTTAAATCTGAGTGAGGGAATTATAGCATATATTGTTAAACTTATCATTACATGAATTTAAAGGTACTTAATAGACTTTTTATTCTCAAGAGGCTCAATTAAAGTGCTTTTCTTGTCCAAGGACAGAGGGTTTTAATCTTTATCAAACTCATGACAGTGTGACAATTCAGGAAGAACAATGAAAATTTAAGTCATGATCTGTATCTGTCAAAGAAAAAGGGCTGGGGAGATGGCTCAGGGGACTACATTAGGATCACACATGTAAAATCCAGACATGACAGCAAGCATATATAAACCCAATACTGTGAGGTGAGACAGGCTGGTGCTGGGTGCTCCTGGGCAGCAAGGCCAAAACAGTGATGCTAAGTTCCAGTGAAAGATGAGGAGTGGTACAGAAAAGTGTGAAGTGGCTAAGTGTTGACTGCTAGCCTTCCCACACATATACAGACAAGAGATCCTGTGCACTACCATGTCTACACACACACAAACAAACACGCACACACACGCCTCCCTCTTTCCTACACACACATAAAAAGAAAAACATAACAAACCACATCATTTTAAGAGAATTTTTGAAATTGGCTTTTAGAGTATAATGCTAAAAACATTGTGTTTCAAATTTCTTTCTGCTAAAAACATAATTAAATAAGAAAATGAAAAAACATTGCTTTAAATTCTATTGATTTTTTTGCAGTTAAGATATAAATTTTACAGTTCAGATATCATTGCTGAGTCATATTCAAAAACTGTTGTTGATATGAATTTGTAATATACTTGAAATAAAAGTGTCTATATGGATAAATTATATCAAAGCCATGAGATTAACTGAAACCTTCAAGAAACAAAAACCAGTAAAACTAGGGTAAGGTGCTTGCCAAAATGCCATTCTGTCTTCTGCATGTGCACTCTTGCACTTGCATACACACACACACACACACACACACACACACACACACAACTAATAAAATGTCATAAAACCTTTCAAGAAAAGAAATTAAGAACAATTGTCCAGTTGTATTTAAGATTAGACACATGCTCTTTTGAACTACAGTGAAATCTGACTTTTAATGGATTTGATTTAATTTTCATTTTTGTAATGGTTATCCAACTCTGTAATTTTTTAAAATCAATGTAAGTCATTGCATGCATGAAATAAGCAAGCAATATACATTGCTTCCCATACATTTTAGTATAGCCTTTATTATAAACTTCTGTGACTTCACAAAGAGGAAGCTAGGAATTAGGAAACAAGACTCTCTCCTTTGATTCAAACATTCCCCAGCCCCATCTTGATATAGCTGGTGACCTTGTTGAAGGCAGTTCTAGTAAGAATCTCTGAGACCTGATTGCACTAACCTGTTATGTGCCTGGCTCTCCCTCAGCAACAGCTTTAGAATTCTCCATTCTTGGTCCACTCCCCTACCAATCTGGCCACCCGCCTCTTTTGCAAGACCCTGTTGAGGTGTTTCCTGTGCCTATTGCCAAGACAACCCCTTCAGAAATGTCTGTTATATCATCTTCAACAAGTGCTACAAATATTTTTTTCCTTTAGCAGTATATTGCTCAGAGCTACATAGCTGGTAAGTAGAAGGAGAGAATACGAAAGAAATCTAAATATTGAAATTTCTTTCTCCTACTGCACACATCTCTACTTTGGCTCAAATATCTTTCGTGGTGTAATGTCAATGAAGATATGGCCCAGTGGTACCGACAAAGAAAGCAAGGATACTGACTCCATTGTGGATGCATGTCAGAGGCATGCATCCTCATAATCCACCCTGTCCTTCCCATCTTGAGACTCAAGGATGCTCAAGACGGTTCATTTAATCGTAAAGAAGATGGGGTTCCCATCTGGGTTTGGTTGATCCGTGATCCTGAAAGAAAGATGCCCTTTTTTAGAGAAGAGAGAAACCCCAGACCAGTGCTATAGGGTGCCTTTCATTTTCCTAACCTACACAACTACGATTCAGAGGCAGTGTGTTCCAGGGCAGTCCCAGTAGTATCATCCTAAACTTAATCCTACACCTCTTTCTTACAGGAACATGTGCGCTTGCTTCTGGGAACTTGCCACCAGTTGGTTCTAATTGGTAAAGATGCCAACAGCCAATAGCTAGAGAGGGCAGACAGAGGCAGGATTTTTAGAATTTCCCGGGTTTGGGACTGGGAGCGGAGAAAAGGAGATCAACCATGTGGGGAGAGTGTGGAGGAGAAGAGAGATGCCATGCCTGAGAATAGTGCAGGACAGAGAGGCATAGCCACCATGTGCAGGAGCCAGGAGAGTGCAGCCTAGAGGGCGGCACAACTGGGTCTAGGTCAGCCAAGGTAAACAGAATTTAGTAAGAAGTAACCAGGGATTATCAGCGGGAGGTAGATTATATCAGCAATAGAGGTTAGGCAGTGGTCCAGCTATTGTGCTGTTTAAGGCATATTAAAATAAAAAGGCTATGGGTGTCATTCATTCATTTAGGAACATATACCATTGGGGGTGGGGGGAGGGTAGCAACCCGCCGCTGGGATTTATTACAATATCTCAACACATGCTTCAGGGTGGAAAAAAACTACCGTTCTCTCCTAGAAGCCAAGAGAGCCCGAGCTTTAAGTGAGAAAGCATTGGCTTTATCTCCCTAAAACTAGGGTCTGCTTCTATGAAAAAGTTCAAGCCATTGTATTTGCCTGTTTGCTGCAAGCTGCTCATTACCTCGCTGGCCAGCCGAGTTAAGCAGGAGTCCCACACCGCCTGCTCTCTTTTCTTTCAGGGAGCAGCTGCAGGAAAGTCAGAAACTTAATCCTTTTAGTATTTTCCAAAAAAAATAAATGTATCTTTTCTTTCACCCATAGAAGTGAAATAATGCCTCTTCTTGCCTGTTTAGTGACAAGAGTGGGACATTGCTGTGTAAACTAGGCGTCTTAGGGGCTGCCCTCCCCTTGGTTTCAGATTGGAAAAAAACAAAAAAAAACAAAAAACAAAACAAAAACAAAAAACAAAAACACAGTGCTTCAGGCCACACACAGCAGATCCTGCAGACTCCTGGAGTTGGATTCAACTTCCAACAGTTCTCAGGACGTTTCAGTCTTAGGAGATTTAACCGCGGGTCTTTTTCAGTTATTCGGTAATAGAAATGGCAAACACTCATCAACCTTGCCCGAATCTCGTCCTGTTTGGAAGCTGGTGTGTCGCTAGTGCACGTGCAGTGTTGTCTTTCCAAAGCTGTGTGTGCTTGAAGTCTTATCAGGAATATCAGTCTGTTAGAAGACCAAGAGTAAAATTCTGCATTTTAAAAAACATACAAAAAGGAAAGTATTTTAAAGCTGCCCCTCCCCAAACGTTTCCCACCCCCACAATTGTCGTCTGTGCTTGGACATGGGAAGGCTTCTTGCTGTTTTAGTGTCAGAAAATGAGAGCACAGAGTGTGGGTTCTTTTACATGCAGAGCTGGAGACTGGCTCAGAGGCAAGGTCTCTCCAATTATCCTCTCCCCCTCAGGCTTGCAGGGACACTCTCAAGTCCCTTATCTGAGAAAGCGTCCTCCAAAAGAGAAGTCTTTCCTTGGAACCTCAACAAACAATCAGGAAAAATGAACAATCAGAGAAGAGAAGAGACTAAAAGGTAAGTCCTCCCATACCCAAGCGTTTCACGTGTTCCACTGAGGGCAGCAACATCAAGTCATCTGGGGACTGTTCTGTCCCCTTCCCAGGGGCTGGAGGCCTTCCCCACCCCTCTTCCCTCCCCCTAAAAGGAAGCATATAGAATGAACCACACTGGGTTGCTAAGTAATCAGTCATTTCCCTGTGAGTGCCACATTACTGATTTACATAAATAGCACAGGTCCAATCCCTCTGCTCCAAGTTTACAAGTTCGCTCCACACACACCAGAATGGAAGAATGGGACATTTTTCCTTCACATCTACAACGGCTTCAATCAATCCAGCACAAAGACAGTAACTCTGTTTAACCTCCAAGGTTTCATCATAAAACATGAGGTTACTTTGTTTTCCTGTCCAGGATACATTTTCCTGAGGCTCTGGGCTAGCGTGAATAGCGCATCACCGCCCACTGCCGCCATGCTGTGAGGAAGCCAAGGCAAATGGAGAGATCATACGAAGACTTGCAGTCATCCCAGACCAACAACCAGCCACAGCAGTGAGTCTTCAGATGATTCCAACCCAGCCTTGCAGACTTCAAGCATCATAGGATAGAAGACACCTTACCCACAGCATGTCCTGTCTGAACTCACAAAATCTGTGACAATAAAGAAGTGTCCATGACTTAATCATTTATTAAGTGATCAAAAAAGAAGTGATTATCAGAATGCTCTCCATCCAACTAGTGCACACCCTGGATTTTGTTTCTCTGGTTGATTATTTCTAGATCTTGTCTATTTCTGTATGCTAGACATACAGAAATAACAAGACTATACTCTGTCTCCATATAATTTCCTCACAAGTACAACTTACACACCCGCACGCACACACACGTGAACAACTGTCCATAATACTTTTACATCTAAAATTATTTACTTGTGATTCAGATTTAATACACAATACTCAAGTATTCTAAGCATCTATCTCAAATATTTTGAAATATTTTTTTCCGAAAGGTGTGGTGTCACTTGTCCTTAATTCCAGCACTCATGATGCAGAGGCAGGTGGATCTCATGAGGCTAAGGCCAGCCCAGTCTACATAACGAGTTCCAGGACAGCCAGGGCTACATGGAGAGACCCTGTCTTATTTTTTCTTTTCTCTATTCACAAAAAAAGTCTAGAATAGAAGCCTCTAGAAAAAGGTTGGAGGCCATCTGGCAGGAGATAAATTTGAAGGCCAGTATTCTTGCTTGCATACAATTTCTCTTATTTATGCACATTACAATCTTTCCTTAATTATTTTAGCAAGCTGCACAATTTTAAATGCTTGCTGTTCGATAGCAGCACATAGCAGAACTTAATAAATTAATATGCATTTCATTCTTCGTCACCATCTCAATAGTCTGAGAAACAGGCAGGTTGTCGATTTAAAGCAACAAAATGTCAACAAGCTTTTTAGTTTCTAAACTCATTTAATTTTGTTTTTAAAATTGAAATCCCCCTCACATGATGCTGGCTACCATGACAGACTTCAGTTTTGCTTCGTTGAAGCTGGCTCTGCTGAAACATTTCATTTACCAGGGGAAACTTTTTTGGAGATGATCAGCTGAGAAAAGCATTAAGGAATCTGTGGAAGCATCCAGAAGAAAATTAAGACAATCGTTCTTCATAGTGGTTCGGCAACTTCTTTGTGTTTGCCAAACGTACTAATGAAAACTACACGTGAGAAGGAGGGTACTCAGACCAGGCCGAGTTCTGTAGGAAAGACAAAAAGCTCACTGTGGAATCCAGTCACCACACCAGTCCACACACAATGTGGTAAAGAAATGATTATTCATTTGTAGTTATGAAGATATTTATGTCATTTGGGGGGGTTTATCAGAAATATTCAAAGGAATGGTCATTTTGGGTAAAGTATGAATATAGGTGTAAAAACTGCTGAAATTCTAGATTAATGTCGTCACCCAGTTTTGGTCCAGTTTACTAATGACGTAGTATATTAAAACCATAAAATAATTTAATATATGACATCATGCTTATTAAAAATTCTGTAGTAAGCCGGGCAGTGGTGGCACATGCCTTTAATCCCAGCACTTGGGAGGCAGAAGCAGGTGGATCTCCAAGTTTGAGGCCAGCCTGGTTCTCAGAGGGAGTTTGAGGCCAGCCTGGTTCTCAGAGGGAGTTTGAGGCCAGCCTGGTCTACAGAGCGAGCCCAGGACAGCTGGGTGTACTGAGAGTTCTGGTTTCTTTAAAACCCCCTCATGTTATGTGCTTTTGTTTTAAGCCCAAGTGTGGAATATGGGGCTTCTTCAGTTTGTCCTCAGCCGCTAACTATGATTGTTTTGTGCTCCAAGAGGGGCATGGTTTTGCCATCTACAGATAGTTTAATCCTAGAGACGCTGGAGAGGATATTACTACAAGGGCCCCAAGAAGGCCGCACGGCAGCTGCTCCCCTTACTGCTGCTGGGATGCTGACTTGCCCCTGGGAACACCACAACCTAACCAAGGAAGAAGCCTGTGGAGGTCTTCATCCTCTTTCCTCTGTAACCTTTCTCTCCTACCTCATGTTGTATGTGGTAGGGGCAGGGGTAGGGTTGGAAGGGAGAGAATAGTATAAGAACTCAATAAAATAGATAAAAAAAGAAAAAGTCAATAGCCAAGCCTATGCAGACAAACCTTGTCTCAAAATAAAAATAAAACAAACACAAAAACTATTTGTATAGGGTGAACCCACAATTATTCAAGTTTCTGAAGTGATACACTGCTGTGTGATTATTAACACTTCTTTCCTTTCAGGGCTACAAGGGTAGAGAGCTTGCCTGGCATGCAGAAAGCTCTAGGTTCAACCCCAAGAACCTTAGAACACAGAGTAACAGGGAGACAGGGCAGCCTAGCCAGTGCAGCAGCAGATTGAGGCCATTGAAAAACGTAAACAAAAAAGTCACACCGGACCACATATCTATTAAGATATAACATAGATGGGCGCGGTGGCCCACGCCTTTAATCCCAGCATTTGGGAGGCAAAGGCAGGCAGATTTCTGAGTTCAAGGCTAGCCTGGTCTACAAAGTGAGTTCCAGGACAGCCAGGGCTATACAGAGAAACCCTGTCTCAAAAAAAAACAAAACAAAACAATAAGACAAAAAGAAATTCTGTATTAACCAGGGTGTCATTATGAGACCTATTTCAAATTTTTCATTTTTATTAGTAATTTATAAACAGGTATAAATACATACACTTTAATATTTTCAAGTCTTTGTACAAACATTTAACATTTTCTCCAACTTAAATTGCATGAAACATTTGTAACAAAGTTATTACAGTTATTTCTATTTTACAGATAATAAGCATATTAAAATTTTTAACTCCCCGTTAAAGGAGGAAAGAAAATTAACCTAGAAAATGAGTGACAACTTCATGAGAGAATCCTGTGTGGTTTTTCCTGATGGAACATTGTCAACTGTATTTTAGAGGAAAAAAACTATCAAGTTCATGATGTCCCTAAGGAAGTTGAATTTCAAGTAAAGACCATTAAAAATCTCATAAATTTCTTGATTAAAGCACAGTGAGTTTCTTTTCCATTAAAATTTAGCTTCTTAAAACATGACAAAGGTTCAGAAGTTAACATCAATCAGTGAAGTATTTTTGATGCATACTTAAAAACCCAAGTTCAACCCTCACATCTCACATACATACACACACAAACATACATACATACACACATGCACATACATACACATATGCAAATACACATATATGTGCGTATATGCATATACACACAAACATACACATGCATACATATACATGCCCATATACACATATATGTACATACACACACACACAGAAAAACAAACACAGCAGAGGATGTGGAAACAACAGGTCAAGGCTGACTAATGGTAGGGTACCCAAGAACACAGAGAGCCACAAAATAAACCTGAAGCTGAAGGAGAGGGTCACACCTGACTGAAGGTCAATTGCCCAAAAGCAGAGAGCCATGCCAGTCAAGGATATGCTGAACCCTATAGAGAAACTGTTACTGCTGAAAGGGTCAATTCACATGAAAAGACTAAGGATAGAGTTCATGGCACTGAATATCAGTACCACGGAAGAAAACAATGCCTCCATGATATTACAATTTATTCCTCTTTTGAGTATTGCAAAAGCCTCTACTGAAGGAAGGCAACTGAATTAGAAATGAAGTAGTGAGTCTCCTCCTGCACCTGTAAGTCCGTGCCCTGCCTGCCCCAGCCATACTGTCCACTCTTGCCCAGCCAATGCTGCTCTCCACTGCATCTTCAGCACTTCAGCCTAGAACAATGCTAAAGTAGCTGTCCTGGGAGTTTCTGGGGCATTGGGGGCCCTGGTGAGCCACCTGACCCTCTACAATATTGCTCACACACCTGGTGTGGCAACAGATCTGAGTCACATGGAGACCAGAGCAAAAGGCTACCTTGGACTGGAGCGGCTGCCATATTGCCTAAAAGGTTGTGATGTGGTGGACATCTCAGCCCGGTGTGCCCAGGAAGCCAGGGATGACACGGGATGACCCAGCACTTCCTAGGAACCTATGTTTGCGTCATTGACAACCTAGTTAACTCTATCATCCCTGTCACAGCTGAAGTTTTCAAGAAGCATGGCGTGTACAACCCCAACAAGATCTTAGGTGTGACAACCCTTGATGTCGTCAGAACAAACACGTTTGTGGCAGAGCTAAGTAAATCCAGTTGGAGTCAATGTGCCTGTCATTGGTGGTCACACCGGGAAGACGATCATGCCCCTGATCTCTCAGAGAACTCCCAAGATTGACTTTTCCCAATACCAGCTGGCCACATTCACCAAGAGGATCCGGGAGCCTGGCACAGAAGTCTTGAAGGGCAAGGTTAGAGCAGGTTCTGCCACTCTATCCATGGCTTATACTGGAGCCTGCTTTGTCGTCTCCCTCGTGGACACCATGAATGGGAAGGAAGGAGTCGTTGAGTGCTCTTTTGTTCAGTCCAAAGAGACAGAGTCTACTTATTTCTCTACACCCTTGCTATTGGGGGAAAAGGACCTGAAGAAGAACCTGGGCACTGGCAACATCTCCTTTTGAGGAGAAAATGATGGCCGATGCCATCCCTGAGCTGAAAGCCTCCATCAAGAAAGGCAAGGACTGTCAAGAACATGGAGTAGAGAGGTTTGAGCCTTGAGCAGCAGCAGCATCCTAACCTATTCAGCATCATGTCATTGGAACCACTTGAGAATCTAATTTGCTTTGATAGAGGGTATTGTATCAGTATCAGCATCCCTTCTAAATTATGGCTGGTCATTGTGTTGATAATGACAATAAAACAGGTTCTGGTTTTCTTTAAACAAATTGAAGTAATAAAAATAATCTCAATTAACAAACTCCAAATATACAAATTCCCACACAGAAACAAAACAATGTAAAAACAAAAACAATAAACAAAACAAAAATCACCAAACACACACACACAAAGACAACATATATCCCTCTGAAATTTACTAATAGTGTACTAAAGGCCATTATATGATATAATTGAAATCCCAGACAAAGAATTCAAAAGAACAGATTTAAATATAATCATAGAGCTCAAGAAGGACAGAAATGCAAATATGTCCTAAGAAATACAAAGACCTGAATGAAAAAGTAAGGCAATTTAGGATATAAAAATAGAATTTCACACAAAAAAATAGAAATATTGAGAAAAAATCCAACTGATACTGGAAATAAAACACACAAGGTCAAATATAAAGTTCATTGGAAAGGCTTACCAGTAAAATAGAAAACATCAACAACAGAACATTAAAGCCTGAACACAAGATAAATTATAAAGAACATGTGCCAAAGATCAGATTTGGCACCAGAGGGTAAACTGAGGCAGGCAGCCCATGAGGGGTCAGTGTTGAGAGCAGATGACTCAAGTGGATCCAGATGCCTACAGGGGCTACAGCAGTTTGAGATGGAAAAGGGGGAAATCAGACACTCACACACTCAGAGTGGTTGCAGCAAGGACAAGCTCCCGAGATTTATTTCTTCTCTTGACCCACTTTTATACCCCTTGAAACAAAAGTTTCTTTGTTTGTTTTAAATTAGGAAGAAAATTACCTCATAGCCACAAGTTACACATTTCCCAGAAATAATCACCATAAAAACAATCTTCCAAAACAGATCAAATTCACGACACAAAAGAAAATTACAACAGGATATTGATTACGCATTTCTTATATGAAACTTCCATCTAACTAAACAAGTGTCATCTTTCTTTCCAAAAGCTCATAGTAATCTCAAAGCAGTAATATTTAGTCATTGATTAACAAACTTTTTACAAGCCATGTCTGTAGTAGCCAGTTTTTCCCTATGCTTGGATGATGACAGCCTATGCTTACGAAGGAGCAAATCATCTTTCTTATGTCTTATTTTTGAAGTTCTGATTGGTTAAGCTGGCTAATCATCTGTTTTCTGTTCTTATACTCATAATGGAATTATTTTCTCTTTATTATAACCTTATTTCCTGGTACACACACACACACACACAAAAACCTGTTATCCCTAGATCACAAGAGCAAATAACTCAGGCCCAATCTAGAGGCTATGCCTACTTTGATCATTAGCTTGTCCCAAACCTATTCTTCTTACCTCTACAATTATGTCCTTATAATGCGTGAATGCTCACTGTACTCTTCTCTCTAACTCAATCAGCTTTTGCCATTCTATCAGGAAAGGGCACACATTATTCTTAATTCTAACTTCAAACTTTCTATCAACTGTCCTAATTCCCTAACTTTATATTTTCTATCAACTACCCTAATTTCCCAAAATTAGTTAAATCAATCTAACCATTTTTTTAAAAACTTACTTAAATCAAGTCAGAAATTCCATAAAATTAGTAATTCCTCTAGAGAGCATTATCTCAAGAATTGTCCTCTTCATATTGATCTGCAAAAAGCTTGCCCAGCAGAACAGCCTATCATCCAGGAGGTAATCTCACCAAATGATAGATAGTGAGGGACTCTTGATGTCTACTTACAACGAGTCGAATTAACGAGGAGTACTGCTGTGACGATCATGAGAAAGCACATCGGTAGCAACAAGCAATCCTGGGACAAAGTCTCTGGTGTTGTGCTGCACCAGAGCTCACCCATCTCAGCTGAGCAAGATGGAAAGCCATCTCCAGGAAGCTTACTTGCTCACTGCAGCTCTTCTTGCATGGAGTCCACCAACTATGCAGTCAAGGTCAATGATAAATGTAAATGTGTCTATGTGCATGCAGACAAAAACTTGGGACATTAGGAAATGTGCAAATATATGAGTTGTATGTTTTTATTTACACAGAAAAATGAGAATTGTGTCAACAGCACAGAATATATTTTCAATAAAATCACAGAAGAACACAACTCTAAAGAAAGAGAAATCCATCTAAATTCAAGAGGTATACAGACCACCAATTTGGTAGGACCAAAAACGAATCTCTGTGCATCATGTTTTGATGACCACTATGCCAGCTCAACAAAAGATGTAAAAGGAATATTCAGGCTGAAAAAAAAAATTGACACTCTGAAGAGGCCAAAGACAGTTCGGGAAGGAAGAAAATGAGCAATATCAGGACAGTTAATCAAAACAAGCCTAAGGGGAATAAAACACAAACTCAATCAAAATACATGTGTTCTAATAAAATGTCTAAATATTAGTAAGTACAAATATTAGCAGGTTGTATTAGAAGTTCATTTATATCTTTGCAGTGACTCCAAGAAATATACCTCACTATAAAGAATAGACAATATTTGCAAGTAAAAGTGATAGAAAAAAGGTATTCCATGCAAATTGTAGTAAGAAACAAGCAGGTATAGCTATGTAACTATATTGAAACATAGACTTCAAACAAAAACCTAATCAAAAATTTAAAAAAAAATTCCATATGCATTAAAGGAATAATCTATTTATTGGAAATTACATTTTAAAAATATAGTCACGAAATGTGTCGTAAAATCACTAATTACAGCACAGAAAGAGAAGACTTCAATGCTTCAATTCTGTACTCTCACCATATACATCCTTCTCAGCAGCCCATGGAACTTCATCAAAGGTATATCACATATAGGACACAATACAAAGCAAGCCTCAAAGAGAAAAAAAAGAAAACCCTGAAATAACATCATGTATTTTTATGAGCACATTGGAATAAGCTAAATTTCAAGAAGGAAATTATGAGTACTCAAAACATAAACTCATATGAATCATAAAACACACTATGAAATGATGAATGAGGCATTAAGGAATGCAAAGAGGATATGAAAATATACCTAAAATTGAACGAAAATGAACATACAACATTCCAAACTCTGTGCAATACGATGGAGGTAGTAAAAGACATTTAAAACTCCAACTGCCTAAACCAAAAAATTAGAGAGAACTAAAATAAATAATTTAAACATGCACTTTAAGAACTGGGGGGGGGGGGGGGGAGAGCAGTGGCAAACCAAAGTCTAAAGCAGTAGACCTGGTGAAATAATTAAGATTATATCAGAAATTAGTAGAAATGAAGTGGAAAATATACAACCAATGAATTGAAAAGTTAGTTTTTGGAAAGATAAATAAGAATGAAAACACTTTAGTCAAAACTAATCAAGAGAAAATCCACATTAATAAAACCGAGATGAAGCCAGGCAGTGGTGGCGCATGCCTTTAATCCCAGCACTCGGGAGGCAGAGGCAGGCGGATTTCTGCGTTGGAGGCCAGCCTGGTCTACAGAGTGAGTTCCAGGACAGCCAGAGCTACACAAAGAAACCCTGTCTTGAAAAAAACAAAACAAAACAACAACAACAAAAAAACAAAAAACAAAAACAAAAAAGGAGAGAGAGAGAAATGACCAATACAGTGAACTAGTCAGAGGCCCACGACTGGAAAAGTCATAGGCCTTAGGGATGAAACTATTACTTTCATTTTGTAAATGGGCCTGAGGGCAAACTGTCTCCTAAATATCTATGTTTGTATGCCCTCCACTTTTATTAAAGAAGCTTCTTTGTGTAAAAAGCAGTTAATACAGAAACTCTTGGCTAGTCAACGAGCCAAAAACAAATGAGTGTTATTCATAAACTGCATGTCCATATGCCATCCCTCCCAGTGTTCATGGAACATCACAGAAGACAGAATAATAATAGGAAGGATGCAAGAGCTGGATAATGCAGAGGAAGATGGTGAAATGTTTTCTTATGGGCATTACCTGGCTGTGTCACTCATGAACTCACAACCGCTGAGTTGGCCTACAAAGAGACGATATGAGAGTGAACCCGTAATTGTTCAATTATAAATGGGGCATTGACTTGCCCAGATGAGGGCATGGCTAGCTAGTGTTGTTAAGGGCAAGGAAAGCGTTGCCTTTGGTGGTTTAACTACTGGTGAGTTATTCATGATACACTGAATAGCTTCAGGCACATGTCCATGTGAGTGGACCTGGTTAAACCTGTTTGATTAAAATCAAAACAGAAAAGACCTGAAGACAAGTTGGTTGCTTGGTTGAAGGACTAGGGGCTAGTGGAGTTGGAGAAAGATAGGAGAAGTAGAGTAATGAGTGTCTCAAGAATGTATTATATGTGTTTGAATTCTATTTACTAATTGGGAAAGGGGAAATGAAAACGGACATTTTTATTTTCAATTTCTATTATTTTCCTTTTTTATTAGATATTCTCTTTATTTACATTTCAAATGTTATCTCCATTCCTGGTTTCCCCTCTGAAAACCCACTATCCCCTCCACCATGCCCCTGCTCCCCAACCCACCCACTCCTGCTTCCTGGCGCTGGCATTCGCCTATACTGGGACATAGAACCTTCACAAGACCAAGGGCCTCTCCTCCCATTGATGACCAACTAGGCCATCCTCTGCTACATATGCAGCTAGAGTCATGAGTACCACCATGTGTTTTCTTTACTTGGTGGTTTAGTCCCAGGGTGCTCTGGGGGTGCTGGTTAGTTCATATTGTTGTTCCTCCTATGGGGATGCAAACCCCTTCAGCTACTGGGGTGCTTTCTCTAGCTCCTTCATTGGGGACCCTATACTCAGTGCAATGGATGGCTGTGACCATCCACTTCTGTATTTGCGACTTGCAATTTCTTTCTTTTTTTTTTTCTTTTTTTTTTTTTTTTTTTGCTATTTATTTCATTTACATTTCCAATGCTATCCCAAAAGTCCCCCACACGATCCCCCACCCACCCACTCCCACTTCCTGGCCCAGGCATTCCCCTGTACTGAGGCAGATAAAGTTTGCACGACCAATGGGCCTCTCTTTCCACTGATGGCCAACTAGGCCATCTTCTGATTCATATTCAGCTAGAGACACAAGCTCGGGGGGGGGAGGGGGGGCGGGGTACCGGTTAGTTCATATTGTTGTTCCACCTATAGGATTACAGATCCCTTTAGCACCTTGGGTACTTTCTCTAGCTCCTCCATTGGGGGCCCTGTGATCCATTCAATAGCTGACTGTGAGCATCCACTTCTGTGTTTGCTAGGTCCCAACATAGTCTCACAAGAGACAGCTATATCAGGATCCTTGCAGCAAAATCTTGCTAGTGTATGCAATGGTGTCAGCGTTTGGAGGCTGATTTTGGGATGGATCCCTGGATATGGTAGTCTCTAGATGGTCCATCCTTTTGTCTCAGCGCCAAACTTTGTCTCTGTAACTCCTTCCATGGATGTTTTGTTCTCAATTCTAAGATGGAGCAAAGTGTCCACACTTTGGTCTTCATTCTACCGGAGTTTCATGCGTTTAGCAAATTGTATCTTATATCTTGGGTATCCTAAGTTTCTGGGCTAATATCCACTTATCAGTGAGTACATATTGTGTGAGTTCTTTTGTGATTGGGTTACCTCACTCAGGATGATGCCCTCCAGGTCCATCCATTTGCCTAGGAATTTCATAAATTCATTCTTTTTAATAGCTGAGTATTACTCCATTGTGTAAATGTAGCACATTTTCTGTATCCATTCCTCTGTTGAGGGGCATCTGGGTTCTTTCTGGCTATTATAAATAAGGCTGCTATGAATATAGTGGAGCATGTGTCCTTCTTACCGGTTGGAATATCTTCTGGATATATGCCCAGGAGAGGTATTGCTGGATCCTCAGGTACTATGTCCAATTTTCTGAGGAACCACCAGACTGATTTCCAGAGTGGTTGTACAAGCTTGCAATCCCACCAACACTGGAGGAGTGTTCCTCTTTCTCCACATCCTCACCAGCATCTTCTGTCACCTGAATTTTTGATCTTAGCCATTCTGACTGGTGTGAGGTGGAATCTCAGGGTTGTTTTGATTTGCATTTCCCTGATGATTAAGGATGTTGAACATTTTTTCAGGGGCTTCTCAGCCATTCAGTATTCCTCAGTTGAGAATTCTTTGTTTAGCTCTAAGCACCATTTTTTAATGAGGTTATTTGATTTTCTGGAGTCCACCTTCTTGAGTTCTTTATATATATTGGATATTAGTCCCCTATCTGATTTAGGATAGGTAAAGATCCTTTCCCAATCTGTTGGTGGCCTTTTTGTCTTATTGACGGTGTCTTTTGCCTTGCAGAAGCTTTGCAATTTTATGAGTTCCCATTTGTCAATTCTCAATCTTACAGCACAGACCATTGCTGTTCTATTCAGGAATTTTTCCCCTGTACCCCTATCTTTGAGGCTTTTCCCTACTTTTCCCTCTATAAGTTTCAGTGTCTCTCGTTTTATTCTTGGAAAGATCAGGAATTCAAGGCCCATACCTAACCATGATAAAAGCAATCTACAGCAAACCAGTAGCCAACATCAAAGTAAATGGTGAGAAGCTGGAAGCAATCCCACTAAAATCAGGGACTAGACAAGGCTGCCCACTTTCACCCTACCTATTCAACATTGTACTTGAAGTCCTAGCCAGAGCAATTCGACAACAAAAGGTGGTCAAGGGGATACAAATTGGAAAGGAAGAAGTCAAAATATCACTTTTTGCAGATGATATGATAGTATATATAAGTGACCCTAAAAATTCCACCAGAGAACTCCTAAGCCTGATAAACAGCTTCAATGAAGTAACTGGATATAAAATTAACTCAAACAAGTCAATGGCCTTTCTGTACACAAAGAATAAACAGGCTGAGAAAGAAATTAGGGAAATAACACCCTTCTCAATAGTCACAAATAATATAAAATACCTTGGTGTGACTCTAACTAAGGAAGTGAAAGATCTGTATGATAAGAACTTCAAGTCTCTGAAGAAAGAAATTAAAGAAGATCTCAGAAGATGGAAAGATCTCCCATGCCCATGGATTGGCAGGATCAATATAGTAAAAATGGCTATCCTGCCAAAAGCAATCTACAGATTCAATGCAATCCCCATCAAAATTCTAACTCAATTCTTCAATGAATTAGAAAAGACAATCTGCAAATTCATCTGGAATAACAAAAAACCTAAGATAGCAAAACCTCTTCTCAAGGATAAAAGAACCTCTGCTGGAATCACAGTGCCTGACCTAAAGCTTTACTACAGAGCAATTGTGATAAAAACTGCATGGTACTGGTATAGAGACAGACAAGTAGACCAATGGAATAGAATTGAAGACCCAGAAATGAATCCACATACCTATGGTCACTTGATCTTTGACAAGGGAGCAAAAACCATCGAGTGGAAAAAAGACAGCATTTTCAACAAATGGTGCTGGCACAACTGGCAGTTATCATGTAGAAGAATGCGAGTTGATCCATTCCTATCTCCTTGTACTTGGGTCAAATCTAAGTGGATTAAGGAACTCCACATAAAACCGGAGACTTGCAATTTCAATATCTCTCTGCACTATAAAAGTGCTTGTATGCTAAGTTCATTCTAATAATGGTAACAAGACAGAGATAGCAACTGACACTGGAGTGCTGGGAGCATAGTGCTTCTATCTGAAGAATGATCACAGACCTAAATGCAAAGGTGTTCATAAGCAAATTGAGTCATTTTAATTAGAACTTTAGAATACATACTTCTTGACAGCACAGAACACAGTGTTTTACACTTTACCTTTTTTCTGTGCCTAAATCATTTTAGTATGTATTTGGAACATAATAAATACATATTTTTTGAAAGAATCCTTTATCAAATACCAGCACACGATCTGCAAAGTTAACTTTCACATTCAGCTAAATTAAAGGGCTTCCTGGTTGTACTGGCTAGTTTTGTGTCAACTTGACACAGCTGGAGTTACCATAGAGAAAGGAGCTTCAGTTGAGGAAATGCCTCCATGAGATCCAACTGTAAGGCATTTTCTCAATTAGTGATCAAGGGGGAAAGGCCCCTTGTGGGTGGGACCATCTCTGGACTGGCAGTCTTGGTTCTATAAAAGAACAGGCTGAGCAAGCCAGGAGAGGCAAGCTAGTAAGGACCATCCCTCCATGGCCTCTGCATCAGCTCCTGCATCCTGACCTGCTTGAGTTCCAGACCTGACTTCCTTTGGTGATGAACAGCAGTATGGAAGTGTAAGCCAAATAAACCCTTTCCTCCCCAACTTGCTTCTTGGTCATGGTGTTTGTGCAGGAATAGAGACCCTGACTAAGACACTGGTCAAGCATTTGTACCTAAGCTCAGTTCCCTACCTCCCATGCAAAAGTTGAGCATGGCAATATACACCTGAATCTACAACACTACGGAGTGGAGACAGACAGATCCAGGGTACTCATTGGCTAGCCAGTCTAGCCAAAATGGCAAGCTTCTAATTTAGTAAGAAATCCTGTCTCATTTAGGTGAACAGTAACTTACAAAGACACCTAATGTCCATCTTTGTACCATACATGTGCATACACTCACATACTACACACACACACACACACACACACACACACACACATGCATACATACACATACATGCATACATACACTTACTACACATATATGCATACATACACATATTATACACACAGGCTTTATAAAAAGCCATACAGGAAAGGCATGATCAAAATGTGAAACAAACCAACTAAAACATGGTTTCGTGAGCCATAAAACTACAGAACACTGCAATTCAAGGTTCCCCTCTGAGCTGCATAGGTTTGTGTCTTGAAATTCAACCATAATCTGAGGTTCTATCTAATTGTGACTGATAATGACGTTATTATACTGCAGTTCATTATTTATCAAATTTTAGATTGATTCTGAAGGCTAAACCTGAGAGGGTTAATTACCATAACAGAACAGCATATAAGAGCTATAAATCCTAATGGTAAAATAGTGATGCAGAGCAGAGAGAAATTGCCAGAGAGAAGAACTGAGGAGAAACACAGCGACCCTCAGTTCCTTGTTTCATGTAATGGGGAGTCAAGGTCAGTGACAGCAAATTTCCCAAATAATGCATCAGTTAGTGGCATGTTCAACTGAAAGTAATAAGAAAATGGGCCAAAAAAAGAAAGAAAAAAAAAGAAAGAAATAAAGAAAATGGGCATTAAGAGTAATGGGATGGACATGAGAGCATTGGTCTCAACCCTGGGTGGGTAACCTTGTCAATGCTTTAATGAGGGTATGAGATCTTTGTGTCCTTTCTTCTATTGTACAACTACAAAATGGCTGTTGCTTTCCCCAACTTCCTGTTAATACTCAAGGCAGGAAGAAGGGGGACAGCCAAATCTGGAGGGGGAAATGCTGTTGAATGTGGATATGAGTGAGTCACTTCCTAGCATCTGCCATAAGAAGGAATGACAATTCAGTATCTAATTTGTCACCTTCCAAGTAGTATTGTTAACAACGGACAGATTGTGGGAGCAACAAACTGAGCTAAAAAGCCTCATTCTGTATAGCAGGGAACCAAGAATAAATTCCTAAGTTGATCCATGAGGAAATAAAGGTAATAAACAGAAATTGTGAACAAAGAAAAATTAAAGGCAGCTCAGACACAGGAATGGAGATGAGTCGTTGGGGGAATTGTGTTCTTTATTACAAACATTTATTCCAGAAATGCAGATAGGCTGACTCGTGTTCAGGAAGCCTCTCTCACCATGGATGCAGCTGGAGAGGGCAATCTTGTTGGCCTTCATTTAGTCTGCAGCAAGTACAATAAGAGATCCATGCACGGTGATGTATGGTAAAAGAGAGAATGTCATGGGTGATTTGAGATGAAGGTTAGGAAAGCCTCTGTAAGAGCTGGGACAGAAAAGTCAACCAGAAAAGTTGGCTGCAGGTCTATTGTCATCTCAGAAATTTGATTCCCAATGTCACAGCAGACATTAATCAGGTTCTGGCTTTAACGGTTATTGATCAGGCCATCAGGGTAACACTGACCAGCCTGATCCAAAACAGTGAAATAAACTGTTCAGGGCTGATCTTGAGGCCGCTGTATTAATATGGTTTCTGGGGCCCTAAAACAATATTAACTCTAATGAAATATAGCCCAATCTTTGGCTTCTAACAGAATATAGACTTTATCTAGACCTTAAGAACTTCTAGCTGGGAGGCATGTGTTATAATCCCATCTCTTGGGATGTTGAAGTAGGAGAATTGTGAGTTTAAGACAACTCTGTGTTGCACACACACACACACACACACACACACACACACACATTCCTAAATACATAAGTACAACCTGCTTAGTCTATATATTACTTGTATTCACGTTTTAAGAGCTGTCTATTTGGAATTGGATAACTAATTGGTGTGCCCTTCTCTGGGAAAGACTATTTCTCTTGATTTCAATATTCCTAAGTTCCCTGTAGATCTTTGTGCAGGGTTGAGGCCCCGGGCTTCTCCTGCCCGTGTTAGCATGTCTATTGTCATTGCCCTTGCTCAGCTCATGCCTAAACAGTCATGTTGGTGAGACTTTACAGGTTTATCTCCTGCTATATAACAAATTCCATGTCCCTTCAGCTCTGACAACCTCTGTGCTCCTCCTTTGCATTATTCCCTAAGCTGGAGTTTTATTGTAGATGTATCCCCTAGGACTGGTCTTTACAACTCAGCATTTTTGTTAGTTGTGATTTTTCTGTAGTAGTCTCTGTTGCAAAGAGAAGTTACCTTGATGAGGCATAGGGACTATACTTATTTATGAGTATGAGAACAAATATTTAGAGTGTATTTAGTTAAAGATTATGCTTTTTTAATAAAGAGGCAGTTGGAGTTTATCCTCCAATATACTTGACTTCACTTGACCTTGGTATTGGGCCAGGTTTCTGGTATCAGGCATGATTTCCTTCCTGCTGAGCAGATCTTAAGTCCAATTAGGGAGCTCTTTGTTATTACTGCTAAGGAGTAACATGGCTGCCATGACCTCACTCTTATTTTTATCATACATCCTTGTTTTTTGTGGTTCTTAGGTGTCATAGCTGGGTAGAACTACTGGTTCTGTCCTTTAGAAGTTTGCATGGCACCTTATGGAACATGAAAGCTAGTCCGAGAAGGGAGGTTTTCGGGTCCATTCCAGCTCAGGGGCCTCTGGGTCTTGTCTCTGACCATACCATTCTGAACACATCTGATTTCATCTCTAATTCTTAATTGCTCAGAAAGTATGGGTTAGTTACTTTTCTAATCAAATAACCGACAGATAGTGACTTAGGGACTCCGGAGTGATTGGCTCACATTCTCATCCCTCGAAGCAGGAGGATATGGAAGCAGTGGCTCCAGATTGTGGCAACAGGAGAAAGGTGGCTGTTTTCTCTTATCTCCAAGGACCAGAAATTCAGAGTGGAACAGGAAGGGGGTCAGACTATACACCTCCAAGGTCTGCTCCCTGGAAATATGCTTCCTCTAACAATTCTCCACCTCCTGAAGGTCCGACAACCTCCCACAAGCTCCTGTTGGGGGTCTCGCCTTCAAATCACAATATCTAAATGTGTTTAGTAAATGCCATGCCTATTCTGACCGGAGCTGAAGGAACATCTTGCCCCTAAGAGAGAGATTGTGATTTTTATTATTTCTGTTTACATCAGGTGTGTCTGCATGCCCAAGTTCCAAGCAAGGACATTTGGCTAAAATAAGTCATAATGTGTTGAGGATGTTTACCAGATGTCTTCTTAAACAAGAGGGAATTCCTACTTCTACCTTCCTATTTTCAAATGTCAGGCATGCTGACACAGTGACTCCTGAGCAGCTATAGAGGACTATGAACTGATCCTAAAATAGAAGCCATGAGGAAAAAAAAATATCCAAGTTTTTTGAGTCTGGGGATGTGGTGTGTGTGTGTGTGTGTGTGTGTGTGTGTGTGTGTGTGTGTGTTCGATTCTTTGTGCACTTCACATCATGCACCCAATTCCACCCATCTCTCCATCCTTTTGTCTCCACCCTCCACCCTGGCAATCTCAAAATAAAATAAACAAAACCAAATATCTTGCGGGGGAAGCTGCAGTGTGTCACAGTGTGCCCCACAGTACACCCTTTTGTCCAAACAGCTTTACTTGTAAATGTTCATTGCAAAGAGTTATTGATCTGGTTTGAGGTCTCTGGCTTTTCAGCACTGGGTCTTCACAGAGACTTCTCTCAGATATCCTGTTATCTTGGAGATCCTGCAGCTTTGGGTCTGCAAGACTGGCCCCTTTAAACACTGTATCAGTTCATAGATGGGGTAGATGTTGGGGTGGGCCATCTCAAAGCCCTGGATCTGGACCTGGGTGGTATCTGACTTGGTCAACCCACCAGTTTTCCTGCACCCACACCACCAGGGCCAGTTATCTAGCACTGACCTGGCTACCTCACCCAATACCACAGCTGGCAAGGGGCATGGCCAACTCTCCTGGAGATGCCCTCCTTCAAAGCTATTCTTATACAAAAATCAATTCCCACAATGATTAAACTCTGTTGGTGAAATCCTACATATTGGTATCCAGTTCAAATCTGGCTAAGCAGGTGGATACTCCGAGGGGTCAGGTTGGGCATAATGCATTCCTTTTACCATCAATCTCAAGTCCAGAAAACTCAGCTAGAGAGACTTCTACTTCCGAAATGCCCATCAGAGGCAAACAGAAAGAAGGTATCTAAGCTGTCAATCAAAAAGAACATAAGGCATGGAGAGGATGAAAAGAAGGAGATTCCTGCTATTCGTGGTTTAGGTCAAATCTATCACAACTCTTTCCAGTGTTGCTCAAGATTTGATCAGTGGTTTTGCGTTGCAGAATGTATCTGATTTCCATTCTCTCCTTTCCATTCTGTTAATTCTGTGTCACTATTTACAGTAATACAAAAAAATACTCTCCTTTGTCCTAGAAAAATAAAATAGCTCTCCTCACTGTTTTTACTTGTAGCTTGGAACTTTTCACTTTGAAACACAGAGAGCATGAAGAATCCTGGGCCAAAGGCAACACATGGCCCAGTGTTTAATTTCCATACTTGCCATTTTTCCAAAATTATATTTGATATTGACTTTTAATTTTATACTACTGTGGTCAGAAGAGATTCTTGGGATAATTTCAACCATGTTAAGTTTTATTTACAGCCTAACAATAAACAATTGTAAAGGCTGTTTTGTGTGTATCTGAGCACGTAATGAAGTTAGATGTGTTCGTTGTTCTTAGTAGAGCTGTTAGGTCCATTTGATTTATAGTGTATGGTGGTTTCTATTTGTGTGGCATGCCTATAGACTGAATTTAACTACTATTGTGATATTGACTGGTTCCCATATTTGGTTTGTGTGTTCAGGTGTTCCGTAGTTGATTAAACTATAATTACAAATGCAGATATTTGTAATTATGATACACTTTTGATTAATTAACCTCTTTACAACTGTATGATTAACTTCTTTTCTATTGGGAGAGGTCTTGGTTGAAACTATATTTTTCACATTTAAATGTTGCCATTACCATTTACTTACTCTTTTTAGTTACTATTTGTATGACCTACCTTTTCCTTTGTGTAGGGGTGTGGCAGTGGACATGTGCACAGACATGAAGAAAGTACCAATCACTAGCAGGTGTCTTCCTCCCAACTCATCCAGGTTGGCTGGCCAGCAATGCCCATAGATCCACCTGTTTGCACTTTCCAGACCTGAGGTTACAGATGTGCCTGGCACATCTGGCTCCATACATGAGTCCTGGGGTCTGAACTCAGGACCTCAGGCTTGCATGTCAAGTCCCTCACTGATTGAGCCAATCTCCCAGAACAAACTACTTTTTCTATCTCTTCTCTTTCAGCATATATGTTCCCTTAAAGGTAAAGTGAGTTTCTTATAAGTATCTTTGTTATGTTCTACTATGTCCATTTTAATTGATGAGCCTAATATATTTAAATTTATTGTAATCACTGATAGGTAAGGACATACCATTGACATTTTGTAAATTTATTTTTTTATCCTTTTTACACTCCCTTCAATCTTTAGTCTTTTATTTTCTTTGTGATCACATAGATCTTTATCATGGTATGCACTGATTTCTTTATCTTGCTCCACTGTGTGCTTACAAGAAATTTTATATTTCTGTTCATCATAAAAGCCACATAAAAATCCTAGACTTATCAAAGTTTTTTAGCTGATAGTTAGCACATATTTTACAACACAACAACTATATTCTTTTTTACCTGCATTTTAGTCCATTCAGGCTACAATTCATCATACCCATTAGACTGAGAACTTACAAATAACATAAATATTCTAACAATAATTCTATATACTAATCAATCAATGCTTTATCAATATTGGCTTTTCCTTTTGCCTTCTGTCTGTGTGATCATGTGTGGGGAGGGAGCAGACTCTGGGGCATCTTTTATAAGAACAGTTTTGCAAACAATTCTCTGTGCATGAAATAATACTGTTCACGTAGGAAATACATATTTTTCAACAGATGAGTGAATTCAAATGGATTGGAACATGATTTTACTTCTTAATTAAGTTGGTATATCTGAGGTGAATTTTAATATCTAATATTTGTTTTTCTATTAAAAAAACTTTGATTGCAAGTATTTAAATTAAGCTTCATTGAGAGGGAGCAGACATTCATTACTTTAACATGTAAAATGTGACAGACTTTCAAAGTATCTTTGTCTGGTCATGTATTGAGCTCTCTATAAGCATCGCTTGCCTGGTATCAAGTACAACAAACATTTTTAATACTTCATTCTTTTCTCTTCTCCCTTCATCCACCACTCAGGCAATTTCAATTACAGAAGTCATGTGGGCTTCCCTAAGGACAAATATAGATTTCAAAATGTCAACTGCACTAGCAGGAATGTGATTGCTTTCCCATTTCTTCTCTGGCATTTCTTGTTCATATGCTCATAGCCATATCTTTCTGAAGGGTTTAACAGTCTTATTGCTTGCAGATGATCTGCAGTACTACTGTTAATATTTCCTTTCTCTTGAGAATATTCTAGATTTTAGGGAAACACCCAATGCTCAAATGTAGGAACGTCTCCAGCATTTTGAAAATCCTATACATTGACTTTCATTTCCAATAGTCAGCAAAGATAATAAATCAAAATACCACAATAAACTAAGAGAGTTAGTAAGATGAAAAATTTTATGTAACTTTCTCCTAATGGATACAAAATGGAGAACTGATTATGTCCTTGTGGTGCTGAACTTTATATGTCAATTTGACTGAGCTTTCTGGTGACTAAATTGTTAGCCAAGTGTTTATGGCTCTGTCCCACATGTGTGCTTTGGGATATGAGTCACTGAAATTGATTAAGCAAAATGCTTTGTCCAATATTGGTGGTCCTTATCCAATCAGTTGAAGACCTGAAAAGAAAGAAAGAAAAAAATCCACTTTAGCATGAGTAGAAGGATATACCTACTGCCCTGCTGATTAAAATAGGGTACTAACCTTTTAATGTATTCAGACTTTAACTTGACATTGGTGCCTATTGACTATCAAGTCTGCCAGTTTCCAAACTTGTACTCTATCAGACTGGAATTTTATCGTTAGCTTTTTCAGGTCCTCAGCTTAATGATCACTCAACCTGCAAAATCACATGAGTCCGTTCTTTATAACCTGCCTACACACACACACACACACACACACACACACACACACACACACAAAGCATGTATATGTTATATGTTATACCATGGTTCTGTTGATTGCTTCTCTAGAAATCCTAGATTCATAAAGTCCTGAACATCATGTTTAGATTCTTAGTTGCTCTAAACAAAGTGAAAGACAACTGGGTTGTATTTAGCAGGAAGGGAACGTTTAAGAGAAAATGGAAAGCATTAATTTTCCTGAGATCTTCTCTTACCTTCACTCCTTTCCTCTATATGCCTCCTAAAGACATCACTTTATCCAAAGCCATTCAGAGGTGGGGGGAGGGAAGGAGGGAGGGAGGGATAGAGAGGGAGGGAGGAAGGGAGAGGGGGGAGGGAGGGAGGGAGGGAGGGAGAGAGAGAGAGAGAGAGGGAGGGAGAGAGACATACACAGAGAGAGGGGGAGGGATGGAGAGAGGGAGGGAGGGAGGCAGAGGGAGGGGAGAGAGAGAGGGGGAAAGAGGGAGGGAGAAGGGTGAGGGAGGAAGGAAGGGAGGCGGAGAGAGAGGAGGGGAGAGAGAGACACAGAGGGGGGAGGGAGGGAGGGAGGGAGGGAGATGAGGGAGGGAGGGAGGGAGGGAGGAGGGAGGGAGGGAGGAGGGAGGGAGGGAGGGAGAGAGAGACACAGAGAGGGGGGAGGGAGGGAGGGAGGGAGGGAAAGAGAGAGGGAGGGAGAGAGAGAGGGAGGGAGAGAGAGAGGGAGGGAGGGAAAGAGGGAGGGAGGGAGAGAGAGAGGGAGGGAGGGAGGGAGAGAGAGAAAGAGAGAGAGAGAGAGGGAGAGAGACACACACAGAGAGAGGGGGAGGGATGGAGAGAGGGAGGGAGGGAGGCAGAGGGAGGGGAGAGAGAGAGGGGGAAAGAGGGAGGGAGAAGGGTGAGGGAGGAAGGAAGGGAGGCGGAGAGAGAGGAGGGGAGAGAGAGACACAGAGGGGGGAGGGAGGGAGGGAGGGAGAGAGAGGGGGAGGGAGAGAGAGGGGGGAGGGAGGGAGGGAAAGAGGGGGGGAGGGAGAGAGAGAGGGAGGGAGAGGGGGAGGGAGGGAGGGAAAGAGGGGGGGAGGGAGAGAGAGAGGGAGGTAGGGAGGGAGAGAGAGAGAGAGAGAGAGAGAGAGAGAGAGAGAGAGAGAAAGAGAAGATGTATATTTCAATACATTTATAACAAAATTCTTCAGGTGTTTACACCTCCAGCATCTTAGTTCTTTTCTGATACAGAGAAACTATAAAAATGGCAAATGATCACACAAAGAAAAACTGGATGGGCAGATTATTTTTATATGTTCCCATGCTATGATACTAAACAGGAATGAAAATTTAAAAACTAATATCATATACATAATTGAATATTCTTATTTATGTAAGAATAAATTTCAATTAAAAATCATTAGAAATAGAAACAGCAGAAAAACAATACAGTTTATACATCAGTGGAGCAAGCCTTTTTCTCCTCTAAGTCACTTCAGTTTTATGTGCAATGGGCCCAGATTAGATGAAAAACTATTATTATGCTTAAATACCTTAAGTTTAATGACATCAACAATGTACAAAAACTCAGAGACGTAATATTACAAAAGACCTAAAGGTATAATATTATAAAATTCAACAAGTATTATCATAGAATGTGGTCTTTACTCAAGAATTAGAAATGACAGGCTTAGGTAATGAATTCCATAAACTTTCTGATGGGCTATTATTGGTTGTCAACTTGACTACATATAGAATGAATTGCAATGCAGAAATGGTGGGCACCTATAGGAGATTATTTTTGCTTGGTTTGAAAAGGTTGAATCCACTTCTAGTCTGGACACTTGGCATAGCAAAACACATGCTCTTGATCTTGATTTTGAAGCAAGAAGTCCCAATTTTAATGGGTCACACCTTCTGCTGGAAGCCTATAGAAGAGCATAGAAGGAAGCTTTTGCACTTTGCCTGTTTGCCCACACCTTATTAGCACACCCATTCCTTCACAGGCCTTGGAGTCTATTTCTTTTGGATACCAGCGTATACTGAAGACCAGCCTAGAGATCCAGGCTTGTGTACTAAGCAACTACTGAATTTTTGCTCTTTCCATTCACAGCTATCCATTCTTGGATTAGCTGGACTGCAGACAGCCTGTAAGTCATTCCAATAAATCCCCATGTTGGGGTGTGTGTGTGTGTGTGTGTGTGTGTGTGTGTGTGTGTGTGTGTGTGTGTTCCAGAGGCCTCCATGAATAGACAAATACAATAGCATAACAAATAGTACAAATACAATAAGCCTGGGTTTCTCAACACTTCTATTTCCTCTAATGCCTAGAATTGGATGGAGAGAGAGAGAGAGAGAGAGAGAGAGAGAGAGATTCATTCTATAAGTTCTGTTACACTAGAGAATCCTGAATAATACAGACCTAAGGCATATCTGAGTGCATAGAAGAACTTAATTACATGAGAATAATAATCTTAGATGTAGTTTAATGAGGTTTTGGGGATAGATTTCAAGTTAGTAACAGAATGCATCAAAGTTCCAACTGCTTGAAGTAAGGAAGAGGTGAATAAACACTGGCTTACTGGTCCCTAGGTTTCAGAGGACCTTCTGAATTTGAAAAGGCTAAGAAAACAAGTTTGATTCTTGTATTCAAATCCTGAAATGTTTACACAATTTCATATCACACACCACAAAATCATAAATAGGAAAACATGACATATTTGATGAGCCACAGACAGATAGGATTAATATATGTAACTCTGAATATTGATTAGTAAATTTCTCTGATCCATTCAAATGTGTTCCAGAGGCCTTCATGGGAAATTGAAGAGATAGTACAAGTACCAATAGCCCTGGAACCATGTCTCAAAGCTTTATTTCCTCTAATTACTAAAATTGTATGTCTATTTCATATTCCTCCCACTCCCCCTTTTTTTCTTTATTCTCTTCTCCACTTCTTGCTGATGTAGGTTTCTCACATTTTAAGTGTTGAAACATACCAATTCTTACAATGAAAAATATTTATGTGACATAAAATTATTAACTATATAGATTAAAATTTTAAGTGTAATAAATTTAAACTATTTAAGTAGCTGTAAGGAAGAAATGCAAACAAGGCAAAATTGGGAAGCTCTTAAAGCACAAGTATAACTGTGCTATATAAAGAAAATATTGAGAAAAAGAGACAAAATCCAAGAAACAGTTTCTAAAAGGCAGAAGTAGGCAACCAATAAGCTCAGTACAACTATCTCAGGAAGCAAATTAAAACCAAGGTGAACATTACTTTTATTCTGAGTTGTTTGTCAAAAATTTGTGCTCTGGCAATGGTATTGGTATTGGTATTGGTATTGGTATTGGTATTGGTATTGGTATTGGTATTGGTATTGGTATTGGTAAGGATTTGGGATCTATAGGGAATCTTCATCATTGTGAAAATATTTCAAAGATTCTGTTAAGCAAGTTTCCATTATCTTACAAAGCTCAAATTGTACAATGTACATATGTACAGATTCACTGTTCCCACCTCTAGAAATTCCTTTTCTTGTATAAGAAAGTTCCTAGCATCGTTTCTGATATGGAAAAACAGTAAACAGGCCAAATGATTATGAAAAGGAAAAGCAGATGAACAGGCTATTTTGATATAGTCCCATGCTATACTAAATGGCAGTAAAAAAAAACTAGTATCTTATACATAATTGAAATTATCTATGAAAACACATGGTTAGCTAGCATAGGCAAGATGAAGAAGGATTGAATAGTGTGATATCATTTATCTGAACTCTAGAAATAAAAGTTGAAGATAAAATGTTTTCTCTCTAGATACATGTGTGTTTCTTTGTATCCAGGAAGTCAGGAGCATCATGGAGATGAAGATAAAATCATGTCCACACTTGAGAAGAACAGTGAGCAGAGGTGCTGGATCGTCACTGAAAAGGTGAGTTGTTGAATGGTTTAGATTCTTTTGAAAACTTGGTTGGGACTCCTACACAGACGTTGATTTAACAACCTTTTATATATGCAATAGTATTTTATAAATAAAATAATTCAGTGTACATCAAAGACACAGAGATGATGGGATCTTTAAAGGTATGATCATTTATTCATGACTCTTTAAGATGTATTTTTGACTGGACTCAGAACTAGAAGATCTACATCTCTTGACAGACTGTTCCTGGTATTTTTCTTTGGCTTCCTTCATTGTATTGACTAAAACATTGGCATACTTTGCAGCCTCCTCCTTTCTTTACTTAGAGTGTTATTTCTTCAGAGCAATATTTGACATGAGTGTTGAAAACATGTGGAGTTCTGATGCTGAACCACGATGCTGAATCTTGGGTGCTTTCGTCCTGGGATTTTTAACCTTCTTTGATTAATGGTTTTCTGATGATATATTGTCGAGCATCATCTTCTTAGAGAGATTGAAAAGCTTTGAGGTTCTAGCAGCTCTTTTGGATGCCAGCCACCAAAGCACAATAGGGTCTGTCAGTCAAGGAATATCCTTCTCTCCTTTTCTTCCAATAACCAACTTAGGAACACTAGGATTGGCTTCTACAATGCATCTACAGAGACTGGTCTCCTTGCTGTATAACAGGAATGCCCCTTTTGCAACACGTGGATCAAGACACTCTGCTATGAGAAAACCTTGTTAGTCATTCCCTCCAATCCTTAGGACCATACAGCCCTACTACTCTTCACCTAGATCGGCAGCAGCTACTTCTGGGACTACTTCTCATAGAAAGTATAAAGCTTTCATCCATCACCCAGTTCAATGAGTTTCTGACAGATGGGAAAGAGATATCCAACCTCATCTTGACATACTTTCTTAGAAGATTCCATGAGAAGGAGTAGAAGATAATTATTTAAAACAAAATAAACATAATAAAAAGATGGATGGCAATTTTAAATGTATGAATTAAAAGGTAGACAAGGGAAAATTGATAAGTAAAAGAAGAACTTATTGATAGGAAATTATATACATATAATATAATAGCTAACACATTAATTGTAGCCAAGAATCCCGCTGTATAGCCTAAAATTGAAAATTGGTTTTCTTGTACAGCCAGTTGTTTTGCTGAATTCTATGATCCAATAAATAAAGCATTTTGTCGTCCTGCCCTCTAGGTTCCAGTATTGAGTTCAGTTACAATCTGGTTTAGTTCTTTAAAATTCAGGTCACACCTCACAAGGCAGCCATTCTTTCATTTGCTTTGGTTGAAGTTACTTATCTTGAGCACATTTTTCCACTCTGTATCCCCAGGTCTTTAAATCATATTTTATATTTCTAATTAGGCTTTATACGCTTAGGTACAAATTCAATATAACAGGCAGCAAAGAGGAGTACAGCCTCAGCTCTAACTCCAGCTCTCAACATTTGCAGTCATTGGTCTCCTTCTTTCTGCCTTTGTTCCATTTGCCATAAAATGAGGGGAATAGAGAGTCCATTCATATAAGATTATTATGATAATTAAGAGAGTTTTCAGATGTGAAGTGCTTAGAATAATGCCTGACAGATACTAAGTGATTCAGATTTTGCCAGGGTCATGTAGTAGTTTCCCAAAGAAAGCATTCCATCCAGGAAGGGATAGGGAGACTCAGGACACAGACTAAAGGTCACAAATATAGGAAAGTGGGAATTGAGAAGATTCTCGAAGGTCCCTCTTCTGTAGTACACACTGCTGGAGGTGGAGACTAACCAGAGAATGGCAGAGGAGAGATTCTTTGGCTATTGAACTGCCTGGAAGTTGTGCAGAGACCTACAGAGCTGTACTTTTGTGAGGCATCACTGAGTTGGGAGGGTTTGCAATGATACAGTTGTCTTTAAGCTAACCCTCTTCCTCTAAGTGAACCCTTTATCCATATTCCAGTTAGTAATTATTTTGGTCTGTCCTGGGTTCATTTTCTGGGGTGAGTGGATGTGTGTGTGTGTGTGTGTGTGTGTGTGTGTGTGTGTGTGTGAGAGAGAGAGAGAGAGAGAGAGAGAGAGAGAGAGAGAGAAAGAGAGAGAGAAAGTGAGAGAAAGAGGTATATTGTTATGTTTCCCCAAGAAAGGCCTTTTACACAGCATGTTGTTATCATTATTATTATTACTGTCACTACTGTTTCTTTTATTGTCAATAGTAATGTAAGCTTTAGTGATGAGGAAGAGGAAAAGGATAAAGGAAGTCTATGGTGGTAGCAGAACAGTGGTCTCCACCTTATCTTTGGTTTCACTTTCCAAAGTTCCACTACTTCCAGTCAACCAAAAACTAAGTATCTGAAGTGGGAAACTCAAGAAATAAACAATTCACAATTTTCACATTGGAATGCATCCTAAACAGCATGGTGAATTTCCTACTGTTCCAACCCATTCCTCTGGAATAGTAGGTATCCTTGTCAGGCCTTTTATTCACTCCCATTATCTCTCAGTGCGCATCTCAGGGTTCATTTTGTATCTAGGTGCCACATAGCTCACTGTCCAAATAACCTTTATTCCACTTAAAAATGACATTGAGAGCCATGATGAATGATGTTGGTAATTTGGATATATCTAACAGAAGTACAAGGTGGTCCTTTTAAATGTCTTATACCATCCAAGAAAAAGATGAGAATACCTTAACATAAGCCTTATAGAGAACATCTTCCCATCATTTTTTTCAGAATATTGTTTTAATTGCTTTATTATAGTATAATCGTTGTCTGTGCCTGATTTATCAATTTTATCATAAGTATGTATGTATAGAAAAATATAGCTGTATGTGATTTGACTATCTGGGATTTCCAGGAATCCACTGATGTCTAGTGATTTCCCCATGCAAATTGGGACAACTGTAGAATGCTAATGCTGTGCATGTAATAAACAGCAAAAAATATGAGTAGACAATATAGATTAGCCAACATTTCGTGGGTTTTGCTGAAATTTTTAGCTTCTCAGATAATATTGTTTGAAGCATGAATCTACATTATCAACTTGATAATATTTTCCCCATTGGTTTCTATTATCTAATTGTTATGAGATAAAAATGTAAAAGGGGACATGGAAAGATGGCTTAACAGTTAAGAGTGATGACTGAAGCTGGGTGTGGTGGCACACGCCTTTAGTCCCAGCACTTGGGAGGCAGAGGCAGGTAGATTTCTGAGTTCGAGGGCAGCCTGGTCTACAAAGTGAGTTCCAGGACAGCCAGGGCTAAACAGAGAAACCCTGTCTGGAAAAAAGAAAAAAGAAGAAAAAAAAAGAGTGATGGCTGTTTCCATTTCCAGCACCCCTATCTAGTAGCTCATAACCTCCTATATCTTTAACTTCAAAGGATACTATATACATGAGCTTCACAAGCATTTAATATGCAGACAACTAAAAATGAAAATAAATCTAAACAAAAACTATTCTTTTAAAAAATCTAAAAAGGAGGAAAGGAGTAAAAAGAAGATTCACATATAATACAATGAATTACATATTTCAAAACATGTATATAATAAACTAAAATTCATTACCTTAATACAAAGGATCCTATCAACATAATGTGAAAATATTTATAATCTAAACTTAATAATTGTCATAGCAATAGCATTTGATATTAAATAGTGAGAACTTTTCAAACAAATAAATCACTGCTCTTATCTCAATTTAGACTTCAAAATGTTAGTCCCAAAAACTGAATGGTTGAGAAGATTAGTGTATACAGTCTAAAAGCATATAATAGGAGTTGATCATCTGAAGAAAACAAAGTATATTATAAGTGTTCTCTAGAATGAATTTTCTTCACAAGTGAAAAAAAAATACACATGTGTAATCTTTGGTTTCCAATGCACCATGGTACCTTAGTGATAGGCCAGTCTGAGTTCTCAGATATGTTTAGCAAATGTGCTCAGTGTGACTTTGCTGCTATGCATAACTTTGGATGGCTTTGCATGAATTTTGGTGGCTTTGCATGGATTTCTCCATGGTTCTGCATGGTTATACATAGGTCTGCATAGCTTTCCCCATCTTTTGGAAGTGATTTGATCCAGAACATAGCTAACCATACCCCAAGTGTGTTCTGCTACAAACAGCTACCATTATAGTTCCATGTCACACCAAATAATCACCAGATGAACAAGTAGGGAAATATCTCTCTTCCTGTTTTATCATAGTAATGCACATTAGCTAGGATACTTATTGAGAGACCTCAGACCCAGAAGATAAGATATTTTAGATGATGACTAATATTATGGTACCTTAAAAACTGTTCTAGTAAGACCAATCAACAAAAAGTACTGAGGATTGCTGATCCAAAGTGTGTATAAATATCAGTGTTTTACTGTCATGCACACTGTTTATAAAGATATTCTTTTCAATAACAAAGGCAAAATACTCCAAGGAAAGACACAAAACATGAGAAAATATTAAATAACTATTGATGTTTATGTAAAGCATTGCACCCATATAAAAGATGATCTTCCTGTGTTCCCCACAGTGTCAGGTAGGCACGAGCTGTCCGGTCTTCACAGTGTCATCATCTTCACAGTGACTTCTCATAAAGCTCCATCTCCTGCTGTTAGTGACAGAAGCAACAATTGTTTGTTTAAAGCAAGAGGGAAAGATTGCCTAGTTTATTCAGTAACCAGTTTGTTGTAGCCTATAACTGACTAAATAATGAAGTGGTGAACTAAAAATTACTCTAATGAATCTCAATACAATCTTGTTTTTAAATTTCTCTTCAACTTTGTATGTGCTGCAAGGACCCTGAAAGGGGACACATCTGAGGATAAAATGAAAATGAAAAGAGCATAGAAATGATTTCAATAACTACATGGATCTGGGCAAAGCTCAGTGGTATTTTTTGCTTAATGTATTAGTTATGCTTCTCTAGAGTCATAGAACTTAAAAATGAATATGTGTGCATACATATATATGCATGCATGAATGTATGTATAAATATAAATAAAGGCAACTTATTGGAGTGACTTACAGACTACAATGCAACTAATCCAACAACAGCCAGCTGTGAATGGAAAGTACCAGAATCTAGTGGCTGCTCAGACCCACGAGGCTGGGTGTTTCAGCTGGTCTTCTGTATAATCTGGAATCCCAAAGAAGTAGACTCCAATGGCTGTGCTGGCAAAGTGAACTCAAGTGATGAAGAATGAACAACCCCTTCCTTCTTTCCTTGTCCTTATACAGATCTCCAGCAGAAAGTAGGGCCCAGATTAAAGGTGTGCCTCAAGATCTGGATTGAATTGTATGTTGATATAGATCAAAAGCATGTGTCATCCCAGCTCAAGATCTAGATCAATAATACCTTCTCTTCCAGCCTCAAGGTCCAGATCAAAGGCATGTTGTCTTCCTATTTCAAGATCTGGATCACAGGTAAACCTTCAATTTCTGAACAGTATTTCATTATAGATATAGTCAAGTTGACAAGTGAGAGTATCTATCACCCACAGCATGATCCCAGGAACAATAATGTTAATAAATAAGAAAGTACATTGGTACAATAGTCTTGACTATATATCCCTTTCATAATGCCGGGGTGTTTCCCAAATAATAACACAAAATAAAAAAATGTAAAGAAAAGGCTACAGTTTATAAAATAATAAAGGAAAATATGTCTGAGCTTTTCTCTTTAGAGAAAAATAAATTTCTCTAAGTATAGGTCATAAATATTGATAGAAGGTTCACAGTTAGCCATACATTTGTTGTGGAAATTTTTTTTAAAAAATACACCATCCCACACTATCACCAGTTTTTCTCAGGCTCCAGCGACCCTGCTGCCTCCCTGGCTAGCCCCAAGTAGAGACCGCCCATCTCAGTTCTCTTGCTGCTGATTCTGCTCACATGCCCAGCCATCCACCCCTGTGGTCAGCGGGCCCAAATCCCAGTAAACTGGTAAAATCAAAACTCTAGAGACTTGGAATTTATAAGTCAGATTTCTATCAGTAAATTCTCACCGCAGAAAATGCCCACACAATTTACTCAGAGCCAATTGATATTGATATAAACTGCCCACCTAGATTTTTTTTCCATTTTTTATTAGGTATTTAGCTCATTTACATTTCCAATGCTATACCAAAAGTCCCCCATACCCACCCACCCCCACCCCCCTACCCACCCACTCCCCCTTTTTGGCCCTGGCGTTCCCCTGTACTGGGGCATATAAAGTTTGCAAGTCCAATGGGCCTCTCTTTCCAGTGATGGCCGACTAGGCCATCTTTTGACACATATGCAGCTAGAGTCAAGAGCTCCGGGGTACTGGTTAGTTCATAATGTTGTTCCACCTATAGGGTTGCAGATCCCTTTAGCTCCTTGGGTACTTTCTCTAGCTCCTCCATTGGGAGCCCTGTGATCCATCCAATAGCTGACTGTGAGCATCCACTTCTGTGTTTGCTAGGCCCCGGCATAGTCTCACAAGACACATCTACATCTGGGTCCTTTCGATAAAATCTTGCTAGTGTATGCAATGGTGTTAGCGTTTGGATGCTGATTATGGGATGGATCTCTGGATATGGCAGTCTCTACATGGTCCATCCTTTCATCTCAGCTCCAAACTTTGTCTCTGTAACTCCTTCCATGGGTGTTTTGTTCCCACTTCTGAGGACGGGCATAGTGTCCACACTTCAGTCTTCATTTTTCTTGAGTTTCATGTGTTTAGGAAATTGTATCTTATATCTTGGGTATCCTAGGTTTTGGGCTAATATCCACTTATCAGTGAGTACATATTGTGTGAGTTCCTTTGTGAATGTGTTACCTCACTCAGGATGATGCCCTCCAGGTCCATCCATTTGGCTAGGAATTTCATAAATTCATTCTTTTTAATAGCTGAGTAGTACTCCATTGTGTAGATGTACCACATTTTCTGTATCCATTTCTCTGTTGAAGGGCATCTGGGTTCTTTCCAGCTTCTGGCTATTAGAAATAAGGCTGCTATGAACATAGTGGAGCATGTGTCCTTCTTACCAGTTGGGGCATCTTCTGGATATATGCCCAGGAGAGGTATTGCTGGATCCTCCGGTAGTACTATGTCCAATTTTCTGAGGAACCGCCAGACTGATTTCCAGAGTGGATGTACAAGCCTGCAATCCCACCAACAATGGAGGAGTGTTCCTCTTTCTCCACATCCACGCTAGCATCTGCTGTCACCTGAATTTTTGATCTTAGCCATTCTGACTGGTGTGAGGTGGAATCTCAGAGTTGTTTTGATTTGCATTTCCCTGATGATTAAGGATGTTGAACATTTTTTCAGGTGCTTCTCTGCCATTCGGTATTCCTCAGGTGAGAATTCTTTGTTCAGTTCTGAGCCCCATTTTTTAATGGGGTTATTTGATGTTCTGAAGTCCACCTTCTTGAGTTCTTTATATATGTTGGATATTAGTACCCTATCTGATTTAGGATAGGTAAAGATCCTTTCCCAATCTGTTGGTGGCCTTTTTGTCTTATTGACGGTGTCTTTTGCCTTGCAGAAACTTTGGAGTTTCACTAGGTCCCATTTGTCAATTCTCGATCTTACAGCACAAGCCATTGCTGTTCTGTTCAGGAATTTTTCCCCTGTGCCCATATCTTCAAGGCTTTTCCCCACTTTCTCCTCTATAAGTTTCAGTGTCTCTGGTTTTATGTGAAGTTCCTTGATCCACTTATATTTGACCTTAGTACAAGGAGATAAGTATGGATCGATTCGCATTCTTCCACATGATAACAACCAGTTGTGCCAGCTCCAATTGTTGAAAATGCTGCTTTCTTCCACTGGATGGTTTTAGTTTGGTTGTGTTGGGGTGCCCAGGACTAGGTGGGGTGGGAGTGCTGCGTTCTGATGATGGTGAGTGGCCTTGATTTCTGTTAGTAGGATTCTTACGTTTGCCTTTCGCCATCTGGTAATCTCTGAAGCTAGCTGTTATAGTTGTCTCTGTTAAGAGCTTGTTCTTCAGGTGACTCTGTTAGCCTCTATAAGCAGACCTGGGAGGGTAGCACTCTCCTTAGTTTCAGTGGGCAGAGTATTCACTGCAGGCAAGCTCTCTTCTTGCAGGGAAGGTACCCAGATATCTGGTGTTCGAACCAGACTCCTGGCAGAAGTTGTGTTCCACTCACTAGAGGTCTTAGGATCCCATGTGGGATCCTGTGTGGGCCCTTGCGGGTGTCAGGTGACTCCGCTGGCAAGGTACCCCGGTGCTCGAGTGGAGTGGAAGGGACTTGTGCCCCAGGTCAGGCCCCGGGTAGCCTGCTTCCCTATTTCCCGCTGTCTCAGGTTCCGCGCGATTGGATTGGGGCAGGCACTGTGTTCCACTCACCAGAGGTCTTAGGATCCCGTGGGGAATCCTGTGTGGGCCCGTGCGGGTGTTGGGCGACTCCGCTGGCAAGGTACCCTGGGGCTCGAGTGCCCACCTAGATTTAAAAAAATTTTCCTGTAATTATTCATCCCTTTTATGATATTTATAGATACCTGTGGCTATTTAAAGCCACGCACAATCTGGATTGTCTTTCTCTTCCTCCATCTTCCTTCCTTCTCCTCTGTTCTTCCTGTCTCTGTCCCTGAAACTCTTAGCCACGCCTCCCTTTTCCCTGTCCAATCACAGGCTTCTTGTTGCACTACTATTTAAATTAATTGGTGTAAATTCTGCTACATACCCTAGGGAAAATTATAAATGACAACGATAAAAAAAAAAAAAAAAGCTCATAAGCTTCTAGAAAGAAAAATAAAATACATTATCTACCAAATAAAATGAATCAGGTTGTCTTTACCTTTTTGTCTTCAAGATTAATGCTGGAAAACAGTAGAGCACCTCATTAAACATGAAAAAAAATGTGACCATGGAGCTATGCCTAGACAAGCCTCGTCAGTGTGCACTGGCAAAAGAATAGCATTGTAGATACACTGGACTCAGAAAATATGGAACCTACACCCCCCCCATTTTAGTATTCCTTAAGGAATCTCTGGGAGGAAATATATCAGAGATTTTTAAAAACATATGTATCAATAAAATACTTTAAGACTCTTTTTAAAATTTTAATCTTATTTTTAATTTATTTTTTACACTAGATATTCCATTCCCCATCCCCCCTCCCCATCTACCCTCCAACTGCTCCACATCCTACACCTTCTCCCCACCCTACCCTGTTTCAACTCCCTGGAGCCTCCAGCCTCTTGAGGGTTAGGTACATCTTCTCTGAAAGAACAAAGACCAGGAAGTCCTCTACTATATGTGTGTTGAGTGTCTCATATCAGTTGGTGTGTGCTGTATGTTTGGTGGTCCAGTTTTGAGAGATCTCAGGGGTCCAGATTAATTGAGACTGCTGGTCCTCCTACAGGATCGCCCTTCTCCTCAGCTTCTTTCAGCCCTCCCTAATTCAACATCAGTAGTCAGCTGCTTCTGTCCTTTGAAAATATCTGCATCTGAATCTTTCATCTGCTTGTTGGGTCTTTCAGAAAGCAGTCATGATAGACCCCTTTTTGTGAGTGCTCCATAGCTTCAGTAATAGTGTCAGGCCTTGGGACCTCCCCTAGATCTGGATCCCACTTTGGGCCTGTCACTGGACCTTCTTTTCCTCAGGCCCCTCTCCATTTCCATTCTTGTAATTCTTTAAGACAGGAACAATTATGGGTCAGAGATATGACTGTGGAATGGCAACCTCATCCCTCGTTTGATGTCCTGTCTTCCTGCTGGAGGTGGGCTCTATAAGTTCCCAATCTCTACTACTATTGGGTGTTTCATCTAAGGTCCTTCCCTTTGAGTCCTAGGAGTCTCTCACCTCCCAGGTCTCTCTGGTGCACTCTGTTGGGGGGGGGTCCCCCTAACCTCCTATTTCCTGAGGTTGCCAGTTTGTATTCTTTCTGCTGGCCCTCATGGAATACCTCAAGCTGAGCAATAGTGATAAAAAGTATTGGTACAGAGACAGACAATTTGATCAATGGGATATAATTGAAGACCCAGAAATAAAACCACACACTTATGGACACTTCATCTTTAACAAAGAAACCAAAAATATACAATGGAAAAAAGAAAGCATCTTCAATAAATGGTACTGGCCTAACTGGCAATTGGTATGTAGAAAAATGAAAATAGATCCATATTTGTTGCATTGCACAAAGCTCAAGTCCAAGTGGGTCAATGACCTCAACATAAAACCAGATACACTGAATCTAATAGAAGAGAAAGTAGGAAAGAGCCTCAAACTCATTGGCATGGGGAAAAATCTCCTAAACAGAACTCTAATGACTCAGGCTCTAAGAAAAAGAATTGATAAATGGGACCTCATGACACTGAGAAACTTCTGTAAGGAAAAAGACACCGTCAATAGGACAAATTGACAACCTACCGATTGGGGGAAAAATTCATTAACCTTACATTCGACAGAGGGCCAATATCCAAAATATATAAAGAACTCAAGAAGCTAACCTCCAAAAAAGCCAAAAAAAATAAAAAATAAAATAAAAAATGGGGTATAGAGCTAATCAAAAAATACACAGCAGAGTAATGGCCAAGAAACACTTAAACAAATGGTCAAAGTCCATAGTGATTAGGGCAATGCAAATCAAAACAACCCTGAGATTCCAACACAAACCAATCAGAATGGCTCAGATCAAAAACTCACTTGACAGCACATGCTGGTGATGATGTGGAGAAAGAGGAACACACCTTCATTGCTGGTGAGATTGCAAACTGGTACAACAAATCTGGAAATCAATCTCAACATTCCTCAGAAAACTGGAAATCGATCTACCTGAAGACACAGACTCTTAAGCATATGCCCAAAAGATGGCCCACCATACCACAGGGGTGCATGTTCCACTATATTCATAGAGGCCTTATGGAAACAACCCAGATGTTCCTCAACAGAAGAATGGATACAGAAAAGGTGGTTCATTTGCACAATGGAATACTCTTCAGCTATTAAGAATGAGGGCATCATGAGTTTTGAAGGCAAATGGATAGAACTAGAAAATATCATCATGAATGAGGTAACTCATACACAAAAGGACAGACATGGTATGTACCCATTAGTAAGTGGATATTAGCCAAAAAGAAGTACACAATACCCAGGATATAATCCATAAAACTCAAGGAGGTTAACAAGCAGAAGGGTCCAAATGAGGATGCTTCAATCCCACTTGGAAGAAAGAAGAAAGCAATCACAGGAGTCAGAAAGAGGGGGTGATATGGGTGGGAGAGGGGAAGGAGATGGGAAAACAGGAACATGATCAGGTATGGGAAGACAGGAGAGAAGCTCAGAGTACCAGCAGAATGAATGGAACCTCAGGGGGGTGGGAGGTGGGGAGAACCCTCTAGAATGTACCAGAGTGATGATGTCTCAGGACAAAAAAGGGAGGGAACTTAGATGAAGTACCCAAGAGTTGGGAGAGGGAACTTGTAGAGTCCACCTCCAGTAGAAAGACATAGCATCAAATGTAAGATAGGGTTGACATTCCACAGTCAAAAACTCTGGCTCAGAACTGTTTCTGTCTAAAAGAACTGCAGGAAAAAAAATGGAGAAGAGACTGGGGAGAAGGAAGTCAGTGACAGGCCCAACTTGGGATCCAAGGCCTGACACCATTACTGATGCTATGATGCACTTACAGACAGGAGCCTAGTATGGCTGTCCTCTTAGAGGCCCAACAAGCAGCTGACTGAGACAGAAGCAGATACTTACACCCAACCAGTGGACTGAAGCCAGGGACCCCTGTGGTTGAATTAGGGGAAGGATTGAAGAAGCTGAGGAGGAGGGCAACCCCATAGGAAGACCAGCAGTCTCAACTAACCCAGACTCCTGAGATCTCTCAGACACTGAGCCTCCAACCAGACAGCATAAACTAGCTGGTACAAAGCCCCCAACACATATACAGCAGAGGGCTGCCTGATTTGGCTTCAGTGATGTGCCTAAACCTTGAGAGCCTTGAGGCACCAGGGAGTGGAGAGGCCTGGTGGGAAGGAAGGTCGGGTTGAGTTGGGGAAGGGGACATCCTCTTGGAGAGGAGGAGAAGGAAGAGGAGGAGGAGGAGGAGGAATGGGATGTGGAACCGTCAGAGGGTGACTGGAAGAGGGTAATGACTAGACTGCAAAAAAATAGAAATAAAAAATTAATTAGGAGAGCCAGAGAGCTTCTGAGGCGGCGCCATCTTCGGCTCCAGACAAACGGCCACCTTCCTGGTGAGAGCACAGGGGTCCGCCCGGCCCGAGAGGTTTCTGCCTCAGGCCCCGGCAGCGGGAGCCTCCTTGGCTCCTGGACTCCGTGGAGGGCAGGCTGCACGGGTGAGGTTGTGGAGTACAGAGGCCAGGCGTTTCTGGAACAGGCGAGAGCCAGAGAGCTTCTGAGGCGGCGCCATCTTCGGCTCCAGACAACCGGCCACCTTCCTGGCCAAAGCAACACAGCTCCTGGGAAAGATCCTGTTTTGGGCCTTCATCTTCAGCCAGGAGGAGGTCCAAACACCAGATAACTGTGCACCTTCCGTGAAAGAGGAGAGCTTGTCTGCAGAGACTGCTCTGACCACTGAAACTCAGAGGAGAAAGCTAGTCCCCCAAGTCTGCTGATAGAGGGTAACAAAATCAAAAGAGGAACAATCTCTAAACAAAGACAACTATAACAACTAACTCCAGAGATTGCCAAATGGCGAAAGGTAAACGTAAGAATCCTACTAACAGAAACCAGGACCACTCACCATCATCAGAACCCAGAACGCCCACTTCGCCCAGTCCAGGGCATCCTAACACAGCTGAAAAGGTAGACCTGGATTTAAAAGCATATCTCATGATGATGGTAGAGGACATAAAGAAGGAATTTAATAACTCAATTAAAGAAATACAGGAGAACACTGCTAAAGAGTTACAAGTCCTTAAAGAAAAACAGGAAAACACAACCAAACAGGTAGAAGTCCTTATAGAAAAACAGGAAAACACATCCAAACAGATGATGGAAATGAACAAAACCATACTAGACCTAAAAAGGGAAGTAGACACAATGAAGAAAACCCAAAGTGAGGCAACGCTGGAGATAGAAACCCTAGGAAAGAGATCTGGAACCATAGATGCCAGCATCAGCAACAGAATACAAGAGATGGAAGAGAGAATCTCAGGTGCAGAAGATTCCATAGAGAACATCGGCACAACAATCAAAGAAAATGGAAAATGCAAAAAGATCCTAACTCAAAACATCCAGGAAATCCAGGACACAATGAGAAGACCAAACCTACGCATAATAGGAGTGGATGAGAATGAAAATTTTCAACTCAGAGGACCAGCAAACATCTTCAACAAAATTATTGAAGAAAACTTCACAAATCTAAAGAAAGAGATGCCCATGAACATACAAGAAGCCTACAGAACTCCAAATAGACTGGACCAGAAAAGAAATTCCTCCCGACACATAATAATCAGAACATCAAATGCACTAAATAAAGATAGAATATTAAAAGCAGTAAGGGAAAAAGGTCAAGTAACATATAAAGGCAAGCCTATCAGAATTACACCAGATTTATCAACAGAGACTATGAAAGCCAGAAGAGCCTGGACAGATGTTATACAGACACTAAGAGAACACAAATTCCAGCCCAGGCTACTATACCCAGCCAAACTCTCAATTATCATAGATGGAGAAACCAAAGTATTCCACGACAAAACTAAATTCACCCATTATCTCTGCACGAATCCAGCCCTTTAAAGGATAATAACAGAAAAAAACCAATACAAGGACGGGAACCACGCCTTAGAAAAAACAAGAAGATAGTCCCTCAACAAAACTAAAAGAAGACAGCCACAAGAACAGAATGCCAACTTTAACAACAAAAATAACAGGAAGCAACAATTACTTTTCCTTAATATCTCTTAATATCAATGGTCTCAACTCCCCAATAAAAAGACATAGACTAACAAACTGGCTACACAAACAAGACCCAACATTTTGCTGCTTACAGGAAACTCATCTCAGAGAAAAAGATAGACACTACCTCAGAATGAAAGGCTGGAAAACAATTTTCCAAGCAAATGGTATGAAGAAACAAGCTGGAGTAGCCATCCTAATATCTGATAAGATTGACTTTCAACCCAAAGTCATCAAAAAGGACAAGGAGGGGCACTTCATACTCATCAAAGTTAAAATCCTCCAAGAGGAACTCTCAATTCTGAATATCTATGCTCCAAATACAAGGGCAGCCACATTCATTAAAGAAACTTTAGTAAAGCTCAAAGCACACATTGCACCTCACACAATAATAGTGGGAGACTTCAACACACCACTTTCACCAATGGACAGATCATGGAAACAGAAACTAAACAGGGACACAGTGAAACTAACAGAAGTGATGAAACAAATGGACTTAACAGATATCTACAGAACATTTTATCCTAAAACAAAAGGATATACCTTCTTCTCAGCACCTCATGGTACCTTCACTAAAATTGACCACATAATTGGTCACAAAACAAACCTCAACATATACAAAAATATTGAAATTGTCCCATGCATCCTATCAGACCACCATGGTCTAAGGCTGATCTTCAATTACAAAATAAATAATAGAAAGCCAACATTCACGTGGAAACTGAACAACACTCTTCTCAATGATAACTTGGTCAACAAAGGAATAAAGAAAGAAATTAAGGACTTTTTGGAGGTTAATGAAAATGAAGCCACAACATACCCAAACTTATGGGACACAATGAAAGCATTCCTAAGAGGAAAACTCATAGCTCTGAGTGCCTCCAAAAAGAAACTAGAGAGAGCACACATTAGCAGCTTGACAACACACCTATAACGTCTAGAAGAAAAGGAAGCAAATTCACCCAAGAGGAGTAGAAGGCAGGAAATAATCAAACTCAGGGGTGAAATCAACCAAGTGGAAACAAGAAGAACTGTTCAAAGAATCAACCAATCAAGGAGCTGGTTCTTTGAGAAAATCAACAAGATAGATAAACCCTTAGCCAGACTCACTAGAGGGAACAGGGAAAGCATCCTAATTAACAAAATCAGAAATGAAAAGGGAGACATAACAACAGATCCTGAAGAAATCCAAAACACTATCAGATCCTTCTACAAAAGGCTATACTCAACAAAACTGGAAAACCTGGATAAAATGGACAAATTTCTGGACAGATACCAGGCACCAAAGTTAAATCAGGATCAGATTAATTACCTAAACAGTCCTATATCCCCTAAAGAAATAGAAGCAGTCATTAATAGTCTCCCAGCCAAAAAAAGCCCAGGACCAGACGGGTTTAGTGCAGAGTTCTATCAGAGCTTCAAAGAAGACCTAATTCCAGTTCTTCACAAACTATTCCACAAAATAGAAACGGAAGGTACTCTACCCAACTCATTCTATGAAGCCACAATTACTCTGATACCTAAACCACAAAAAGACCCAACAAAGATAGAGAACTTCAGACCAATTTCCCTTATGAATATCGATGCAAAAATCCTCAATAAAGTTCTTGCTAACCGAATCCAAGAACACATCAAAACAATCATCCATCCTGACCAAGTAGGTTTCATCCCAGGGATGCAGGTATGGTTCAATATATGCAAATCCATCAATGTAATCCAGTATATAAACAAACTCAAAGACAAAAACCACATGATCGTCTCGTTAGATGCTGAGAAAGCATTTGACAAAATCCAACACCCATTCATGATAAAAGTCTTGGAAAGATCAGGAATTCAAGGCCCATACCTAAACATGATAAAAGCAATCTACAGCAAACCAATAGCCAACATCAAAGTAAATTGTGAGAAGCTGGAAGCAATCCCACTAAAATCAGGGACTAGACAAGGCTGTCCACTCTCTCCCTACCTATTCAACATTGTACTTGAGGTCCTAGCCAGAGCAATTAGACAACAAAAGGAGATCAAGGGGATACAAATTGGAAAGGAAGAAGTCAAAATATCACTTTTTGCAGATGATATGATCGTATATTTACGTGACCCTAAAAATTCCACCAGAGAACTCCTAAGCCTGATAAACAGCTTCGGTGAAGTAGCTGGATATAAAATAAACTCAAACAAGTCAATGGCTTTTCTCTACACAAAGAATAAACAGGCTGAGAAAGAAATTAGGGAAACAACACCCTTCTCAATAGTCACAAATAATATAAAATACCTTGGCGTGACTCTAACTAAGGAAGTGAAAGATCTGTATGATAAGAACTTCATGTCTCTGAAGAAAGAAATTAAAGAAGATCTCAGAAGATGGAAAGATCTCCCATGCTCATGGATTGGCAGGATCAACATTGTAAAAATGGCCATCTTGCCAAAATCAATCTACAGATTCAATGCAATCCCCATCAAAATTCCAACTCAGTTCTTCAACGAATTAGAAAGGGCAATCGGCAGATTCATCTGGAATAACAAAAAACCGAGGATAGCAAAAACTCTTCTCAAGGATAAAAGAACCTCTGGTGGAATCACCATGCCTGACCTAAAGCTTTACTACAGAGCAATTGTGATAAAAACTGCATGGTACTGGTATAGTGACAGACAAGTAGACTAATGGAACAGAATTGAAGACCCAGAGATGAATCCACACACCTATGGTCACTTGATCTTTGACAAGGGAGCTAAAACCATCCAGTGGAAAAAAGACAGCATTTTCAACAAATGGTGCTGGCACAACTGGCGGTTATCATGTAGAAGAATGTGAATTGATCCATTTCTATCTCCTTGTACTTAGGTCAAATCTAAGTGGATTAAGGAACTCCACATAAAACCAGAGACACTGAAACTTATAGAGGAGAAAGTAGGGAAAAGCCTTGAAGATATGGGTACAGGGGAAAAATTCCTGAATAGAACAGCAATGGCTTGTGCTGTAAGATCAAGAATCGATAAATGGGACCTCATAAAATTGCAAAGCTTCTGCAAAGCAAAAGACACTGTCAATAAGACAAAAAGGCCACCAACAGATTGGGAAAGGATCTTTACCTATCCCAAATCGGATAGGGGACTAATATCCAATATATATAAAGAACTCAAGAAGGTGTACTCCAGAAAATCAAATAACCCCATTAAAAAATGGGGCTCAGAACTGAACAAAGAATTCTCACCTGAGGAATACCGAATGGCAGAGAAGCACCTGAAAAAATGTTCAACATCCTTAATCATCAGGGAAATGCAAATCAAAACAACACTGAGATTCCACTTCACTCCAGTCAGAATGGCTAAGATATCAAAAACTCAGGTGACAGCAGATGCTGGCGAGGATGTGGAGAAAGGGGAACACTCCTCCATTGTTGGTGGGATTGCAAGCTTGTACAACCACTCTGGAAATCAGTCTGGCGGTTCCTCAGAAAATTGGACATAGTACTACCGGAGGATCCCGCAATACCTCTCCTGGGCATATATCCAGAAGATGTCCCAACCGGTAAGAAGAACACACACTCCACTATGTTCATAGCAGCCTTATTTATAATAGCCAGAAGCTGGAAAGAACCCAGATGCCCCTCAACAGAGGAATGGATACAGAAAATGTGGTACATTTACACAATGGAATACTACTCAGCTATTAAAAAAATGAATTTCTGAAATTCCTAGGCAAATGGATGGACCTGGAGGGTATCATCCTGAGTGAAGTAACCCAATCACAAAGGAACTCACACAATATGTACTCACTGATAAGTGGATTTTAGCCCAGAAACTTAGGATACCCAAGATATAAGATACAACTTGCCAAACGCATGAAATTCAAGAAGAACGAAGACCTAAGTGTGGACACTCTAACCTTTCTTAGAAATGGGAACAAAACACCCATAGAAGGAGTTACAGAGACAAAATTTGGAGCTGTGACGAAAGGATGGACCATCTAGTGATTGCCATATGCAGGGATCCACCCCATAATAAGCTTCCAAATGCTGACACCATTGCATACACTAGCAAGATTTTGCTGAAAGGACCCAGATATAGCTCTCTCTTGTGAGACTATGCTGGGGCCTAGCAAACACAGAAGTGGATGATCACAGTCAGCTATTGAATGGGTCACCCGCCCTCTTATGGAGGAGCTAGAGAAATTACCCAGGGAGCTAAAGGGAACTGCAACCCTATAGGTGGAACAACATTATGAACTAACCAGTACCCGGGAGCTCTTGTCTTTAGCTGCTTATATATCAAAAGATGGCCTAGTCGGTCATCACTGCAAAGAGAGGCCCATTGGACTTGCAAACTTTATATGCCCCAGTACAGGGGAACACCAGGGCCAAAAAGGGGCAGTGGGTGGATAGGGGATTGGGGGGGGGGTGAGTACGGGGGACCTTTGGGATAGCATTGAAAATGTAAACAAGGAAAATACCTAATAAAAAAAAATTTTATAAAATAATAAAAAAATAAAATAAAAAATTTTTAAAAAATTAATTAATTAGCTAATTAATTAATTAAAAATATCTGTACGAATTATATAAGAGAGAATAAGAGACTAAAACCACGGTGGTTCATTGTGTGTGTGTGTGTGTGTGTGTGTGTGTGTGTGTGTGTGTGTGTGTGTGTCTGTGTCTGTGTGTGTGTGTGTGTCTGTGTGTGCATGCACGTGTAGAAACTATCTGAAATTGAAGACTTCTATAATTAATACTTCTACTTCTTAAAGAGATATTGACAATAGAGAAAAGTGTCTTCTCCATTGGTATATTCCTACTTTCTTTTCTATCATAAATGGTTTAACTAAAAATAAGCAGGCATCATATAAACAAAGCTCCAAGAATTGTTAATGCAGTTTGCGTTAGAGAAGCCCCTCATTGGCCCATCCCAGATTGCAAAGGGTGATTTTGAATTCACACAGGAATGCCCTGCTGTATGCTGTCTTTCCTTATATCTTTGTTCATCTGATTATGTACTTCAGGGACCTTGTGAGAAGACTAATTGTAACTGAATATAGCACTCAGGTATCACGACAACCCTTCATAAACCCTGACAAAATGGCACCACTTACTAACATTAAGTTGGGACCAAAATGCCATCTACCTCCCAGTATAACCTGATAGGAAAGATTTCCATTGTGTTCATCTGGAGTTATTTTCAAACCAGAAAATAATGATGAAACATTGGCACGCAGCCAGTGTTTAAGACACACGCAAATGAATCCACACAGGCTTCTCATCATTGTAGGTTTTGTCACATGCAGAACCAAACTTTGGGGGCCAAATGCCACCTTTGCAGAGCCAGAAAGGTCTCGGGTCACAGCCTCACTGTGTTTTGCAAGTGCTGTCTGGTGCAGAGTAAAGGGAGGATGGTCCTCTTGGGGAGTTACTTGCTCCCAGCTCCCCTTTGATTCTGAAGCAGGTCTGCCAGTCTAGCGTGCACACTGCTTCAACTGAGAGTCTCTGCTCTTGTACAGTGACTTTCACAATCCTGGCACAGCTATATTGCATGAAAATTTACTCATACTTTTGCATATATATCCCAAAGCAATAACCTAAAAATAAAAATCTATGAATATGAAGATACTCATTGCAGTGTTCTTTATAATAGTGAAAACTACAAACAGCTTTAATGCCTAAAAATATAAAAATAGCTATGTAAATTATGACATTTAATTCTCTCTGTGGATTATTATGCAACCATTAAAATTGTAATTATAAGAATATATCACAGTTTAGAAATATTTTGACATAATGGGATAGAAATAGAGCAGAAATAGAGAACCCAAATTTATACTAACCCTAACCATTTTAACGTTTACAAAATGATTATTCAAATGATCAATATCCACGGGAGAAATCTAGATATATAGGAATTTAAGTTTTGGAGAGGATAGAATTCTTGAAACTATAATTTCTGTTTGGTTTTTTTGTGACTATGGAGATTGAATGCAGGACCTAGGACATGTGCCAGGCAACTGTTCTGCCACTGGGCCGCATACCAGGCCTACAAATTTTATCATTTCCAATTTGTTTTGTTTTTACTTATTTTTACCATGATCACAGCAACTCTTATAAAAAAAAAAGGAAAAGAAGAAGAAAGAGAAAGAGAAAAGGAAAAGGAAAAAGAAAAAGAAGAAAAAGAAAAAGAAAGAGAAAAAGAAAAAGCCTAATTGGAGCTGACTTACAGTTTCAGAGTTTTAGTCCAGTATTGTCATTGTAGACATATTCAGTCCAATATTGTCATGACAGACGTGGCACTGAAGTAGCTGAGAGTCCTACATCCAGATCACCTGGCAGCAAGAAATGAACTGGCTTAAACTTCTGAGATCTCAAAGTACACACCCCTGCTCAGGCACCTCCTTCAACAAAGCACACTTACTTCAAGACCACACCTCCTAATAGTACCACTCTCTATAGACCTATGGGGGCAATATTTATTCAAACCAATGTACCCAGCAAGAAGAAAAGATTTCGGAGCCACGAAGGCCCAGGGGTGTCCCTGGGAAATTCAGTTAACACAATCCAGTACTACTTTCTACAAACCTTGCTACATCATGCCAACACCCTACTGACATAATGCTGCTGTCCTGGATACTTCAAGATAATGAGAAAAGTGCCCTTAAGATTGCTCAGAATATTTGCAAGCATAAAAAGACAGCTTAAAGAATGGAAGTAAGTCTTTTCCAACTATTCGTCTAATAGAAGATTAATATACAGAATAAATATGATATATTACACCAAGAGAACTAATAATTTAACCGAAAATGGAAAATTTGACTGAATACTAACTTTTAAGGTGAAGTCATACAAATAACCAATAAACACCTGACAAATGAAACACATTCAACATCTAATTACCAAGGAAATCCAATTCAAAACTCCACTGAAGTTCATTTCACACCAGTCCTAACACTTTCTAACAACACAATAAAAATTACAAATATTATAAAGGGTGTGTGGAGGAAGGAACCCTTATACACTGTTGCCAAATGGCAAATTAGTGTAGCCACTATGGAAAACAAGCATGACTGTCCCTAAAAACTAGAATTATGCTTCAGCTATACCATTCCTGGATATATACCCAAAGACATCAAAGGCATCATACAATGGAGCTAGCTGCATACTAATGTGAATTATGGTACTATTGACAGTAGGCATATTGTTTAAATCAGCCTAGATGACTGTCAACAACTGAATGGATAAAGAAAGTGTGTTATATAAACACAATGGAGTGCTGTTCAGCCAATAGGAATGAAGCCTTAGGTCCTTTTCTGTGTGTGCTGCTGGGCTCCTGTTCAGAACATTCTTGCCTATACCTATGTTTTGGAATGTACTCCCTGTGTTTTCCTCCAGCAGTGTCATCATTTGGGAATTTAAATTAAGGTACTTGGTGTACTTTGGGTTGGTTTTGTGCAGAGTGAGAAGAATCCAGTTTCGTTCTTTTTCAAGTGGGCATCCACTTTGACTAATGCCATTTGTTTAATTTCTCTTCTTCCCCTCACCCATGTGTTCTTTTTACACATCTATGAAATATCAGGTGGCATAACTGTGTGTGTTTATTTCTGGGTTCTCTACTGTCATACATGGTCAGCATGTCTGTTTTATGTCAGTACCGTTCTGTGTATCATTGTGGCTCTGTGTTATCATTTGAGATCTGACACAGTAATATCTTCAGCAGGGCTCCTTCTGCTTAGGCTTATTTTGGATTTTTATGATCTTTTTATTTCCATATGTTTTTATGGATTATTTTGTCTAGTTTTATGAAAGATATCATTGGAATTTTTATGAGGATTGCACTGAATCCATACACTACTTTTGGTAATATAAACATTTCACAGTATTAATTCTGCTATTGCTTCTCGGCCTTTTGGCTAAGATCAAGTGTAGTATTAATTCTGCTAACCTAGGACCAGGAAAGGACTTTCTATCTTCTAATGATTTTCCTTATTTTCTTTTTTCAGTGTCTTAAAGCTTTTATTATTGAGAGTTTTTTCTTTTTAATTCTTTAGTTAGATTTATTCTTTGGTACTTTACTTGCAAATCAAATCAAAATTTAAAAATAAAACTTCAAAAGCATTAAAATGTCTGCATAGCACCAGAATGGAGAGACAGCCTACACAATGGGAGAAATATTTTCCAGCCATACTTCAGACAAGGAGTTAATATATAGAATATATAATGAACTGTCCAATTAAACACACAAACAGTAAAAACTGCTGTTGGCAAATAGCATGACAAAGAACAGAAAATTCTGAAAGAAAGAAAGAAAGAAAGAAAGAAAGAAAGAAAGAAAGAAAGAAAGAAAGAAAGACAGAAAGAAAGAAAGAAAGAAAGAAAGAAAGAAAGAAAGAAAGAAAGAAAGAAAGAAATGGAAAGAAAAGAAAAAAAGAAGAGAAGAGAAGAGAAGAGAAGAGAAGAGAAGAGAAGAGAAGAGAAGAGAAGAGAAGAGAAGAGAAAAGACAACAACAATACAAAAATTTCTACAAATGGACAATAGATATTTTTCTAAAGTATTTAACATCATTATATATCTGAGAAATGTAAATGAAAACTACTTTGATATGGTGGTGTGACATGATAAAAAATATCTTTTACGACCATCCAGAGACTGCCCCACCCTGGGATCCATCCCATATACAACCACCAAACCCAGACACTATTGCATATGCCAGAAAGACTTTGCTAACAGGACTAGCTGTCTTTTGTGAGGCTATGCCAGTGCCTGGCAAACACGGAAGTGGATGCTCACAGACATCTATAAGATGGAACACAGGGCCCCCAATGAAGAAGCTACAGAAAGCACCCAAGGAGCTGAAGGGGTCTGCAACCCTATAGGTGGAACACCAACATGAACTAACCAGTACCCCCAGAGCTCGTATCTCTAGCTGCATATGTAGCAGAAGATGGCCTAGTCAGTCATCACTGGGAAGAGAGGCCCCTTGGTATTGCAGACTTTATATGCCCCAGTATAGGGGAATGCCAGGGCCAAGAAGTGGGAGTGGGTGGGTAGGGGAGCAGGTCAGGGGGAGAGTATAAGGGACTTTCGGATAGCATTTGAAATGTAAATGAAGAAAATATCTAATAAAAAATTTTAAAAAATATTTTACATTCTAACAGACTATAACTTTTTGCTGGACCTCACAGTCAGAGTTGATAATACATCCTGAGGTCACAAACTACTTAAAATTATTATGCTGCTATATACTCAACTTGTTTGTTTAACCTGCCTCTAAGAGAACAATGTAACAACCATCATTGCCTAGGGTTTCTTTGTAATCAGCATTTACAGACTAAGATAATGCATAGCTACAATCTTAAACTTTGGACACTTCAGGCCTCTGACCAAAGATTATGTGTGTTACCTGAGTAATGAAAATCATGTACTGAAAACAGAAAATACAGGTTGAAATCATGTTATAATATGAATATCCACCATAAATATTAAACACAATCTATGGATATTGTCTGATAATAATGTTAGTTATCTGGGTAAGCTGGAGTCACCTGGAGTCAGTGACTTAATCCTTCCTAAAACTCTGTTAAAGATTTCTGTAAATTATCCCTCATTCCCTCCCCATGTTAAATTTTCTATGATTTTTCAATAAAAGAAAAAACAAAGTTAGGGGCGTATACAGTCAGAAGACACAGACACAGGACAGGGACTAGAGTATATTCACAGGGTACCCTTCAGTCAGACATAGATTAAGACTCTTACAGAAGACAGATAAGGATGAAAGGAGGTAGGAAGAGCAAAGTAGAGAAGTCAAATTTGGGCTCCCTCTTGGTTAAATGACATCAAGGAGAAGTGCTTTGAATTTCTTTCCTTAATGTGACACTGATATATTATTGGTGACTCTGAGTTTATTATTAATACATTAAAACAGACACACTTTAAGATTCACCCCAGTCAGAATAGCTGTCACCAAGAATATATACAACCACTTGCAGAGGATAAATTAGTTTTTTTCCAATAGAGTTTCACTGAATATACAACGCACACTCAAGACTGGTGTCATGCCCAGCAGAAGAGGGCCAACACAAAATGAACTCAATGGTAATTTTTAGAGGGTGTATGTGTGAGTGGATGTGGTGTTGTTGTCTCATAATGCTTTGGGGGGGGGGGCATTTTTTACCTTGATTACAAATCTTGTATTCTGATTTTGTGTTTTTTATGGTGTGAGCATGTGCGTGTGTGGCTGGGGAATGTTTCTCATGCTTTTTCTTTATTTTTTTTCTGTTTGGTTTGTTTTGATCCATCACATTTTTTTCTCTTTAAGACTGTTTTTCACAGAGTGAGATAAAGAAGGTGTGCGGTTGGCTGGAGGGAGAGGTGCAGGGGAGATCTGGGAGAAGATGAGGGAGAAGAAACCATGATCAGAATATATTGTATGAAAAAATTATTTTTGATTAAAAAATAAGAAAATAAACAATAAATGTTGTTGAGAACATAGGTAGGAGGAGCCTTTATTCACCATGGCAGGGGTGAAAAGTAGTGGAGACAAACGGCCATCAGTATGGTGGTCTCTAGAAAATTAAAGATAGAACGGCTGTCCTACTCGGTTACACCATCCCTGCGCATATGCCCAATGAGCTATTTATTTACCACAGAAGTAGGAGCACAGCCATACTTATTGCTGCAGGATTCACAATCACAAGAAAAAGAAGCCAGCCTTGAAAATGTGGCGTATAGATACGATGAAATTCAGCCATGAAATGAAATGGTGGAAATATTCAGGAAAACGAATGGTCACAGAAAGTATTATAAATATCACCACTTAAAGTCAGAAATATAAAATTGTACGTAGTTTTTCATATCTAGACCCTTGCTTATATGTGTGCATGAAAACAAGAGTGTGGAGTTTGAAATCAGAAAGGAAACCACAAGAGCAGGGAAAGACATGCGGAGGAAGACAGGAGCCAAGAGGATATATGTGGCATGAAAACAAAAGATATATTATACTTACTTAAATAGCCTTCCAACATAGGAAGCTTGAGTTCTGTCCACATCACTAGCTATGATTTGGAGATATAATTGCAAGCGGGAGGAAGATTTTACTGTCTCGGTGTGAAATATCTCTGAGCCCATTTTTCTTCTATTTAACCTATGCCAAGAAGGTTTATAGACCCATTTTGGTGCCACAGCTGAGCATGCTAGAATAGGTCTCAGTTCTTTTTTTTTTTTTTTTTGAAAATAGTTACTTTAATTCATTTCATATATGCATATGTATACTTGTATATATTTACCTCTCACTAGATAAGTCTCACTTGGATATCATTTAATACAAACTGGTTGGCAAGCACACAAAACAATGGGAACATAAAGGCAGTGCTTACTCAAGTGAGAACAGGTTTAAAAGAACTTAGAAGCCAGTGCGGCATCATGTGGTAAAGTGGAACACATATGTGTCTTGCCATCCAGAAATTCCACTCCTGGCTAAGAAAACTCTAGACTCCAGAAAGCTCTTACTTGCATACTTCAGAGATGAATGTAGAAATGTACATAGGTATCATAGTCTTATAAAAATTGTCAAGCCATAAATATTTCGAATACTCAGCAATGACAAAAAGATAACAAACCCACACAATGAAAGGTAAATAATACAACCTGAACAGTTTACACAATGCAATTTTTACATTCATGTTGTGGGTTGTTGGAAATGAATGAAGTTAAGCTACACACATTAGTAAAAATAAATCACTCAAAATGATGAGTGAAGGAAACAAACACTGAATATATGATTCTTCAATCTTTCTTAGAAGGGGGAACAAAATACTCATGGGAGAAAATATGAAGACAAAGTGTGGAGCAGAGACTGAAGGAAAGGCCATCTGGAGACTGCCTCACCTGGGGATCCATTCCATATATAGTCACCAAACCCAGACACTATTGCAGATGCCAAGAAGTGCATGCTGACAGGATCCTGATACAGCTGTCTCCTGAGAGGTTCTGTCAGAGCCTAACAAACACAGAGGTAGATGCCCGCAGCTAACCATTGGACTGAGTATGGTGTTCCCAATGGAGGAGTTAGAGAAAGGGCTGAAGGAGCTGAAGGGGTTTGCATCCCCATAGGAGGAACAACAAATGCAACTAACCAGATCACCCCACACCACCCCCAGAGCTCCCAGGGACTAAACCATCAACCAAAAAGTACTCATGGAGGAACCCATGGCTCCGGCTGCATATGTAACAGAGGGTGGCTTTATCTGGCATCAATGGGAGGAGAGGCCCTTGGTCCTGTGAAGGCTCTGTGGCCCAGTGTAGGGGAGTGCCAGGGTGGGGAGGCAAGAGTGGATGGGTGGGTGTGGACAACCCTCATAGAAGAAGGGGGAAGGGGGGATAGGGGGCTTCAGAAGGGGAACCAGGAAGGGGAGAACATTGGAAATGTAAATAAAGAAAATATCCAATAAATGAAAAGAAAAAAGTTCAAACTGTGGAACATAAACGTTAGGTTGCTGAGGGCTGCCTATTTGTCTGGTGAACTGACAAAGGGAGAGAAAGTGAATGGATACCGAAACCCTAGGCAATGACTACTCTAAAGAGTAGAGGATTGGAGGAGATGATTGGCTATTTTAAAAGTAGATGTACTGGAGTTAACTATTGGAGAAGTGTGTGTGTGTGTGTGTGTGTGTGTGTGTGTGTGTGTGTACTTCCCAGTGAATATTTCAAAAATTAGGCATTGATCTATTCAGTGCTGCTTTGAGCATTTTAGGAAAGATTAAGAGTATAGGTTTATGACAATTGCTACAAATGAAAGTTTATATAAGGAACAAGATATTATTTTTTAAAAATCCCTTGTGACTCTGAGATAGTCTCAACATACCTCACTCTTTAAGGTTATACTGTGTCTCCATCACTTGGTGAGTCCCCTGAACTTTTCCTGGCCTTCAAGGGTCCTGGGTACTAGAAGCAACTGCTTAAATTGCTACCTACATTCAGTAATAATGGTATGTACTTTCATTTTGCACTGTGTTTCCTTTTATCTAAAATAACATGTCAGCTAAATGTGATGGAGCAAGCATATTTGTAACCACAGTATTCAATAGTCTAAGGCAGAAGCACTCAGTTGGAAGCTAACCTGCCCTACCAAACCAAGTTCAAGACCAGCTTGGCTTCAATAGCTAACCTCTGTCTCAAAAATACAAAACTAATCATAAAAGCAACAAAAATAAAACTGTAGTGGAAATTGGTTGCTAACTATGTGAGGAAGTGCAGCAGGACATTACACTGATTATGAATTTATCAAATAGTAAGTCCCGTGTTTTATAGGCCCTGTGGCTGTGTCTAGCGAAACTCTTTTGTCACTTTATAACATGACTTCCGCAGAAATGAGATAACAGTCTGCAATTTTCCCTCTTCTATTGAAATCCTGAGAGCACAGGTGCTTCTCCATAAGTCATGACCTTGGCTGAGTTCATATACAGCCTTGATGTGACCGGGTTATGCAGTTATAAATACTTTATAGATTTGAATGTTAGATTTTTCAAGTTCTGATTTATCTAGAGTCACATTAGGAGTTCTAAAAGCCATAATTTTGAAAACTTTTGTAATTCAAGATCAATCTTTCTGTCACATTGAGAAGCTATGGTAAATAAAGACCAAAATACAGAATAGCATTTCTCCTCTCTTGGTTGATATTAAAAGACATTACTGCTTTCTCTCAGGATTATTTTAGTGTCTTAATTACAGTAAATTAGAATAATTAGAGAGAAATTATATGAATCCTACAATTCCCCAAAGCCTTTATTCTGCCTTTTAGTCAGATAATGAATGTTAATATAAATAATTGATGCATTCTGAGTACCTCCATGTCTTCACACCTTACATTTTTCTTTTTTAATTTGGCTCCAGATAGAAGGTGAATCATGTCAGGAATTACTTTTTTCCTCTAAAGAGTGTTAATTAGGCTTCAGTGAACATTATTGAAAATAAAACAAAGTAACTCCACAGTGACATAGAGGCACATGAATTTCTTTTTACTTTAGCTCAATAGATTCCAATCAAGAACAGTCTCCCCAAAAATTTTGCATAAGGTTTTTTTGTATCTATTTGTTTTTAACAAGCATATGGCTAAATGCTGAACATTTTTACAAAGAGTGCTTGGCTCCTCTTTATACTGTAGGGTACAGTCAGACAAAATCATTGGAGACCATGTTCAAACAGGTGAAATATTAATGAAGGCTTAATATTTAATATTTTATGTGAAGTAGCATATGAAAGTAAATACTGTGCACAGGATCTAGGCCAGAAACTGGCATTCCAGTGGAGTTCTGTGCATGTCCTAGCTTTCCTGGTAAAAACTTATTTTAGAAAATTGCAGGTGTAGTCCAACTTAAACAAAGATGCTGCAGTAAGACATGACCGTGGGACATGTTAGCATTCTTTTCCAAGAAGCCAAGGAGATGTGACTGTAGACACAATGGGCCAGCAGACACATGGGCTAAGGTAGCAGTGCAGACGTTCTGATTGGGGGACTAGTTTGTGGAGCAGTCACATTTCACACTGGGGATGGAGTACAGAAATAAAGGTACATCTGTGAAATGAGATTCCATTCAAATACCTCAGTAGAAATACAAATGAAACTGGACTTAGGGCCTACCACCATTTTGTACAAAGAGTTTGGAAGCAACTAGTCTTCAATATGGTCACTTACACGTTAAAAGCGCCTTCATCTTGCCCCTACATGCAGAATTCTACATTCTAATGCCATTTTACTTATGTGCGTGGTCATTGCTCATGAAAAAGTTGTCTAAACTAAAGCTCTAGGCTAAAATAAAGGCCAACACACACACACACACACACACACACACACACACACACACACACCTGTGACAAGACAGTTGACAGAAAACTGAATGAGCCAGTGATGCAAAGGACCCAGATCAACAAGTTTGAATTCAGGAAGTACAGCATTAAAAGATGATGCCTCTTTTCATTATCCTTCTTCACACTGACTCTGGGATGCTCAAGGGAGCAGGAATGTTTTTTGAGAGACCATGATCACTTGTCCTCAGATCTAATCAGACACAGGGAGGCATTGAACAAAGAACCAGCCCTCTGAGCTATCCCTGCTTCTCCTCAAAGCCCTTAGAGTGTCATGTATTTTTGCTGATAGCAGGCAGATTCTGCCTTCTTTACCACTATTCAAGATCTCCCCTCTTCTATCAGGAAAAAAAAAAAAAAGCAAGACTACACACTAAATAACTCAGCCCCTCCTTATAGTTGTAACTTCATGTTTGAACTTAATTCCTAGCTTGACACAGAAGTATGGGCATATTTGAGAATTAAGGGAAATTCTATCTACAACCATTGTAGAACAACATGGAAAAATGGATAGAGATGAACATATGAATCAGAATACACATCAAACATATAAAACAAAACGATTTGGTGTACATCCCATTCCAGTCAGGTGTGGCTAAGTGGAGAGATGTGATCATCAAAATGCTAGTGAATTATCGCTTTCCACATTTCACCTTAGGTATTACTGATAGCCAGTGGAAATGAAATTGGGGAATACAATAGACCTTTATCTAAAAGAATGTAATTTTTAGTTGGCATTAGTGTCAAGTATAATCTTGTAATTCATTAGCCTCACAAAAGATGTTAGTGGGTGCTGTTACAACTCTCATCTGTGTAAAAGTACTTTTTAAAAGAACGTTCTTGACTCTTCTATGACAAATTTCCTTCCATAAAATGGAGAATTAGTTTTTATTTCCATATTAATAATTATGGGGTTAAATGATAATTTTCTCATTTGACAAATATTAGATGGATCACAGCCAACATCCAGCTTCTTGAAGGATACAGAATTATGGCTGACAGTGCAATATTTTTTGACATGGACAGTGATGGATACAGTGTGAAAACGCTGGAAATGTATTTGTGGAGTCTGTAACCCAACCTCATAGCATTCACGAGTCAGATTTAGCTGTGGAAAATGGAGTAGATAAAAATGGCCAAAGGGAACCTGCGGCTGCACTCATGACAGTTATAAATGCCATGGGACTCTTGGTGGAGAGAAAGAGGAAGAGCCTGGCCCCACCCAGATCCGTGTCCAGATACCTCAGTGTAAGTCACCTGAAGTTCAGGATGACATTCATATTATTTATGTAATATCTCTGAAACTTTATTATGAAGATGATGCATTTATAGGAAATATACAAACACTCTCTAAGCATTAAGGAAATTGGAAATAGGTATAATTAAGGCATCAATCAAAAGCAAATTAGAAAACACCTGGAACGGAACTGACTGGCTTAATTGGTAATGTTCAGCACGCACAAATGAAAACAAAGATCATGCTTAAAATCCTGGTTATATATGATCTTGGAAAGTGTTTACATTCTAAAATGTGTGTTTTACATAAAACATCATTTTTTTAAAAAAAATACAGTGTTTTTCATGTGTTAATACAGAAATCTTAATTTGTTCCCTATTTATAGATCACACTTTAATTACTTTTGCCTTACACAAACATTCATGGGGGATTTCCAGGGATAAAAAACAATGGCTAAATGTCACATAAACACTTAGCATGGAACTGGCCCAAATAGCCCAGCATCAACCAGCCTCTCCGAATCTCAGTTTTCTTCTCTGAAACAGGAGGAATTTAAATATCTACCTTTCTTTTCCTTCAGAGGTAAAACAGTCAAAAACAACAGGAGGGAATATTGTATGAAAAAATTGAAAATGAAACCCAAAATGAGTTGATAAGATAAAACTAATAATTTTACTTTCTGGTTGACATTTTGTATCAAATTCATTGGCTTACTTAGCAACCATCTATTGAGCACTTGCTGCATGTGAAGTCTATCTCAGAGACTGTTAAATATAATCAGTCTCAAAATAATTCTATTCCTTAGCCTCACGGAGCTCATAGTGCAGAAGAATATATAGATTTGAAAATCCTAACGTTACAGGATTACGTAATGATACAGTAACGTTGTTGGCTATAGTCAAAAAAAGGAAGCCCTTGGAGAGATGTGACTTAAGCTAGAAACTGAGAGGAGAATGAGAGGACCTGAGTCTAAAGAAGCTCCCAGTGGCAAGGAAGAGGAGTGATGGGAAAACTGAGGACAGGCTAAGTGGCTGGCTGGCTGAGGCAGCAAGACTCTGTAAGATAAGGCTACAGTAGCTGGGAGTGCTGAGAACCATGCAGCCTGAGCTGTCTCTCTCCTCCATGCAGGATTGAGTGAGCTGGCATGAGAGGACCTAAGTGTTCAGATAAAATGACCTGTTATTTTCATACTGTGAGAAAGATAACCACACATGTATTGTAGCTCATCATAATCACAAGTTATTAGAAGACAATTGTATTGTTCGTTTGTGTAGTGTGTGTGTGTGTGTGTGTGTGTGTGTGTGTGTGTGTGTGTGTGTGTGTGTGTGTGTTTCAACCAGAGGACAATAGAGGGAATAATTTCTCTCATTCCACTCTGGGGGTCTCAAGCATCAGACACAGGCTACCAGACTTAGCAGCAATAGCCTTTACTAATTGGGCCATCTTACCAACCCACCAAAATATCAGTTACAAAACGTCTTCAGAGACAAGTATTTTAAATTATTTACAGTATTTTAAACTTAAACACTTTGGTGACTACTGTTGGTAAAATATCTAACATCATACGGCTTTTATTTTACTAACACTGAAGACTTATCATTGCTGCCATAGAAACATCCTTGGGTCTTAGGGACCCTCACCCAGAAGTGAGGTGGTCCACCACAGACCTGTGAAGGCAGAGCTCAGACCAGCACCTTATGCTCCTGAGAGATAGTCTTGGCATACCATACATTTTCTGCAATATGTGAAAAGGAGCTATTTTGCCAGATTCATATTCAAAACCCATCTTAAACATGAATACACACATTCCATCTTTCAAGTATGATTTAATAAAATATATTTAAAACCAAAAAGGAAGCACACAGAGTTCTGCCTTCATTTCACAAGCACATCTCATTGTACATATTTCTGCAGACACCTGAATCTATAATACCTCCGTAATCACTTCTGGCCTTTACTGTCTCAAAGGTCACAATGTGATGATTGTTTCCTGGAGGTAATCAAGCACTCTCTACTGATTGACACTGTGCATGAGTGCCTAATCTTCAGATTTTAATGGCAATTGGTGCAAATATCTTAATCTAATTTATTGTACACTTTCAAAATGATTTCACATATTTTATTAAAGGTAAAGAAGAAGGCATATAATCATTCATTATGAATCTTCAGTTTAGACTTGACATTTCCTCAGAGATTATTAAAGATAAATAATATTATCTGATAATCTAGGACATAATGAAATTTTTTTCTTCCTCTTCATTAAAAATAGATATTTTTCACATGAAAATTTCTGATTATGATTTTCCCTCCCACAACTACTCCCAAGTCCTCCCCACTTTTCCACTCACCAAAAACCATAGCCTTTCTTTCTCTCTCTCATTAGAATGCAAACAGAAATCTAAATAAATGTAATAATAATAATAAAGAACAAACCAGAATGGAACAAAATAAATGAACAGAAGAAATCCAAATTAAAAGCTCAGAAAACATATGGAAAACAGAAATACTCATGTTCACACACAGGAATTCCATAAAAACACAAAACCAGAAAACATATTATGGATGCAAAGGACATGTAAGATAAAAAAATGAAGTAAAACAAAAAACTCCTGACAAAGAATTAGTAGACAGTGGCCAGGCGGTGGTGGCACACGCCTTTAATCCCAGACTTTGGGAGGCAGAGGCAGGTGGATTTTTGAGTTTGAGGCCATCCTGGTCTACAGAGTGAGTTCCAGGACAGCCAGGACTACACAGAGAAACCCTGTCTTGGAAAAAAAGAGATTTAGTAGACAAAGAACCTCCACAAAAGTTGTTTCGTATTGGCCATTAGCTGCTGGGCATGGGGCTTCACCTCAATAGTGAGAAAACACTGGAGAAAGTTGTTTGTCATTTTGTAAGTTTAGCTATTCACTTTACATCCTAATATCAGCCTCTCCTCTCCTCCCAGTACCTCTTCATGCAAGTCCTCCCCCCATTCCACCTTCCCCTTCTGAGAAGCAGCAGCCCACCTCTGGTTGCCACACACACCCCTACCAACCTGTCTCCCAGGCCTACACATCAAGTAGGCACATCTTCTCTCAATGAGGCCAGACAAGGAGTCCATTTAGGGACACAGGATCTACAGGAAAGCAGGCAGGCAGGCAACAGGCCCTTCGGAGATAGTACCCACTCCAGTTTTGGGGGGACCTGCGTGAAGACCAAGCTGCTGCTCATCTGCTACATCTGTGCAGGGGGCCTAGGTCTAGCCTCTGCTTTTCTCTTTGGTTAATAACTCAGTCTCTGGGAGCTTTCATAAGCAGGTTGTATTCTACCAGAATATGCTTAGTCCCCTTGGAATAGATGCCAAGAGTAAAGAGAGGTCACAGCAGGTAGTCTGGGGGGGGGGAGACTGAGAGAGGGGGTTAGATCTGGAGGAGAGGAGGGAGAGTGAAAATCTGCACTTGCATATCTGCTTCGCTGGCCTACTTGCTTCTCTGAATTGGCTGGTGAGTTTCCAGGGAGTACCTGCTGGAGTTGGAGATATGACAGCAGGATAAGAAAGAAGATGGGAGATATGACAACAGGAAAGAAGATGGGAGGAGAAGATCTGAGTGATCCACTGGAAATGCAGACAGAAAGGAGGGGAAGTCTGGAGCACACAGTTGGCTACAGAGTTGGGAGTGAGACTGGGACATTGGATCTAGAAGAAAGAAAGGAAAAATGAAGGACTGCAGAGTTGACCTGCTTCCTTGACTGGAGTGACCTGTGGGTTCCCAGGGAATGCCCACTGGAGTTGTGGCCTTGGATAAAGTGAGAAGTTGGGAGAAGGAAGTTTGGAGAGGAAGATCTGTGTTATCCACTGGACACGGAAGCAGTAGGGAGGTGAGGCTGCAGCAATGACAGTAATGAGCTTAGGCACTGGATTTGAAGGAGAGGAGGAAGAAGTGAAGATCTGCTGTTAGCCTACCTGCTTCCCTGGCCAGAGTTGACCTAATGAGTTTTTAAAAAGCAACAAACAAAATGGATATATTCACATAGTCAGTACTAAGATCAAAGAATGCACTATATGGGAACCCAGCAAGGCCTCCTTTCGTCGGCTTCTGAATCATTAACAAACCACCAGGAGTAACCTTATCCATCATCATGGACTGACTATTCGTATTTTAGGATGGTGCCCTACATACTCTTTGACTCTCTCCCTTTGACATTAAGCTGTATACCTCAATTATGTGCAACTAGAACACATTTCTTCTCAGTGCTCTATGTAAAATACCCCACAGTATGACTATACTGACATCTACTTATACACTGAATTATTAAATGACTATGATGTGTATGTTTTAAATTTTAGACTAGTTACAGATGCTGCTAAAAAAACAACTTCCTATGCCTGGTTTTGGTGCATATATGCATGCATTCCTTACTCTTGCTGTATTAGAAAGGTTCTCTAGAGAAACTGAACTGATAGACTATATTATAGACACGCACACACACACAAACATACACACATGTGCATTCCCACACACACACACATGCACACATACAGAAACACATGAACACACACTATACTAGATATTATATAATAAAAAGAAATTTAGAAGAATGGTTTGCATGATAGCAGCTGGGTGATCCACCAGTGGCTCTTTGCATACTGAAGATGCTGGATGGAACACAAGAACAGTTTCATTCACAAGGCTGAGTGTTTCAATTTGGCACTAAAGGCCTGGATGCTCCATGAGGAGTATCTAGTCTTCAGTGTATGTTGAAAGGAAAAGGAAGCTGGAGTGTGATGTTAGGGAAGGATGGCAGCAGCAGCTAAAGGAATATCAATGTGAAGAGAAGAAGAAGAAGCAACAGCAGCAACAGCAGCAGCAACAGCAGCAACAGGATAGCCACTTCAGATGAAGTGAAGTCAGGGAAGCAAGACTTTCCTCCTTAAAACATTTCTTTCTAAGATATTCTAGCAGATGTTGTCTACTCTGGGGGAAGATCTTCTCCCAGTTAATCCTTTCTGGAACTCATCAAGAAGTGTGTCTCTGAGATGATTCCAAATGCAACCAAGTTGAAAACCAAGATTAATCATTCAGAAATCCACTCCTTGTTAACTTGACATGCACCTCCCTGTTGTGCTTAATTTACAAATGAACATAACAAAGTCACAATTTCACCTAATGTGATATCACTGTTCCACATACAACAAAACACATTAAGTCTTCCTCCAGAATATATGGCCAAATCGCCTGAGAAGTGCTTAGCCTTTTAATACAGCATTACTGTATGACTTAAATATGAAATTATGTATCTAGTTTCAATTGATATTGTATTATGTGATAGAGGAATATTATTATGTGAAGAATAAAAAACACAAATTACTACTGCTTTATATGTGTGTATGTAAAGACAACTATATTATAAGCACAGTAGGACAGAAACAATTATAGTCATCATTTCTGTAACTGGTCAGAAGACTATAGAAAGTATTTATAACTGCTTTCTTCTAGCCATAATTTCTCCACATCCAGCAATCACCTCCGCAGGTCTTGAAACTTTACCTGACAGGATGATCCATACCTTCATTCTTGGAGCGTCTAAGTCATTTATAATCTTCGTTGTAGTTTTCCATTGACTTCAATCCCAAGGCATTGTAACACCAAGAGATGCCCTAAAGGATCTCCTATACTCCAAACATACTGTTCTTCACCTCCACTGTAGAAAGCAATCTAATTTACCCCTGGTGGTCTGGATCAATTGTCCTATGCAATACTGTTATTCCTTTATTAACCTGTTAATGTATCAGGAGTTCAGAGTGGACAAAGAGAAGTCTTCTAGTTCAGTGGGATATTTGTTTTGCCATTTCTACATCTTGATTCCTGGATTCATGATTCCTGGATATAAAAGAAACATAGTCTTATATTGATTGCTGAGTCACACTTTGTGTGACCTTTTGAAGACCCCTGTCCAGCACCCCAAGACACTGTCTCCTGGTTGGTACTATACTGTATCGTTCAGAAGCCATTTTACTTCTCTGTTAATTTAGGTACTTCAGCATAGTCCTCTTTGACAGTGACTTCACTGATCAAAAGCTATGCTGTGTGTGATAACATGATGGTGAATAAAGCATCCTGCCAGCCATGATGATAGTTTTAGGAGAAAAATCACATGCAAAATAAGCAAGTCTGCATGATAAGTATTTATTCCAGTAATGACAAAGAGATGCCTTTTCTGTGATGGAAGTGGTCCAGTAGTCAGTCTGCCACCAGACTGCTAGCTGGCCACTCCAGGGAATGGTACTATATCTGGGGATATTATTTGTCTCTGATTCTGACAAATTCTACACTCAGACGCAGCCACAGACAGATTAGCATTTGGGTCCATGCATAACTTCTATCTCTGCCACCATGCCCACTTCATTCATAGGTCCTTTGGCCCATGACTGAGATGTTCAAAGAAAGAATTTGATGACTATGTACATACAGTATTATTCTGTCTGTTTGATTACACAGGACACAAGTATCTTCATATCTTTTGCCCTATCTTAATTGGTATTTCTATTATTATGATACAAAGCAACTTGGAAAGGAAAAGATTCCACCTTACACTTTCATATCATATCCCATATTACTGAGGGAGTCAGGAAAGGAACTCAAACAGGACAGGAAATTGAGACAGAGCTGTTGTAGAGGCCATGGACGAGTGCTGCTCACTGGATTATTACTCCTGTCTTGCTCAGACTGCTTCCTTATTGCACACTGAACTACCAACCAGTGGGTGGCACTGGCCACAGTAATCTGGGACCTTCCACATCAATCATCAACCAAGAAATGTTACAAAACCTTGCCCACAGGACAATCTAATGAGGATATTTTCTCAATGTATGTTCTCTTTTCCAAATGACTCAGCCTTGTGTCAAGTTGACATAAAAACTAGCCAGCATGTGCCCATTTGGAGAGATATCCAAATATCCTTTCCCCAAATGTCTTTCTCATCAATTTTCCAATCATATGCTTACCAACTGCCAAACATCAAGACAATACATTGGCTGTAGTTCATGCATTATTATAGTCTCACACATCTGGACATTTTTTTCTTTTATCTTTTTTATGTTTATTTATTTTTATTAGATATTTTCTGTATATGCATTTCAAATGCTATCCCGAAAGTTCCCTATACCCTCCCTCTGCCATGCTCCCCTACCCACCCACTCCCGCTTCTTGGCCCTGGCATTCCCCTGTACTGGGGCATATAAAGTCTGCAATACCAAGAGGCTTCTCTTCCAAGTGATGGGCAACTAGGCCATCTTCTGCTAAATATGCAGCCAGAGACACAAGCTCTGGGGGTACTGCTTAGTTCATATTCTTGTTCCCCCTATAGGGTTGCAGACTCCTTCAGCTCCGTAGATACTTTTTCTAGCTCCTCCATTAGGGGTCCTGCGTTCCATCTTATAGATGACTGTGAGCATCTACTTCTGTATTTGCCAGGCACGGGCATAGCCTCATATGAGACAGCTATACCAGGGTCGCTTGAGTAAAATCTTTCTGGCATATGCAATAGTGTCTGGGTTTGGTGGCTGATTATGGGATGGATCCCCATGTGGGGTAGTCTCTGGATAGTCTAACCTTTCATCTTAGCTCCAAACTTTGTCTCTGCAACTCCTTTCATGGGTATTTTGTTGCCTCTTCTAAGGAGGAATGAAATATGCACGCATTGGTCTTCCCTCTTCCTAATTTTCTTGTGTTTTGCAAATTGTATCTTGGGTGTTCTATGTTTCTGGGCTAATATCCACTTATCAGTGAGTGCATATCTAATGACTTCTTTTGTGATTGGGTTGCCTCACTAAGGATGATATCCTCCAGATACATCCATTTGCCCAAGAATTTAATAAATCCATTGTTTTTAATAGCTGAGTAGTACTCCCTTGTGTAAATGTACCACATTTTCTGAATCCATTCTTTTGTTGAAGGACATCGGGGTTCTTTCCAGCTTCTGGCTATTATAAATAAGGCTGCTATGAACAAAGTGAAGCATGTGTTCTTAATACCAGTTGAAATATTTCTGGGTATATGCTCAGGAGAGGTATTGCTAGATCTTCCAGTAGTATTATATCCAATTTTCTGAGGAACCTCCAGACTGACTTCCAGAATGGTTGTACAAGCTTTCAATCCCACCAGCAGTGGAGGAGTGTTCCCCTTTCTCCACATCCTCGCCAGCATCCTCTGTCACCTGAATTTTTTATCTTAGCCATTCTGATTGGTGTGAGGTGGAATTTCAAGGTTGTTTTGATTTGCATTTCCCTGATGATTAAGGATGTTGAACATTTTTTCAGGTGCTTCTCAGCCTTTCGGTATTCCTCAGTTGAAAAATTTTTGTTTAGCTCTAAACCCCATTTTTTTAATGGGGTTATTTGAATTTCTGGAGTTCAGCTTCTTGAGCTCTTTGTATATATTGAATATTAGTCCCCTATCAGATTTAGGATTGGTAAAAATCCTTTCCCAAACAGTTGGTGGCTTTTTGTCTTATTGACAGTGTCTTTTGCCTTACAAAAGCTTTGCAATTTTATGAGGTCCCATTTGTCAATTCTTGATCTTACGGCATAAGCCATTGCTGTTCTGTTTAGGAAATTTTCCCCTGTGCCCATATCTTCAAGGCTTTTCCCCACTTTCTCCTCTATTAATTTCAGTGTCTCTGGTCTTATGTGGAGGTCTCTGATACACTTAGACTTGAGCTTTGTACAAGGAGATAAGAATGGGTCAATTCGCATTCTTCTACATGATAGCCGCCAGTTGTGCCAGCACCATTTGTTGAAAATGCTGTCTTTTTTCCACTGGATGGTTTTAGCTCCCTTGTCAAAGATCAAGTGACCATAGGTGTGTGGGTTCATTTCTGGGTCTTGAATTCTATTCCATTGGTCTACTTGTCTGTCACTATACCAGTACCATGCAGTTTTTATCACAATTGCTCTGTACTACAGCTTTAGGTCGGGCATGGTGATTCCACCAGAGGTTCTTTTATCCTTGAGAAGAGTTTTTGCTATCCTAGGTTTTTTTTTATTCCAGATGAATTTGCAGATTGCTCTTTCTAATTCATTGAAAATTTGAATTGGAATTTTGATGGGGATTGCATTGAATCTGTAGATTGCTTTTGGCAAGATAGCCATTTTTACTATATTGATCCTGCCAATCCATGAGCATGGGAGATCTTTCCATCTTCTGAGATCTTCTTTAATTTCTTTCTTCAGAGACTTGAAATTCTTATCATACAGATCTTTCACTTCCTTAGTTAGAGTCACGCCAAGGTATTTTATATTATTTGTGACTATTGAGAAGGGTGTTGTTTCCCTAATTTCTTTCTCAGCCTGTTTGTCCTTTGTGTAGAGAAAGGCCATTGATTTGTTTGAGTTAATTTTATATCCAGCTACTTCACCGAAGCTGTTTATCAGGTTTAGGAGTTCTCTGGTAGAATTTTTAGGGTCACTTATATATACTATCATATCATCTGCAAAAAGGGATAATTTGACTTCATCTTTTCCAATTTGTATCCCCTTGATCTCCTTTTGTTGTCTAATTGCTCTGGCTAGGAATTCAAGTACAATGTTGAATAGGTAGGGAGAAAGTAGGCAGCCTTGTCTAGTCCCTGATTTTAATGGGATTGCTTCTAGCTTCTCACCATTTACTTTGATGTTGGCTACTGGTTTGCTGTAGATTGCTTTTATCATGTTTAGGTATGGGCCTTGAATTCCTGGTCTTTCCAAGACTTTTATCATGAATCGGTGTTGGATCTTGTCAAATGCATTCTCTGTGTCTAAGGAGATGATCATGTGGTTTTTGTCTTTGAGTTTGTGTATACAATGAATTACGTTGATGGATTTCCATATATTAAACCATCCCTGCATCCCTGGAATAAAACCTACTTGGTCAGGATGGATGATTGTTTTAATGTGTTCTTGGATTCGGTTAGCGAGAATTTTATTGAGTATTTTTGCATCTATATTCATAAGGGAAATTGGTCTGAAGTTCTCTATCTTTGTTGGATCTTTCTGTGGTTTAGGTATCAGAGTAATTGTGGCTTCATAGAATGAGTTGGGTAGAGTACCTTTTACTTCTATTTTGTGGAATAGTTTGTGCAGAACTGGAATTAGATCTTCTTTGAAGGTCTGGTAGAACTCTGCACTAAACCCATCTGGTCCTGGGCTTTTTTCGGTTGGGAGACTATTAATGACTGAGCAACCATTCTTACTTTGAAAGACTGAAAATGTTCCACAGAAAACAACAGGCACATACAGATGTCTGCTAACAGTGTGTGTAACATTTAACATTGTACAAGAGACCCAAAAAATTAAAACAGGTGTAAAAATTGGTATAGAAAAATATGACTGCTATGGTTTTCAGCTGTCTTAACTTTATACCTAGAAATCCTTTTCTAAAGCTCTAGCTAAAATATTTTCAATTTCCTACTATGTGGGTCATAATGAATGACATTGCTTCCTATCAAAACATGTGAGAATTTTATATTTATCTTTTTGTGAGCAATTTATGACTTATACACTGCTATGATCAGAGAACATCTTTGATATGAGGTTTCTTTAATCATTTTATTCATTTATGTTCCAAATACAATTCACAATTTTTTGTAACTAGATTATTTTCCAAAAGTAATTTTAGTAAATTTTTCCACGTGCACATCCAAAACTCCACTGTCTATAGCGCTAAGATTCTGGTTACCCAGCTTTGTTAATGATTTTATTCGCTCACGCCGAAGCTTTGCTAATTTGGCCCATTTGTTTTATCCATCCCAGACACCCACACATTAGAGCCTTCCTCTAGGATTGTGGGTTTTTCCACTTCTCTGCTAATTTCTGTCAACGCTTTCATCATACATGTTGATGCTGTCTAATTAGGTGAATGTAAGCTCAGACTGTTTACATCTTCTGGACGAAATGACGTGTATATTTGCAATAACTCTGGGCATCTCGGGTAATGTTCCTTGCCTTGGATCCTACTGACTGAGGCTAATCTCTCCTTGCCTGCTTTTGTTTATTTCTTGTACTGCTTTGGGTAGAAGAAACAAACGCAATTTTCTCTATATATGAAACGTTTCATAAACTTATAATTTTAACTTTTCCATTCCTACATATTTTACACATATTATTTAAGTAAACGGAATGGTGTTTTCTTTTAATATGAGACAGATTTTGTCTTTCAATGAGGATATTATGTTTGCTTATAATAATACAATTATCTGCTTCTGTATTGGAGCTTACCTTGCTAAATTTTCATTTCTTGGTTTCTTTTGTGCCTCTTCTTGAAAATGATAACTGGAGACAGCCGGCCACTGTCCCAACCAGAGGACAGGTGTCCGCCTGGCTCGGAAGGCCTCAGCCTCAGGAGCAGTGGGCACCATCTTGGTTCCGGGACTCCGCAGAACTTAGGAAATTAGTCTGAACGGGTGAGAGGGTGCACCACAGAACCGGACAGCTTCTGGGACAGGTGGAGCCACAGGGCCGCTGAGGCAGCACCCTTTTCGGGAATCAGACAGCCGGCCACCATCCCGACCAGAGGACAGGTGTCCGCCTGGCTCGGAAGCCCTCAGCCTCAGGAGCAGCAGGCGCCACCTTGGTTCCAGGACTCCGCCAAACTTAGGAACTTAGTCTGCACAGGTGAGAGGGTGCACCACAGAAGCTGACAGCTTCTGGGACCTGCCAAAGCAACACAGCTTCTGGGAAAGGTCCTGTTTTGGGCCTTCTTCTTTGGCCAGGAGGAGGTCCAAACACAAGATATCTGTGCACATTCCCTGTAAGAGGAGAACTTGCCAGCAGAGAGTGCTCTGAGCACTGAAACTCAGAGGAGAGAGTCTGTCTCCCAGGTCTGCTGATAGACGGTAACAGAATCACCAGAAGAACAATCTCTAAACAGAGTCAACTATAACAACTAACTCCAGAGATTACCAGATGGCAAAAGGTAAACGTAGGAATCTTACTAACAGGAACCAAGACCACTCACCATCATCAGAACCCAGCACTCCCACTTCGACCAGTCCAGGGCACCCCAACACAACTGAAAACCTAGACCCAAATTTAAAAGCATATCTCATGATGATGGTAGAGGACATCAAGAAGGACTTTAATAACTCACTTAAAGAAATACAGGAGAACACTGCTAAAGAGTTACAAGTCCTTAAAGAAAAACAGGAAAGCACAATCAAACAGGTAGAAGTCCTTACAGAAAAAGAGGAAAACATATCCAAACAGATGATGGAAATGAACAAAACCATACTAGACCTAAAATGGGAAGTAGACACAATAAAGAAAACTCAAAGTAAGGCAACACTGGAGATAGAAAACCTAGGAAAGAAATCTGGAACCATAGATTCGAGCATCAGCAACAGAATACAAGAGATGGAAGAGAGAATATCAGGTGCAGAAGATTCCATAGAGAACATTGGCACAACAATCAAAGAAAATGGAAATTTCAAAAAGATCCTAACTCAAAATATCCAAGAAATCCAGGACACAATGAGAAGACCAAACCTACGGATAATAGGGTTGGATGAGAATGAAGACTTTCAACTCAAAGGACCAGCAAATATCTTCAACAAAATTATAGAAGAAACTTCCCAAATCTAAAGAAAGAGATGCCCATGAACATACAAGAAGCATAGGAACTCCAAATAGACTGGACCAGAAAAGAAATTCCTCACAACACATAATAATCAGAACAACAAATGCAATAAATGAATATAGAATACTAAAAGCAGTTCTGAGGCGGTGCCATCTTTGGCTCCAGACAACTGGCCACCTTCCTGGTGAGAGCACAGGGGTCTGCCCGGCTCGAGAGGTTTCTGCCTCAGGCTCCGGCAGGAGCCTCCTTGGCTCCGGGACTCCGTGGAGGTCAGGCTGCACAGGTGAGGGTGTGGAATACAGAGGCCAGCAATTTCTGGGACAGGCGAGAGCCACAGAGCTTCTGAAGCGGCATCATCTTCGGCTCCAGACAGCCAGCCACCTGGCCAAAGCAACACAGCTTCTGGGAAAGATCCTGTTTTGGGCCTTCATCTTCAGCCAGGAGGAGGTCCAAAGACCAGATAACTGTGCACCTTCCCTGAAAGAGGAGAGCTTGCCTGCAGAGACTTCTCTGACCACTGAAACTCAGAGGAGAGAGCTAGTCTCCCACGTCTGCTGTTAGAGGGTAACAAAATCACCAGAGGAACAATCTCTAAACAAAGACAACTATAACAACTAACTCCAGAGATTGCCAGATGGCAAAAGGTAAACGTAAGAATCCTACTAACAGAAACCAGGACCACTCACCATCATCAGAACCCAGAATGCCCACTTCGCCCAGTCCAGGGCACCCTAACACAGCTGAAAAGGTAGACCTGGATTTAAAAGCATATCTCATGATGATGGTAGAGGACATAAAGAAGGACTTTAATAACTCACTTAAAGAAATACAGGAGAACACTGCTAAAGAGTTACAAGTCCTTAAAGAAAAACAGGAAAACACAACCAAACAGGTAGAAGTTCTTATAGAAAAACTGGAAAACACATCCAAACAGGTGATGGAAATGAACAAAACCATGCTAGACCTAAAAAGGGAAGTAGACACAATAAAGAAAACCCAAAGTGAGGCACGCTGGAGACAGAAACCCTAGGAAAGAAATCTGGAACCATAGATGCGAGCATCAGCAAAAGAATACAAGAGATGGAAGAGAGAATCTCAGGTGCAGAAGATTCCATAGAGAACATCGGCACAACAATCAAAGAAAATTGAAAATGCAAGAAGACCCTAACTCAAAATATCCAGGAAATCCAGGACACAATGAGAAGACCAAGCCTACGGATAATAGGAGTAGATGAGAATAAAGATTTTCAACTCAAAGGACCAGCAAACATCTTCAACAAAATTATTGAAGAAAACTTCCCAAATCTAAAGAAAGAGATGCCCATGAACATACAAGAAGCTTACAGAACTCCAAATAGACTGGACCAGAAAAGAAATTCCTCCCGACACATAATAATCAGAACATCAAATGCACTAAATAAAGAGAGAATATTAAAAGCAGTAAGGGTAGGTAAAGATCCTTTCCCAATCTGTTGGTGGTCTTTTTGTCTTATTGACGGTGTCTTTTGCCTTGCAGAAACTTTGGAGTTTCATTAGGTCCCATTTGTCAATTCTCGATCTTACAGAGCAAGCCATTGCTGTTCTGTTCAGGAATTTTTCCCCTGTACCCATATCTTCAAGGCTTTTCCCCACTTTCTCCTCTATAAGTTTCAGTGTCTCTGGTTTTATGTGAAGTTCCTTGATCCACTTAGATTTGACCTTAGTACAAGGAGATAAGTATGGATCGATTCGCATTCTTCTACATGATAACAACCAGTTGTGCCAGCACCAATTGTTGAAAATGCTGTCTTTCTTCCACTGGATGGTTTTAGCTCCCTTGTCGAAGATCAAGTGACCATAGGTGTGTGGGTTCATTTCTGGGTCTTCAATTCTATTCCATTGGTCTACTTGTCTGTCTCTATACCAGTACCATGCAGTTTTTATCACAATTGCCCTGTAGTAAAGCTTTAGGTCAGGCATGGTGATTCCACCAGAGGTTCTTTTATCCTTGAGAAGAGTTTTTGCTATCCTAGGTTTTTTGTTATTCCAGATGAATTTGCAAATTGCTCCTTCTAATTCGTTGAAGAATTGAGTTGGAATTTTGATGGGGATTGCATTGAATCTGTAGATTGCTTTTGGCAAGATAGCCATTTTTACATTGTATATCCTGCTAATCCATGAGCATGGGAGATCTTTCCATCTTCTGAGATCTTCTTTAATTTCTTTCTTCAGAGACTTGAAGTTTTTATCATACAGATCTTTTACTTCCTTAGTTAGAGTCACGCCGAGATATTTTATATTATTTGTGACTATTTAGAAGGGTGTTGTTTCCCTAATTTCTTTCTCAGCCTGTTTATTCTTTGTGTAGAGAAAGGCCATTGACTTGTTTGAGTTAATTTTATATCCAGCTACTTCACCAAAGCTGTTTATCAGGTTTAGGAGTTCTCTGGTGGAATTTTTAGGGTCACTTATATATACTATCATATCATCTGCAAAAAGTGATATTTTGACTTCCTCTTTTCCAATTTGTATCCCCTTGATCTCCTTTTGTTGTCTAATTGCTCTGGCTAGGAATTCAAGTACAATGTTGAATAGGTAGGGAGAAAGTAGGCAGCCTTGTCTAGTCCCTGATTTTAATGGGATTGCTTCTAGCTTCTCACCATTTACTTTGATGTTGGCTACTGGTTTGCTGTAGATTGCTTTTATCATGTTTAGGTATGGGCCTTGAATTCCTGGTCTTTCCAAGACTTTTATCATGAATCGGTGTTGGATCTTGTCAAATGCATTCTCTGTGTCTAAGGAGATAACACTCTTCTCAATGATACCTTGGTCAAGGAAGGAATAAAGAAAGAAATTAAAGACTTTTTAGAGTTTAATGAAAATGAAGCCACAACATTCCCAAACTTATGGGACACAATGAAAGCATTCCTACGAGGAAAACTCATAGCTCTGAGTGCCTCCAAAAAGAAACTAGAGAGAGCACACATTAGCAGCTTGACAACACACCTATAACGTCTAGAAGAAAAGGAAGCAAATTCACCCAAGAGGAGTAGAAGGCAGGAAATAATCAAACTCAGGGGTGAAATCAACCAAGTGGAAACAAGAAGAACTATTCAAAGAATCAACCAATCAAGGAGCTGGTTCTTTGAGAAAATCAACAAGATAGATAAACACTTAGCCAGACTCACTAGAGGGCGCAGGGAAAGCATCCTAATTAACAAAATCAGAAATGAAAACGGAGACATAACAACAGATCCTGAAGAAATCCAAAACACCATCAGATCCTTCTACAAAAGGCTATACTCAACAAAACTGGAAAGCCTGGATGAAATGGACAAGTTTCTAGACAGATACCAGGTACCAAAGCTAAATCAAGATCAGGTTAATGATCTCAAAGGTCCTATATCCCCTAAAGAAATAGAAGCAATCATTAATAGTCTCCAGCCAAAAAAAGCCCAGGACCAGAAGGGTTTAGTGCAGAGTTCTATCAGACCTTCAAAGAAGACCTAATTCCAGTTCTTCACAAACTATTCCACAAAATAGAAATGGAAGGTACTCTACCCAACTCATTCTATGAAGCCACAATTACTCTGATACCTAAACCACAAAAAGACCCAACAAAGATAGAGAACTTCAGACCAATTTCCCTTATGAATATCAATGCAAAAATCCTCAATTAATTTTTTGCTAACGGAATCCAAAAACACATCAAAACAATCATCCATCCTGACCAAGTAGGTTTCATCCCAGGGATGCAGGGATGGTTCAATATATGGAAATCCATCAACTTAATCCAGTATATAAACAAACTCAAAGACAAAAACCACATGATCATCTCGTTAGATGCTGAGAAAGCATTTGACAAAATCCAACATCCATTCATGATAAAAGTCTTGGAAAGATCAGGAATTCAAGGCCCATACCTAAACATGATAAAAGCAATCTACAGCAAACCAATAGCCAACATCAAAGTAAATTGTGAGAAGCTGGAAGCAATCCCACTAAAATCAGGGACTAGACAAGGCTGTCCACTCTCTCCCTACCTATTCAACATTGTACTTGAGGTCCTAGCCAGAGCAATTAGACAACAAAAGGAGATCAAGGGGATACAAATTGGAAAGGAAGAAGTCAAAATATCACTTTTTGCAGATGATATGATCGTATATTTACGTGACCCTAAAAATTCCACCAGAGAATTCCTAAACCTGATAAACAGCTTCAGTGAAGTAGCTGGATATAAAATTAACTCAAACAAGTCAATGGCCTTTCTCTACACAAAGGACAAACAGGCTGAGAAAGAAATTAGGGAAACAACACCCTTCTCAATAGTCACAAATAATATAAAATACCTTGGCGTGACTCTAACTAAGGAAGTGAAAGATCTGTATGATAAGAATTTCAAGTCTCTGAAGAAAGAAATTAAAGAAGATCTCAGAAGATGGAAAGATCTCCCATGCTCATGGATTGGCAGGATCAATATAGTAAAAATGGCTATCTTGCCAAAAGCAATCTACAGATTCAATGCAATCCTCATCAAAATTCCAACTCAATTCTTCAACAAATTAGAAAGGGCAATCTGCAAATTCATCTGGAATAACAAAAAACCTAGGATAGCAAAAACTCTTCTCAAGGATAAAAGAACCTCTGGTGGAATCACCATGCCCGACCTAAAGCTGTAGTACAGAGCAATTGTGATAAAAACTGCATGGTACTGGTATAGTGACAGACAAGTAGACCAATGGAACAGAATTGAAGACCCAGAGATGAACCCACACACCTATGGTCACTTGATTTTGACAAAGGAGCTAAAACCATCCAGTGGAAAAAAGACAGCATTTTCAACAAATGGTGCTGGCACAACTGGCTGTTATTATGTAGAAGATTGTGAATTGATCCATTACTATCTCCTTGTACTAAGGTCAAATCTAAGTGGATTAAAGAACTCCACATAAAACCAGAGACACTGAAACTTATAGAGGAGAAAGTAGGGAAAAGCCTCGAAGATATGGGTACAAGGGAAAAATTCCTGAATAGAACAGCAATGGCTTGTGCTGTAAGATCAAGAATTGACAAATGGGACCTCATGAAATTCCAAAGCTTCTGCAAGGCAAAAGACACCGTCAATAAGACAAAAAGACCACCAACAGATTGGGAAAGGATCTTTACCTATCCCAAATCGGACAGGGGACTAATATCCAATATATATAAAGAACTCAAGAAGGTAGACTCCATAAAATCAAATTACCCGATTAAAAAAATGGGGCTCAGAACTGAACAAAGATTTCTCACCCGAGGAATATCAAATGGCAGAGAAGCACCTGAAAAAATGTTCAACATCCTTAATCATTAGGGAAATGCAAATCAAAACAACCCTGAGATTCCACCTCACACCAGTCAGAATGGCTAAGATGAAAAATTCAGGTGACAGCAGATGCTGCTGAGGATGTGGAGAAAGAGGAACACTCCTCCATTGTTGGTGGGATTGCAAGCTTGTACAACCACTCTGGAAATCAGTCTCGCGGTTCCTTAGAAAATTGGACATAGTACTACCGGAAGATCCAGCAATACCTCTTCTGGGCATATATCCAGAAGATGCCCCAACCGGTAAGAAGGACACATGCTCCACTATGTTCATAGCAGCCTTATTTATAATAGCCAGAAGCTGGAAAGAACCCAGATGCCCCTCAACAGAGGAATGGATACAGAAAATGTGGTACATTTACACAATGGAGTACTACACAGCTATTAAAAAGAATGAATTTATGAAATTCCTAGCCAAATGGATGGACCTGGAAGGCATCATCCTGAGTGAGGTAACCCAATCACAAAGGAACTCTCACAATATGTACTCACTGATAAGTGGATATTAGCCCAGAAACTTAGGATACCCAAGATATAAGATACAATTTGCTAAACACATTAAACTCAAGAGAACGAAGACCAAAGTGTGGACACTTTGCCCCTTCTTAGAATAGGAAACAAAACACCCATGGAAGGATTTACAGAGACAAAATTTGGAAGTGTGACGAAAGGATGAACCATCTAGTGATTGCCATATCCAGAGATCCATCCCATGATTAGCTTCCAAACGCGGACACCATTGCATACACTAGCAAGATTTTGCTGAAAGGACCCAGATATAGCTGTCTCTTGTGAGACTATGCCAGGGCCTACCAAACACAGAAGTGGATGCTCACAGTCAGCTATTGAATGGACCACAGGGCCCCCAATGGAGGAACTAGAGAAAGCACCCAAGGAACTAAAGGGAACTGCAACCCTATAGGTGGAACAACAATATGAATTAAGCAGTACCCCGGAGCTCTTGTCTTTAGCTGCATATGTATCAAAAGATGGCCTAGTCGGCCATCACTGCAAAGAGAGGCCCATTGGACTTGCAAACTTTATATGCCCCAGTACAGGGGAACGCCAAGGCCAAAAAGGGGGAGTGGGTGGGTAGGGGAGTAGGGGTGGGGTATCGGGGACTTTTGGTATAGCATTGGAAATGTAAATGAGCTAAATACCTATTAAAAAAATGGAAAAAAAATAAAAAAAATTTTAAAAAGATCTCTACAAAAAAAAAGAAAGAAAGAAAATGATAACTGTTTCCATATCCTTATTTCCTTGTTAAAAGACTGCCTTTTTAAAATTCTTTTAATGTCTCTGCGGTTAAGATGGATTTCCTGACAATGCTACAACCTTAGAATGATGTAGCTTGTTTTACTAGTGTTATATATTTTTTTAAATTAGATATTTTATTTAGTTAAGTTTCAAGTGTTATCCCCTTTCCCAATTTCCCCTCTGCAAACAACCTATCTCATCCCCCTTACACTGAGGGTGTTCCACCACCCACCCACCCACACCCACCTCTACGCCCTAGCACTCATCTACACTGAAGCATCAAGCCTTCACAGGACCAAGGGCCTCCCCTCACATTGATACCCAATAAGGCCCCTTCAGCCCCTTTAATCCTTCCCCTAACTCCTCCATTGTGGTCCCTGTGCTCAGTCCGAAGGTTACCTAAGAGCATCCACATCTGTATTTGTCAGGATCTGACAGAGCCTCTCAGGAGACAGCTGTATCAGGCTCCTGTCAGCAAGTACTTCTTGGGATCTACAATAGCGTCTGGGTTTGCTGTCTGCATGTGGGATGGATTGCTAGATAGGGCAGTCTCTGGATGACCTTTCCTTCAGTTTTTGCTCCACCCTTTGTCCCTGTATTTTCTTTAGACGGGAGCGATTCTGGGTTAAAATTTTAGAGATGCATGGGTGGCCCCATCCTTCAACAGGTTCTTCCTCCCCTTTGTGGATTATTTCAGCTAATGTCATCCCTGTGGGGTCCTGAGGCTCTTGCTTTCCTGGCATCTGGGACTTTCTAGTTACTACCCCCAATTCCCCATTCCCCATTGCTACACACCTCTGTTCAACTAACCCTCTGTACATATCCTCCATCTACCCCCTACCTGATTCTTCCCCTTTTTCCACCCTTTTTTTCTTCCCTTTTTTCTCTTCCTCCCAAGTCCCTCTACTTCCCTTGATTATTTTGCCGCCCTTCTAAGTAGGAATGAAGCATTCACTCTTTGTTCTCCTTCTTCTTGAGCTTCATGTGGTCTGTGAGTTGTATGGTGGGTATTCCATGTTCTTTGCCTAATATCCACTTACCAGTAAGTACACACCAAGTGTGTCCTTTTCTGGTTGATTTACCTCATTCATGACAACATTTTCTAGATCTATTCATTTGCCTGCAAATTTCCTGAAGTCATTGTTTTTAATAGTATTCCATTGTGTATATATACCACATTTTCTGTATCCATTCCTCTGTTGAGGGACATATGGGTTGTTTCCAGTTTCTGGCTCTTATGAATATGGCTGCAATGAACATAGTGGAACAGGTGTCCTTGTTATATGTTGGGGGAGTCTTATGGGTATGTATGTCCAGGAGAAGTATGGTGTTCTGTCTAATTATCTGAAGAACAACCAGATTGATTTCCAGAGTGGTTGTACCAGCTTGCAATCCCACCAGCAATGGAGCAGTGTTCCTCTTTCTCCACATCCTCACCAGCCATTCTGACTGTTATGAGATGGAATCTCGGGGTCATTTTGATTTGCATTTCCCTGATGACTAAGGATGTTGAACATTTCTTTTTTTTTTTTAAACCTGGTACTAAAACTGTCTTTTATTATTTGTTTACTCTTACATTTACTTTAAAAGACTTAACACACAATCAGTAATAACAAAGTAAATTAGATGCTAAATGTGGAGAGAGGCAAGACATCCTAGGAACTACATTTATGAACTCTTCTCAAGTTCCAGGGCACATGGACTGACAGGCCAGCTGAAGGATGGACTCTATGAGCAGACAGATAACTGTACCATATGTAGTGAAATTTTTAGTAACCCATTAAAGAAGCAAGAATATCTAAAAAGATCTCTAACAAAGCAATGGTCCCTTGATTCTTAAGTCATGTTAGATAGGGGGTCACTAGTGTTTAAATCAGTAGGGGCAGCATCTAGATACCTGGAGAGGTTTTTAAACTTCATAGACTATCCAGTACAATAAATGCATATGTAAGAAAATGTCAGAAAGTTATACAAATATTAACTATGTGCAATGGTCCTAAAATAAGCTACTTCTAGAATCTAGCTACTATAAGCTATATTAACTACATAAATATATCTAGTTAACAGTTCCCATACAAGTTATTGGTTTGAGCTTAGACCACCACAACATTGGCCATCTAGTTCCAAAGTTTCAATGATGTGAGCAGCAGACGAGTGATCTTTAGAATCCTCATTAGTACACACAGAGAAAAGTTCAATGACCTTCTGGTAGGATTCATCCAGCTCTTCCATGTTGATGGATGGCCTTGTCCCCAGAGCTGCATAATATGCTTCATCATCGAAGTCACTCTCATCAAAGGTTGCATCTTCATCAACATCATCATCTGGAAGATTGATGTGTGGAATACATAAAGTCATCATTTCCCACAGAGTAAGGCCAAAACCAAACATATCTGCCTTGTCAGTAATGATGCCATTTTCTTCCAACGGTTCCTTGGGTTTCCATGGCTCAGGTCCAATACAACAGGCCTCAGGATCAGTCACAGTCATATTTTCATCCAACGGCAGAGAGACTCCTACATCACAGATTTTAATTGTTTCAAAATCACCTTTAATCACAACATTTGAAGACTTTATGTCTACATGAAGCAGCTTCTTTTCTTGATGCAGATACTTTAGGCGTCTGGCCATGTATAAAGCAACTCTGAGAATTACAGCTGCTAGAAAAGGACTTCCACTGTCTTTGTTCTGCTCTTCTATTAAGTCATTCAGAGACTTTTCACCTCCATATTCCATAGCAAGGCACAGACTACCATCACTGGCTTCAGTAAAAGCATGATACCCTATAATGTTTGGGTGATTAAGGTTTTTTTTAAATCTTAGCTTCATCAGTTACTCTCTTCTGATACACAGTTCGATAATGATCATCGCATAAAGGACATATCTTTTTCATGGCCCAAGGAGAATGAGACAACCCTCTTGGAGATCTTTTCATTAGGTAAACACTGACCCCAGTCTCAAAGCCAAGCTTCTGCATAAATGGAGAGGCAGGGATATTTACACATGGAGTCGAACATAATACAGATTTCCTTTTTTCAGATAATTTGTTTGGCGTCTTGAAATTATTAATTCCTTCCATTGCATCAATCACATTAGGTCCACAGACGCACGCTCAGGTAAAAAGGTGAAAGTCTGAACATTTCTTTAGATGGTTCTCAGCCATTCAAGTTTCCTTAGTTGAAAATTTTCTGTTTATCTCTGATCCCCATTTTTAATAGGGTTATTTGGTTCTTTGGAGTCTAATTTCTTGAGTTCTTTGTATATATTGGATATTAACCCTCTATCAGATATAGGATTGGTAAAGATTTTTTCCAATCTGTTGGTTACCATTTTGTCCTATTAACAATGTCCTTTGCCTTACAGAAGCTTTGCAATTTTATGAGGTCCCATTTATTGATTCTTGATTTTAGAGCATAAGCTATTGGTGTCCTGTTCAGGAAATTTTCCCCTGTGCTGATGTACTCGAGGCTCTTCCCCACTTTCTCTTCTGTTAGATTCAATGTATCTGGTTTTATGTGGAGGTCTGTGTCCACTTGGACTTGAGCTTTATACAGGGAGATAAGACTAGATCAATTTGCATTCTTCTACATGTTGACTGCCAGTTGAACCAGCACCATTTGTTGAAACTGCTGAATTTTTCCACTGGATGGTTTTAACTTCTTTGTCAAAGATCAAGTGACCAAAGGTGTGTGAGTTCATTTCTGAGTCTTCAGTTCTATTCCATTGATCTATTTGCCTGTCTCTGTACCAATACCGTGCAGTGTTTATTAATATTGCTCTATAGTATAGCTTGAGGTCAGGCATGGTGAGTCCCCAGAATTTCTTTTATTGTTGAGAATAGTTTTTGCTATCCTGGGTTTTTTGGTTATTCCAAATGAATTTAAGAATTGTTCTTTCTAACTCTATGAAGAATTGGGTTGTAATTTTGATGGGGATTGCATTGAATCTGTAGATTGCTTTCAGCAAGATGACCATTTTTACTATATTAATCTTGCAAATCCATTAGCATGGGTGATCTTTCCATCTTCTGAGGTCTTCTTTGATTTCTTTCTTCAAAGACATGAAGTACTTGTCAAAAAGATCTTTCACTTGTTTGGTTAGAGTCATACCAAGACATTTTATATTGTTTGTGACTACTGTGAAGGGTGTCATTTTCCTAATTTCTTTCTCAGCCTGTTTATCCTTTAGAGTATAGGAAGGCTAATGACTTGTTTAATTTTTATATCCAGCCACTTTGCTGAAGTTGTTTATCAGCTGTTGGAGTTCTCTGGTAGAATTTTTGGGGTCACTTAAGTATACTATCATATCATCTGCAAATAGAGATATTTTGACTTCTTCCTATCCAATTCATACCCCTTTAACCTCCTTTTGTTGTCTAATTGCTCTAGCTAGAACTTCAAGTAACATATATTGGTTTTTCGAGACAGGGTTTCTCTGTGTAGCCCTGGATGTCCTGGAACTCACTTTGTAGGCCAGGCTGGCCTCGAACTCAGAAATCCACCTGCCTCTGCCTCCCGAGTGCTGGGATTAAAGACATGTGCCACCACGCCCGGCTTCAAGTACTATACTGAATAGATAGGGAGAGAGTGGGCAGCCTTGTCTAGTCCCTGATTGTAGTGGGATTGCTTCAAGTTTCTCTCTATTTAGTTTGATGTTGGCTACTGGTTTGCTTTATATTTCTTTTACTGTGTTTAGTTATTGGCCTTGAATTCCTGATCTTTTCAAGACTTTTAACATGAAGGGATGTTGAATTTTGTCAAATGCTTTTTCAGCATCTAATGAAATGATCATGCATTTTTCCCTCTGAGTTTGTTTATATAGTGGGTTACATTTATGTATTTCTGTATATTGAACCATCGCTGCATTCCTGGGATGAGGCCTACTTGATCTTGGTGAATGATCATTTTTATATGTTCTTGGATTCAGTTTTATATCAGAGAAGGTACCATGAGGTGCTAAGAAGAAGGTAAATTCTTTTGTTTTAGGATGAAATGTTGGATATATATCTGTAAAATCCATTTGGTTCATTAGTTCTGTTATTTTCACTGTGTCTCTGTTCAATTTCTGTTTCCATGGTTTGTCCATTGCTGAGAGTCAGGTGTTGAAGTCTCCCGCTATTATTGTGTGAGGTATAATGTGTGCTTTGAGATTTAATGTAAAGTTTCTTTTATGTATGTGGGTGCCTTTGCATTTGGAGCATATATGTTCAGAATTGAGAGTTCATCTTGGCAGATTTTCTTCTTTGATGATATGAAGTGTCCTTCCTTATCTTTTTGATAACTTTTGGTTTAAATTGATTTTATTTGATATTAGAATTGTTATTCCAGCTTTTTTCTTGAGACCACTTGCTTAAAATTTTGTTTTCCAGCCTCTTACTCTGAGGTAGTGTCTGTCTTTGTCACTGAGGTCCATTTCCTGTATGTATGGGTCCTGTTTACGTATCCAGTCTGTTAGTTTATGTCTTTTTATTGGGGAATTGAGTCCATTGATGTTAGGCAATAAGGATCAGTAATTGTTGCTTCCTGGTGTCATTCTGATAGGTCTGCCTTTATATGTTACTTGACCTTTTCCCCTTACTGCTTTTAATATTTTTGTGTTTGTTTGTTTGTTTGTTTGTTTGTTTGTTTTGTACATTTGGTGTTTTGACTATTATGTGAAAGGAGGAATTTCTTTTCTGGTCCAATCTATTTGGAGTTCTGTAGGCTTCTTCTATGTTTATGGACATCTCTATCTTTAGGTTGTGAGACACCACAGAGTCTCCAAGGCCTTATTGTGTTGGAGAGTTGAAAAACTGAACTCAGGAATGCTAAGAAGTTGAGACCACAGGAACTGATATGTGGCTAGGTATAACTGAAGTTAATGTTGCATAATAATAAAAAATCTACATTGTATTTAATAAGTGGCTGAGTATATAAGTTATAAATCAATTATTTAATTAAAATATATAACACTACAGGAACCAAAGAGCATCCTGGATCAGGATCCTTCGGATTTCCATCTGTGCCTGGAGCTGACCCTCTGCCACAGCTCTCCATAACTGTATCTCACTGGGAGAGAGCTGATCTCCCTAGAATGATGGCACACCTGAGAGCACAGGTGAGACTACCACTTCTGCTCAAATTCTTGGTCCAAGAGGTGCCTGCCCAGAGCCATCAGGACCCAGGAATATGGGCTAGATACAACTGACCAAAGCAGTAAGGTGAGACGTAACATGGGGTAGCTTCTCTCTGCTTCCATTCTCTCTAGACTCTCTGTGTGTCTGCCATAGTAACAAAATCCATTTCTCTCTTGCTCACTCTCTGTCTTTCTCTTCCTCTTTCTCTGCCTTTCTTTATGTGTCTCTGTGTGTATTTCTCTGTATATCTGTGTCTCTCTGTATGTGTCTGTCTCTACCTATCTATCTCTATCTCTATCTCTATCTCTCTCTCAACCTTTTGAGACCACCATAAATTCTTTCTTAGTCACCATTCTGCTTGAAATATCCACCTTTCTCTCTGTGTTCTGTTTTATTTTTATTTTCCATGAAATAGATTTCACTGTTCTTCCAGTCTGGTTTTAAATTTTAACTTCATAGGTTGAAGAATTATCTTGCTTCAGCCTCACAAGTATCTGAGACTACAGGCATGTTTCACCATACCTAGCTGTTCTTTTTATTTTAGAATTTAAGCAACATAACCTGTCAAGTATCCTTATCTTGATATTCCTGTCATGCTCTTTTTTAATACAGAAAACCCTTTTCCCATCTTAACAACTAATATTAATACTCAGATCACATGCTACATATCTTACACTAAATTGTATATGCATGGTGGTGGAGTATGGGGGTGGTATATTGGCTTCATGGAATCAGAAATGTCATGTCAGAATTCAAGACTTTCCAAGGGGAACTTACAGAAAACCAGAAGGATGAGGCTGTTACAGGACAAGGACAGGTTCACTACATGCAAAGGTAAAATATTTAGAGACACATCTGGAGTAAAGCTAAGCTGAAGACTCAGAGATGAGCTGAGTCTAATGTTGGAGTTGAGATATCTAAGTGAGAAGTGGGAACTTGGGGGGCTATTAAATGCAAAGAGAAAGTCTGTATCCAGTTGGACCACTGGGAAGATGAATGGATGAAAAGTACATTTGAATGAACCAGTACATGGATAGACAGACAGCAAGTCAAGTAGACAACATCAGCAGTGAAGACCATGCTGAGCTGAAGCCCTAGGACTCTGCTTGTCAGTCCTTCAGTAGGTCAGATAGCATGTCAGTGGGGGCATCAGGATCACAGTGCTAGATATCCTCTTCTTTACGGAGTCCAGCTAAGGATGCTGTAACTTTTCCTGCCAGGGGTGTTCAATACAATCTTGGACCTGGTTTGTTTGGTAAGATCTTAATGCATGCATATGTTCATGTGGTCTGCATTAATGTGATATGTTTATAGGATATTACCCTTTTTACTTTAAGAATGAGTTATTTATCATTCTATACCCATTGGTGTTATAAGGCAGATAGTATATTTGAATGCCCACAAATGTTTAAAGTCACCCTGTCTAGATTTGCTCTCAAAATGCAGTGAAGGCTAACTGTAAATGGGAGTCTTTCATAACAAGGCAGGGCCTGCAAAGATAGAAACAAACAAACAAAGAGAAAACACTGTTTTAGAGAATATAAAGTAGCTAAGAAGTAGTACAGCCTGATCTCAAAAAAAAAAATAATAATAGGACAATTAAAAAAATGTCTATCTCATGTGCTGGCAGTGATCTTGTGAAGATTAAAGTTGATACAAATACCAAATTATGTGTTATTTTATTTTATTTCAATCATATCCACTAAAAATAACAAGGAGCACAGTTTGATACACTCCTATGCCCTGCTGAGATGTAGGCAGGTTTAGGCATGTCCTGAAAACTGATGAGTTAAAGCTCTCAGGAGCCTATTTACAGAGCAGCACAGCCTCCTAAGAAAAGTGCTAGAGTTCTATCAGCTCCTGGGATTCAGGCATGTGCAAACATGGCTAGCACACTGAAGGATCTATACGCAAGAACCTGAGAAGTCTCTCTGAAGTATGCCTACCCTCTACATGAAGAACCTTCCAGACAGGAGAAGTTTAACCCAATATTTTTTTTATTATAATTGAAAAAAACAAGAATTTTGACACAACATGATAATGACTCAAATCTTTCCTAAATTCAATTCCTGGAAATTTTTGTGAATTAAAGTAATCTCTCTCAGAAAAGTAATTGTCATATGGGAGAAAAAAAGATAAAATGGGGTGAAGAGACAGGAACACAGGTCAGTGCACAGTCCAGAAATACATCAACATGTTCAGAAAATAACACATATAATTTTAATTGCCGGATCCCTTTCTTCATGAACTTCCCACATCCTGGCTGCTTATTCAGTCTTACTAATTTTTACAGAGTAAATTTTAGAACCCGGCTTTTATGATCTTACTCCCCTATTGAATATTAATATTCATCTGTGGATTACCATTTCCTACTAAAGAAAAAACCTTTCAAATGATTGTGCATGCTACTCAAAGCCCATCATAAGCTATCTCAGACTGATTGCTTTTTTCTTTAGTCATAAAATATAAGGATACCTTAAATAACAGCACCAGAGAGCCCAGGTAAAATCCTGCTTCATACCCTATGTCCCCTTACTCTTCTCCTGGGCATATATCCAGAAGATGTCCCAACCGGTAAGAAGGACACATGCTCCACTATGTTCATAGCAGGCTTATTTATAATAGCCAGAAGCTGGAAAGAACCCAGATGCCCCTCAACAGAGGAATGGATACAGAAAATGTGGTACATTTACACAATGGAGTACTACTCAGCTATTAAAAGGAATGAATTCATGAAATTCCTAGGCAAATGGATGGACCTGGAGGGCATCATCCTGAGCGAGGTAACCCAATCACAAAGGAACTCACACAATATGTACTCACTGATAAGTGGATATTAGCCCAAAACTTAGGTTACCCAAGATATAAGATACAATTTGCCAAACGCATGAAACTCTAGAAGAATGAAGACCAAAGTGTGGACACTGTGCCCCTTCTTAGAATTGGGAACAAAACACCCATGGAAGGAATTACAGAGACAAAGTTTGGAGCTGTGATGAAAGGATGGACCATCTCGAGACTGCCATATCTAGGGATCCACCCCATAATTAGCTTCCAAACGCTGACACTATTGCATACACTAGCAAGATTTTGCTGAAAGGACCCAGATATAGCTGTCTCTTGAGAGACTATGCCGGGCCTAGCAAACACAGAATTGGATGGTCACAGTCAGCTATTGGATGGATCACAGGGCACCCAATGGAGGAGCTAGAGAAAGTACCCAAGGAGCTAAAGGGACCTGCAACCCTATAGATGGAACAACATTATGAACTAACCAGTACCCTGGAGCTCTTGACTCTAGATGCATATGTATCAAAAGATGGCCTAGTCGGTCATCACTGGAGAGGCCCATTGGACACACAAACTTTATATGCCCCAGTACAGGGGAACGCCAGGGCCAAAAAAATGGGAATGGGTGGGTAGGGAAGTGGGGGGGAGGGTATGGGGGACTTTTGGGATAGCATTGGAAATGTAATTGAGGAAAATACGTAATAAAAAAAGTGGGAACTAAAATAAAATAAAAATAAAACATGCCTGTTCTACAAAAAAAGAAAGAAAGAAAGAAAGAAAGAAAGAAAGAAAGAAAGAAAGAAAGAAAGAAAGAAATTAGTGAGATCTCATGTCCTGTTCAGCAGGACCTAGTTATTCCCTGAGTCCAGGAGGACCGAGGCCTGCAAGAGAAGCGGGTGGAGAAAGGGGAGCAAGACCAAGCAAAGAGTTGTCAAGGTCTGTTTAATGAAGCCTAGGAGCCTGATTATGAGCACACAGTGAGAGAAAACAGGGAGGGGTCGAGGAGGCATAATAAAATACAGAGAAAGGGATGGACATCTGGGGTGGATGCTGATTACAGGCTTCTTGCAGCTTATCTTGGAATGTGGGCCCTAAAACAGTCCCGGGCATTCAAACATTCTGCAGTTTATCTTGGAATGCCAGCCCTGACCTCACAGTCCCAGGAAGCCATCAAACATCTTGTAGCTATCTTGGAGTGCCATAAACAGTCCCAGGCACCAAACGGAGACATGGAGGAGAAGGTGAAGCTGCCTTAATCTAAGCAGTTCTAGGCACTAAGTGAAGGAGGGAGTGAAGCTGGCAGTCTCAGGTGCCAGGTGGAGGCAATGAAGGAGGGGTGACATAATTCCCTTCAAAGGGTCAGTGGATCTTCAGAGTGAGAGTTACTGAGGGCCTAGTTTCCCACAGTTTGGTCTCTCACAGTCTCATACTAGTGACTTAACACCTGAAAGCTCTAGAATAAAAAAAAAAAAAAAGCAAATATACACAAGATGAGTAGATGAAAAGAAATAATCAAACCTGTGGCTATAATTAATAAAAAGGAAACAGAGAGTAGGTTCTTTTAAAAAGTCAAGAAGGTAGACAACCCATACCCAAACTAACTAAAATGCAGAGAGAAAATATCAAAATTAACAAAATCAGAAATTAAACGGGGAACATAAAAATAGACACTAAAGAAATCAAAAACCTGTGCTCCACAAAACTGGAAAATCTAAAAGAAATGGACAATAAATTCCACTTACCAAAGTTAAATCAAGATGAGATAAACAATCTCAATAGAACTATAACCCCTAAGGAAATAAAAGCAGTCATTAAAAATCTCCCATCCAGGAGAGGTCCTTGGTCCTGTGAAGGTTCTATGCCCCAGTACAGAGGAATGCCAGGACCAGGAATGAGAGTGGGTGGGTTGGGGAGCGGGGGTGGGGGGTGGGATAGGGGGATTTCAGAGGGAAAACTAGGAAAGGGGATAACATTTGAAATGTAAATAAAGAAAATATCTGATAAAAAAATTCCCATCCACAAAAAGCCCAGAGCCAGATTGTTTTAGTGCAGAATTCTGTCAGACTTTCAAAGAAGCAAAAGAGACACAAATTGGAAAGAAGTCAAAGTATCACTATATGTGAATGATATGATAGTATACGTGAGAAACCCCAAAAACTCTACCAGAGAATTCCTAAAACTGATAAACACCTTTAGCAAAGTGGCTGGATACAAAATTAACTCAAAGAAATCAATAGCCCTCCTTTATAAAAATGATAAGTGGATCAAGAAAAAAATTGGGGGAACAACACCCTTTAAGTAGCCACAAAGAATATAAAATATCTTGGCTCAAGGGGAGATGTATAAATCTCACTGAGAAGGGGAAATAGAATAGACATCATGAGAAGACAGAAGGAGGGGACCCAACTGAAATGGAAATAAGGATGAGAACTGGAGGGATCAGGGAAGTCGGGAGGAAAGGGGGAGAGTACTGGGTGACACAATTAGAACAGCCATGGAGAAGCATCTCAGGGATAAGCTAGAAATGTTTCCTAGAGCAATGGAAACTCCCAGGGATCTGTGAGAGTGACCCTAGTTAAGACCCCTAGCAAGTGAGGATATGGAGCCTTAACTGGCTATCTCCTGTAAACGGCAAGACTTCCAATGGAGGAAGTAGGACACCAACACAGCCACAAAACCTTTGATCTACAGTTTGTCCTGGCTACAAGTTGTGCATGAGTGAAAATGGAGCAGAAATTGAGGGAATGGCCATCCAGCTTAGGACCCATGACATGAGAGGGAGCCCACCCTGGCACTATTAGTGATATACTGCCATACTTGCAGACAGGAGTCTAGTATAACCTTCTCAGAGAGACTTCACCCAACAACTGATAGGAACAGATGCAGAGACCTATAACAAAACATTAGGTAGAGCTTGCAGAATCCTACAGAAGAGGTGGGGGAAGGATTTTAGGAGCCAGAGGGCTCAAGGACAGCACAAGAAAATCTACAGAATTAACTAACCTGACCCCATAAAGGTCCAAAGAGACTGAACCCCCAACAAGACAGCCTGCATGGGACTGACCTTCGTCTTCTGCACATATGTAAGTAACATTTGTGCAGCTTAGTCTTCACATGAGATTCAGTGTTGTAAGAGCAGGGACTATCTCTAACTATGCTGCCTGCCTTTGGGACCATTTACCCCTAGTGGGCTGCCTCAGTAGGAGAAGATGTGCCTAGGCTTACTGCATCTGGATATGCCAAGGCTGGTTGGTATCCATAGAAAACCTCCCTCTTTCAGAAAAGAAAGGGAAGAGGCATAATTAATTTTTAATTAATTACTTAATTAATTACTTACTTAATTAATTAATTAATTAAAAAGAATGACCTTAAATAACATGGAAGATTGATATGATAGTAAGCCTTAAAACAATAAAAGTGAATTCTGTGATACCTTTGAATTTTGTAAAAGGATACATGAACTCAAATATAGAACACATTTACTTTCTTTATTTTGGATTTTTGGCTTCAAATATCAATAGTCTGTTAACGTGGAAAGCCACACATCTAGTGATAAATTGTGCTATTTTTAATTTACAGAAGGCTTTAGCAAAATAACAGTGCCATTATTGTTGTTCGGTTCTCATCTTTGATACAATTTGTTGTGAAAATGACCTTTTTCTCATTATAGTTTGTATTTTTACCTTGAGACTCAAAATTAGATGTGAAATTGCTTCCACCTTAGTCAAAGACTCTCTCATCTTATTATGAGGCCATCGAAAAAGTCCCAGTAGTTTAAATGCCACTTGTCAGTTTCCCTTGGCCAGGTTCAGATCACCACTTCAAGAAAATTCTATTTCCTGCTTTCTTTGTTTCAATTTGGTTTAGGATTGTTTCATACCCTTGTTGTTACTGTTATTTTAAATACATAAAATCCTTTTTAAAAAGTGGGTTTTTATAACTTCCCAATATGACTCCTCTCTGCAATTTCTGTTATGTTAAATGTTGTGGAAACTAAGATTCTTTTCACCAAAAGCATCCTTTTTAATGGAAGGTATTTGTCGTACTAAACAGAAATCATTATTTTAATCTTTTTAATGCATCTATGAATTTTTAATCAATATGTATTTTCCTGTTACACTAAGCTTGGTTGCGTAGGGAACACATTCCTTACAGCATCTCATGAAGCATTTTTAAAAGACGACTTACAGATGTTTACATTTGAAGTGGCAATTATCTGTAAATCCAGCATCGAGTTCCAATGCCCACTCTAAGTTTTGTCTCAATGAGAATTTTGTTTCTGTCTGAAGGAAGTTAGCTCCACAGAATATTGGTTTTATGGAGGATTTGAGCACTGCATCAAGTGGAATGAGGAACTTCAGTGACAAGCCAAGTGCTTTGACATACCATAATCATTATTAAACTTTACAGTCAATATTTGGTCTATTTTGGTTGGGTTTGATTCAATCTGGTGGTTCGTATTGTTTTGAGACATGGCCTCACTCTGTAGCTCAGGCTGGCTAAAGCCCAGAATGGTTCCGAATTCACAGTAGTTCTCCTGCCTCTGCCTCTTGAGAGTGGGGATTAAAGTGTGTCACTCAAATAATCATGGATCATCCTTCCTCAAGACATTCCGAGATTTTGGTTTGGTTGTAATAAAGGTATATTCCCCTTACTACTATGGAGATAGGTCATCCATTTTTCTAAATAAAAAAAAAAAAGATGATATGGATATAAAAGAAAAATGTAAATATAATGCAATTACTTCTTAAATTTTTAAAAGATGTCTTTTTATTTTATACATATAAGTATTTTGCCTACATATATATTTGTGTACATGTCTATGCCTGGTGTCTGAGGTCAGAAAGAGAAAGAGTTTGTTGGAACCCCTAGAACTAGACTTATGGATGTCTGTGAGCTCACATCACATTAAGTGAAGAGCATCAAATGCCCTTAGCCACTAAGCCATCACTCCAGTCCCTTTGTATAATGTGCTTTCAAGAGTTGAGATAAAGAGGTTCCATGTGATGAGCCATCAGAGCTGGAGTCTGTGGTTAGCAACGATTCTGGATGACTTTGTAAGCACAAATTCTACCTCCTTTTCCTTTCACCTGCATCCTCTGCCAACAGAAAAGTGGAGAACCAGGAAACTCGGTCAGTGAGTGAAAATAGATAGTCAGTGAATAAAGTCTCTGGTTTTGTGTAATTGTTGCAAAATAGGGCATTGCATGGGATGTTTGAATCTGATTTCTGCATAGCTCTGGGCTGGATGTCTTCAAAGGCTCTCTAGGAGAAAGATTTCCTTCACTCTTTGCCTGAGCTAGTTTTAGTGATGAAAAAGCAAGTGTGTGTGATACTGCTGCCACTACTCTTCACCCTTCCTCTTCCTGGGATCTTAGGCAGACTCCTCAGTGATTTATGAGCAGTTCAACCCACACCTTATTTGTGCACTCACAAGTGCTTCTAGTAACAACTAGAAGAAAAGAGAGAACTTGAATGGAGGAAGAAGCATTCTCATGCAAAACTAATTATATTGTTTCACCCTGGCACACAAATGGACTATAGGACATTAGAGAATTAATTGAATTTAGGATTTTTAGTTTTCAATAAAAATGGCGACTATTTCTAGTTGATTCTGCCACCAGCTCAGTAACCTCCACTAGAGCTTTTCTTGGGTATCAAACAACCAGAAAAAGGGATGTCCCACATCACAAAGAAAAACACCGCTATCAGGCAGCCTAACACTATAATTTTAGAGGAATTGACAACAATCATAAGACTGATAGGGCTGGATTTAGAAAACCAATTCAGAATGCAGCAAATGGCATATACTTGCTTCAATTTATAGGAAAATAAAAAGACTGTCTAAAAATAGAGGCAGGAAAATATTTGATCTTCCAAACTGTCTACTTCCTGACCCAGAAAACTAGAGATTTTGTCAATCAAAAAGCTATATAACATTCTTCTCTATCCTTCAGTTGCCAAAGGGAGGATAAACCCACCTAGGCCAACTTCCATTATTCAGAGTCCAAGATGAGAATATAAAGCCTAAGGAGTGGCCAAGCAAAACTAATGAAAAATTTGGAAGCTCTTAGAAACAGAACATTCTGGTAATTATTGTCATGTATGCAGCATTATAATTGCTATTTTTAATGATGATTAGAAAAGAAGGAACTGGAGGAATTGCTGAGCACTTAAGAGCACCACCTGCTCTCCCAGAGAACCAGGGTTCAATTCCTAGTACGAGCCAGGCTGCTCACAATTTCCTATAACTCCAGATCTGATTCCCTCTTCTGGCCTTCAGGGACACTGCATGCCCATAGTGCCCAAACAGACATAGGTAAGACACCCTACACATAGAATAAAATAAAATAAAATAAAATAAAACAAAACTACCTAAAACATACATATATATATATACATATATATATATATATATATATATATATATGTATGTATGTATATATATATATATTGTACTCAAATGAAGTTACTATATTGTGAACAAAATAATTTCCAGCTAGTTATCATAGTCTATCAAATAAAACTCCCAGTAGCACAAATGGGTTGCATCTTTTTGTGTCATTGACTAAAGGGGTTTCCTAGATCCTCTGCCCCAAACATCACAGGCTATTGACAATGCTATTGCTTATACTTCACAGCATGATGGGGAGACTCTACAGCTGAAGTCACTACACATTTATATTGTCAAACATGGAGAAGTCCACTGTTACCCAACCATAGTCTTTGCCTGTACAGACCAGCATTCATAGTGCTGGAAGGTGCTAAATATGCGACTGGAGAAGAAAAGTGATTGATTACCAGTTGTACCCAGTCATGCACCCTAGGAGCTACAGAGCACCTGGTTTCAAGATACACCCACTAGTGCTGGCAGTGGGTTACATCTATTCAAGTGTTAGCCAAAGGAGCTCCATGGAAACCCCCAAACAACACAATTTTTGCCAAGTCTATTGGTTGCTCCCTACAAAGTGATAGTAAATCCCTACTGCTGAAGATAACACCTACTTTACATGGAGTATTCAGGATACTGGAAAAAGACTCTGTATACTACCAGAGGAGAAAGTTAACCGCCAACCCACAATCTACAATCTTCCTGTAAGATTCATTGGTACAATGGGGATACAAAAGTTGTAGGAGTAACCAGCCACTATCAGGAATTAAAAGATTCCATGCTGGAAACTGCTCAGGTCAAGAACCTGAAACTAGATAGCCCAAGGATCTAGAGAAACAAATACTACTGTCCTAAAATCTCCTAATGACGTTTTGCTATCTGCATTGATGAGCATCTTGTTCTGTCGTCATCAGAGGCTTCCTTTTGCAGTAGATGGGCACAAATATAGAGACTCACAGCTGGACAAAATGCAGAGAGTGAGAGACCTTAAAACAGTCCTAAACGGGATGTCTCTATCAAATCCCTCCCCTCAGGCCTCAGGGAACTCTACAGAAGAGGAGGAAGAAAGGTGGAAGAGCCAGTGGGAATGGAGGACACCAAGGAAATGAGGCCTTCAGAGGACTGAGGTACAGATGAGCTCACAGAGGCCTGCACAGGTCTAAGCCAGATGATTGAGGCTTAGAGGGAAACTCTACGAAAGCCACCATCCCTAACCCAGAGGCTATTTCCAGGTGATAATCTCTCACACACACAAAAGTTACTTTTCTCCAACTGAGTCTCACTGGGTATACAAACAACACTTAACAGCTGACCCCATGCCTAGCAGTAGATGGCCAATACAGAACAAACTCAAAGGTATCGTTGGAGGCTCTTTGCCTTACAATGTTTTCTCTGGGTATTTTTTAATCTACCTTACAGGGCTTTTTGCTTATATTTTATGGTTTCCAAAAACCCATAAGGTTTTCTATGTGAGTGCCTGCATCTATAAGTTTTCCTTATGCCTACTCTGTGGGAATGGGCTAGTTTGTTTACTTGTTCATTTGTTTTGCCCTTTTCTTGTTTCTTTTCTATTTTCCCTTACTTTGTTTTTATTAATTGTTTAGGTTCCTGTTTTCTAATGAAAAAGAGAAAGGACTTGGGGAGGTTAGATCTGGGAGGAGTAGAGAAAAGAGAAAGCATCATCTGTGTACACTGCACTAAAATAATCCATTTTCAGTAAGAAAAGCAAGTGTAAAAATGTGGCCTGTGTGCACCCCAGAATTCTAGTCAGCTGTAAAGAAAACAGTGAAAGACTGAGACTTGCAGGTAAATGGATGAGACAAGAAAATATTTTGCAGAGGGAGATAACTCAGACCCAGAGAAACAAATCCTGAGTATGAGATCTCATTCCTGGGTCTGAGAAAAGATCTTAGGATTCAAGTGTATAGCTTGGGGTGGGCCCAGAAGCCAGAAAAGCAGAAAGAGACCACCGGCTCTGGGGACATGAACTCCAGAGAGAGGATGGAAGGACATGGGTGCTATGTGTGAAGGGGAGAGGGAAAGATGGGGAGGTGGGCTTAACTGAGCAGGTGCCAGGGAGAACAATACAAAAGGAGAAGGAAGGAGAAGAAATGAGCATCACTGAGGATGTTTGCAAAGCCTCAGGAAGTCTATTATAAGCTTACTTGAATAATGACCTTAAGGTGCAGAAGGCCACATCTTGCTAGCTTTGAAAGAAACAGATCACAGCACGCCTCATGAGTACTGAAGCATCCTGTCATAAAGATTGTGCATTCTGGTTCTAGCCTATACAAGCAACTTGGGAAAAAAAAGTTTGTTGGATTTTTTTTTAAATGGTCAATGTTAACCTAGCCCTGTGTATGAAGCCAAACAGCAAAGTGACCCTGACTCAACTGGTCTAAAAGGACCTGCTGCCAAGAAGATCCCCTGACCTCCACATGACATGCGCATCTCCATACACACATGCATGTGTGCACACCCGCATACACAAAAATAAATAAAGGATAGGCAGAGTCTGTGGCTTTGTAAAATCCGAAGGTTCCATGCTTTAGTTTACACTGTGAACAATTTCACTAGAAGATTGGCAGGGCAATTGAGTGCCTGGGATTCTGCACAGCTGGAAGCAGCAGCGTGGAAAGGACTCTGAAGTTTTGAACTGCAAATCCCAAAAGAGTCTTTAACACCTGTGACTTTCAGTTTGGTCACTGTTAAAAACGCAGATGATAAGAAATAGAGAAAGAAAATCCCAGTTAATTTAATAGGTCCTAGGAGGAACACAACTATGTCTAAAAATTACTCTATGAAATACATCCCCAAATTTATTTTCTTGGTCAACATGGATATTCTTAGTAGCTGCCTCATTTCTGTCTAATGAAGAATTATCTTTGGATACATAATCGTTTCACAAAAACTCATGTCCATACCAAAAAGGACCTTCCCTATTAATAATATTAACTAATAAGGCAGAAGACTTTTTCAGTGTGTGTAAGTGAAAAACATTTCATAATTGTATAATTTTTTAAAATGGGAAGCTACTGGGAAGACTTTTTCATAGGAAGGTATTATTCTCTAACTCATATTTTTCCTGGCTTCAGTATGAGTTAAGGTTCTTCGTCTGAATTTGATATAGTTCAGTTCATTTCACTGGAAACTTATCTTTTATCACTTACAGTCCCATGCCGTCTAGTGCCATGCCTGAGTGTCTGAAAAGATTAGTGTAAATTGAATTTTATGAATCAATTTTGGTTGTAAGTACTCTCGATTACCTCAAAATTTGCTTCGTGAATTTATTTTTAATTCACCTATGTGCAAGCTGAGCGTAGCTGTGCTGGTTTTCTTAAAGAAGATGGGACATGGCACAGAGGTGTGATTTGCAGGAGAGTCCAGACAGTGCTCAGGAGTCAGAGAACACACAAGAAAACCAGCCTGTCAGTATCAACATTTAGAGGGGAAAACAGCGTACCGCTTTAACCAAAAATGTCAGTGGCGTAAGTGGTTACATAAACTGTCAGGATTTCAAATTCA